>NC_088375.1:97905625-98212500 GCF_037993035.2 Macaca fascicularis
TCTGTAATGAGTGAATTCATCCCAATGAAATACACCTTCCTCTTCATGAAACAGTTTGCTACCACTGTTTTTGTGGAATCTGCAAAAGGATATTTGGGAGCGCATCAAAGCAGAAGATAAAAAAGGAAATATCCTCATATGAAAGCCTGAGAGAAGCTTTCTGAGAAACTGATTTCTGATGTGTGAATTCATCTCACAGAGTTAAACATTCATTTCATGGAGTAGTCTATTACCAGTGTTTAAGGGGAATCTCATAAATGATATTTCGATTCACTTTGAAGCCCATGCTGACAAAAGAAATATCCTCAAATAAAAATGAGAAAGAAGCTTTATGAGAAACATCTTTATTATGTGAGAATTCAACTCACAGAATTACACCTTTCTATTCAAGGAGGAGTTTGCTTACACTGTGTTCGTGTAATCTGCAAAGTGATATTTGGGAGTGCACTGAGGTATATGTTGAAAAAGGAAATATCCTCAGATGAAAACCAAAAAGAATGTTTCTGAGAAACGGTTATCTGATGTGTGAATTCGTCTCAAAGAGTTACACTTTCTTTTCCTGGAGCAGTCTGATACCACTCTTTTTGGGGAACCTGAGAAATGATATTTTTATCACATTGAAGCTTACATGGACAAAGGGCGTATCCTCAAATAAAAACGAAAAAGAAGTTTTCTGAGAATCTTCGTAGTGATGTGTGAATTCATCTCACAGAATTACACCTTTCTCTTCATGAAGGAGTTTGCTAACACTGTGTTCCTGTAATTGGCATAGTGATATTTGGGAGTGCTCTGAGGCTCATGGTGAAAAAGGTAATAATCTGCAAAGTGATATTTGGGAGTACACTGAGGCATATGGTGATAATGGAAATATCCTCAGATGAAAAGCAGAAAGAAGCTTTCTGAGAAACAGTTCTCTGATGTGTGAATTCGTCTCACAGAGTTACACTTACCTTTCATGGAGCAGTCTGTTAGCACTATTTTTGAGGAAGCTGAAAAGTGATACTTTTATCGCATTGAAGCCTACACGGAGAAAGGAAATATCCTCAAATAAAACTGGAAAGAAGCTTTCTGAGAAACTTATTTGTGATGTGTGAATTCACCATACAGTATTACACCTTTCTCTTCATGAAGGAGTTTGCTAACACTGTGTTCCTGTAATCTGCAAAGTGATATTTGGGAGTGCACTGAGATATGTGGTGAAAAAGGAAACATCATAGGATGAAAACTAAAAAGAAGGTTTCTGAGAAACTGCTCTCTGATGTGTGAATTCGTCTCACAGAGTTACACTTACCTTTCCTGGAGCAGTCTGTTACCACTGTTTTTGGGTAACCTGAGAAGTGATAATTTTTATCGCATTGAAGCCTAGACGGACAAAGGAAATATCCTGAAATAAAAACTAGAAGGAAGCTTTCTGAGAATCTTCTTTGTGATTTTGAATTCACCTCACAGAATTACACCTTTCTCTTCATGAAGGAGTTTGCTAACACTGTGTTCCTGTAATCTGCAGAGGGATATTTGGGAGTGCTCTGAGGCTTATGGTGAAAAAGGAAATATCCTCGGATGGAAACTAGAAAGAAGGTTTCTGTGAAACTGTTCTCTGCCGTGTGAATTCGTCTCACAGAGTTACAAATTCTTTTTCTGGAGCAGTCTGTTACCACTCTTTGGGGAATCTGAAAAGAGATACTTTTTATCTCATTGAAGCCTAAGAAGACAAAAGAAGTATCCTCAAATGAAAGTTAGAAAAAAATCTTTCTGGGAAACTTCTCTGTGATGTGTGAATTCATCCCAATGAAATACACTTTCCTCTTCTTGAAACAATTTGCTAGCATTTTTTTCATGGAATCTGCAAAAGGATATTTGGGAGCGCATAGAGGCATAAGGTAAAAAGGAAAATATCCTCTGATGAAAACCAGAGAGAAGTGCTCTGAGAAACTGATTTTTAATGTGTGAGTTCATCTCACAGAGGTAAACATTCGTTTCATGGAGCTGTCTGCTGCCAGTGTTTTTGGGGAATCTCAGAAATGATATTTTGGATCGCATTGAAGACTTTGATGACAAAGGAAATATCCTCAAGTAAAAAGGAGAAAGAAGCTTTCTGAGAAACATCTTTATTATGTGTGAAATCACCTCAGAGAATTTTACCTCTCTCTAAATGAAGGAGTTTGCTAACTCTGTGTCCCTGTAATCTACAAAGTGACATTTGGGAGTGCATTGAGGCATATGGTTGAAAAGGAAATATCCTCAAATGAAAACTAGGAAGAAGGTTTCAGAGAAACTGTTCTCTGTTGTGTGAATTCATCTCACAGAGTTACACTTTCTTTTCCTGGAGTGCTGTGTTATCACTGTTTTTGGGGAACCTGAGAAGTGATATTTTTATCACCTTGAAGCCTACGCGGACAAAGGAAATACCATCAAATAAAAACTAGAAAGAAGCTTTCCGAGAAACTTCTATATGATGTGTGAATTCACCTCATAGAATTACACCTTTCTCTTCATGAAGGAGTTTGCTAACACTGTGTTCCTGTAATCTGCAAAGTGATATTTGGGAGTGCACTGAGGCATATGGTGAAAAAGGGAATATCCTCTGATGAAAAGTAGAAAGAAGGTTTCTGGGAAACAGTTCTCTAATGTGTGAATTCATCTCACATAGTTACACTTTCTTTTCCTGGAACAGTCTGTTACCACTGTTTTGGGGGAACCTGTGAAGGGATAGTTTTATCGCATTGAAGCCTATGCGGACAAATGAAATATCCTCAAATAAAAACTAAAAGGAAGTTTTCTGAGAAACTGTTCTCTTATGTGTGAATTCGTGTGACAGAGTTACAGTTTCTTTTGCTGGAGCAGTCTCTTACCACTCTTTTTGGGGAATCTGAAAAAGGATATTTTTTATCGCACCGAAGCCTAAGAAGACAAACGAAGTATCCTCAAATGAAAGTTATAAAAAAGCTTTCTGGGAAACTTCTCTGCGATTCGTGAATTCATCACAATGAAATACACCTTCCTCTTCATGAAACATTTTGCTAGCACTGCTTTGGTGGAATTTGCAAATGGATATTTGTAAGCGCATAGAAGCATAAGGTTAAAAAGGAAATATACTCAGATGAAAACCAGAAAGAAGCTTTCTGAGAAACTGATTTTTCATGTGTGAATTCATCTCACAGAGTTAAACATTCCTTTCATGGACAGTCTGTTACCAGTGTTTTAGAGGAATCTCAGAAATGATATTTCGAATCGCATTGAAGCCTATGCCGACAAAGGACATATACTCAAATAAAAACTAGAAAGAACCTTTCTGATAATGTTCTTTGTGATGTGTGAAATCACCTCACAGAATTACTCCTTTCTCTTCACGAAGGCATTTGCTAATATGGTGTTCTTATTATCAGGAAAGTGATATTTGGGAGTGCTCTGAGGCTTATGGTGGAAAACAATATATCCTCGGATGAAAACTAGAAAGAAGGTTTCTGTGAAACTGTTCTCTGTTGTGTGAATTCGTCTCACAGAGTTACAAATACTTTTTCTGGAGCAGTCTGTTACCACTCTTTTTGGGGAATCTGAAAGGGATATTGTTTATTGCAATGAAGCCTAAGAAGACTAAGGAAGTATCCTCAAATGAAAGCTAGAAAAAAGCTTTCTGGGAAACTTCTCTGGGAATTGTGAATTCATCGCAATGAAATACACCTTCCTCTTCATGAAACAGTTTGCTACCACTGTTTTGGTGGAATCTGCAAATGGATATTTGTTAGCACCTAGAAGCATAAGGTAAAAAAGGTAATATCCTCAGATGAAAACCAGAAAGAAGCCTTCTGAGAAACTGATTTCTGATGTATGAATTCATCTCACAGAGTTAAACATTCGTTTCATGTAGTGGTCTGTTACCAGTGTTTTAGGGGAATCTTTGAAATGATATTTCGAATCGCATTGAAGGCTATGCTGACAAAGGAAAAATCCTCAAATAAAAATGAGGAAGAAGCTTTCTGAGAAACATCTTTATTATGTGTCAATTCACCTCTCAGAATTACACCTTTCTCTTCATGAAGGAGTTTGCTAACACTGTGTTCCTGTAATCTGCAAAGTGATATTTGGAATGCACTGAGGCATATGGTCAAAAAGGAAGTATCCTCAGATGAAAAGCAGAAAGAAGATTTCTGAGAAACTATTCTCTGATGAGTGAATTCGTCTCAAAGAGTTACACTTTCTTTTCCTACAGCAGTCGGTTACCACTGTTTTTGGGGAACCTGAGAAGTGATAATTTTATCACATTGAAGCCTACGCAGACAAAGGACATGATATTGAAGGACATGATATCTCAAAGGACATGAGAAATGATATTTTTTATCACATTGAAGCCTACTTGAACAAAGGAAACATCATCAAATAAAAACTACAAAGAAACTTTTCATGAAGGAGTTTGCTAACCCTGTGTTCCTGTAATCTGCACAGTGATATTTCGGAGTGCACTGAAGCATATGGTGAAAAAGGAAGTATCCTCAGATGAAAAATAGAAAGAAGATTTCTGAGAAACTGTTCTCTGATGTGTGAATTCGTCTAAAAGAGTTACACTTTCTTTTCCTGGAGCAGTCTGTTACCACTGTTTTTGGGGAACCTGAGAAATGATATTTTTATTGCATTGAAGCCTACTTGAACAAATGAAATATTCTCAAGTGAAAATTAGAAAGAAGCTTTTTGAGAAACTTCTTTATGATGTGTGAATTCACATAACAGAATTACACCTTTCTCTTCATGATGGAGTTTGCTAACACTGTGTTCATGTAATCTGCAAAGTGATATTTCGGAGTGCACTGAGGCATATGGCGAAAAAGGAAATATCCTCAGATTAAAATTAGAAAGAAGGTTTCAGATAAACTGTTCTCTGATGTGTGAATTCGTCTCACAGAGTTACGCTTTCTTTTCATGGAGCAGTCTCTTACCTCTGTTTTTAGGGGACCTGAGAATTGATATGTTTATCGCTTGGAAGGCTACACTGACAAAGGAAATATTCTCAAATAAAAACTAGAAAGAAGCTCTCTGAGAAAATTCTTTGTGATGTGTGAATTCACCTCACAGAATTACACCTTTCTCTTCATGATGGAGTTTGCTAACACTGTGTTCCTGTAATCTGTAAAGTGATATTTGGGAGTGCACTGGGGCATATGGTGAAAAAGGAAATATCCTCAGATGAAAACTAGAAAGATAGTATCTGAGAAACCGTTTTCTGATGTGTGAATTCATCTCACAGAGTTACACATTTTTTCATAGAGCACTTTGTTACCACTGTTTTTGGGGAGCCTGACTAATGATAATTTAATCTCATTGAAGCCTACACTGACAGTGGAAATATCCTCAAATAAAAACGAGAAAGAAACTTTCTGAGAAACTTCTTTGTGATGTGTAAATTCACCTCACAGAATTACACCTTTCTATTCATGAAGGAGTTTGCTAACACTCTGTTCCTGTAATCTGCTAGGTGATACTTGGGAGTGTACTGAGGCACATTGTGAAAAGGGAAATATCCTCAGATGAAAAGTAGAAAGAAGGTTTCTGAGAAACTGTTCTCTGATGTGATGTGTGAAGTCGTCTCACAGAGTTACATTTTCTTTTTCTGGAGCAGTCTGTTACCACTCTTTTGGGGGAATCTGAAAAGGGATATTTTTTATTGCATTGAAGCCTAAGAAGACAAAGGAAGTATCCTCAAAGGAAAGTTGGAAAAAAGCTTTCTGGGAAACTTCTCTTTGATGTGTGAATTCACCTCACGGAATTACACCTTTCTCTTCATGAAGGAGTTTGCTAACACTGTGTTCCTGTAATCTGCAAAGTGATATTTGGGAGTGCACTGAGGCATATGATGAAAAAGGAAATATCCTCAGATGAAAACCAGAAAGAAGTTTTCTTAGAGACTGATTTCTGATGTGTGAATTCATCTCACAGAATTAAACATTCGTTTCATGGAGCAGTCTGTTACCAGTGTTTTTGGGGAATCTCAAAAATGGTGTTTTGAATCGCATTGAACCTTATGCTGAAAAAGGTAACATCCTCAAATAAAAACGAGAAAGTTGCTTTCTGAGAAACATCTTTATTATGTGTGATTTCATCTCACAGAATTACATCTTTCTCTTTATAAAGGAGTTTGCTAACACTGTGTTCGTGTAATCTGCAAAGTGATATTTGGGAGTGCACTAACTCATGACCATAATCCAGGATGTCCTTCCAGAGAGACGCGAGCTCTTTGTGAGCAGCCATTCAGTAAGCACTGAGGCCCAGGACTGCCCTGGCTCACCTCCCTCTCCTAGCAGCTTTTTGCAGTAGAGTCCTACAATTCTCTCTCTCCTGTGGCACCTCTCTCATGCGTTACTGGCTGTAACTTCCTCGCCTCCATAACCTTCCCCAATACTTCCTTCTGCAAAGAATATCTCCCACACCCCATTTCCTTTCTTCTCTTCACCAAAACACATGCTTAATTTAACTCTATTGGACCCTTCACAACATTGTTATAAATTATCCATTTAATCATTAACTTCAAAATGGCTCATTCTTGTATTGCCAACATTGTTATAAAATTATCCATTTAATCATTAACTTCAAAATGGCTCATTCTTGTATTGCCAAAGTATTACTTTATATCATGTACAAAGTATGTGCTCAAAAATGGTTTTTAACTGAACTAAGTCAAAGTTACTAAGGGTTCAAAAAATGTTAACTAATTTACTTTTTGAAACTGTAGCTGGGCTTCATGCTACGAATCTCCAAAAGCAGTAATTATTTTTCTGTTTTGCTTAAAATTAGATGACTGTCAGCTAACAAACAGAGCACTGTAAAGCACCTAGAAGAATTACGCCTATACCATGTGTATCTACAGCGAATCAGATATATCTCTTACAATATTTACAGTAACTCAATGAGTTTTGTTTTCAACAACAGGGAGCTAAGGAGAAAGAGGTTAAAGCTGCTCAGGTTACACACCTCATAGGTGACCAAACTCATATGTGAACCTAAGGCTGGTGTTACTTCAAAATCCACATGAGTTTTTGTTGTTGTTGTAGTTCCTTCTTTTGTTTTTGATCATCATCGCACTATATCATCCTTCAGTCTGGGCTCCACCTACTTCACTAGATCTGCCCTTCTCATCCTTTCCACCTCAGTCACACTGGGGCTTCTTTTCTTTTTTCTTCCATTTTCTTTTGCCTAAGGACCTCTGCCAAGAACTTTCTCTCCTCTCTTTGCCTAGTTCAAATCTCCACTAAATAGTCACGTTCTCAGTGAAATATTCTCTGATCCACTTGATTGTTACACGCTCTAAAAGCATGTTTCTATGTAGAAATGATCATAGTGCCGGGCGCGGAGGCTAAAGCCTGTAATCCCAGCACTTTGGGAGGCCGAGATGGGCGGATCACGAGGTCAGGAGATCGAGACCATCCTGGCTAACACGGTGAAACCCCGTCTCTACTAAAAAATACAAAAAACTAGCCGGGCGAGGTGGCGGGCGACTGTAGTCCCAGCTACTCGGGAGGCTGAGGCAGGAGAATGGCGTGAACCCGGGAGGCAGAGCTTGCAGTGAGCTGAGATCCGGCCACTGCACTCCAGCCTGGGTGACAGAGCGAGACTCCATCTCAAAAAAAAAAAAAAAAAAAAAAAAAAGAAATGATCATAGTTTCTCACTGTATATTTATTGTTGTGATTGTTTAATTTGTATTACCCCCAACACACACAAGCTCCATGTTCATTTTATTCACTATTGTAGTCTCAACACTACCAGAGTGCCTGGTAAGTATTTGCAGAATTAATTAATGATTGTCTTGAGCCATATATTCAGTGACTACATCTGGTCATTTTAAATTCCATGCCCTAAAAGGAAGTATCTCCAAAGCTTATTGTGAGCAGTGAAACCCTTTTCTGCATCTTTGAAGGAGTCTTTCCAAGGGTTCAATATTTAAACAATGTGACCTGTGAACAGAACTCAAAAGAAGCATGTCAAGGACTGCTGAAAAAGCCCTTCTCTACCCACTTCTTTAGTTAGTAGTAGAAATCCCTTTGGCAATTTATTTAAGCCTTAAGAAATAAAACTCAAAATGCAAACACCACTGGTCAAGCCATCGGCCTTCACTCATTCATTCAGCAACTATTTGTAAATAGCTATTAGGTGCTATTACAGGTGATAAGCACATCAGTAAAAAAGGCAAAGAAGGTTCCTGTCAACATGGAACTTATAGTACATAAACAAACAAGTAAATGAAGAAGAATTTTAAAGAAACATATCTACATGGAAGAAGATAAAATACAGTAATGTAATACAAAGGGAATGAGAGCTATTCTCGGTAAGGTGGCCAGCAAAGGCCTCCCTGAGTATGTAATTGGTATATAAATAGATAAGCAGAACATTGAAGAGAATGAACAACCCAGAAAAGACTCATGAACAAATGGAAATGTACCACCTGAGAAAGGGAGCATTTAAACTTGGTGAAGAAGTTTCAGATGCTTTAGCAGTTGACATAGGCATGGACAAGGACTTCATGTCTAAAACACCAAAAGCAACGGCAACAAAAGCCAAAATTGACAAACGGGATCTAATTAAACTAAAGAGCTTCTGCACAGCAAAAGAATCTACTATCAGAGTGAACAGACAAACTACAGAATGGGAGAAAATTTTTGCAATCTACTCATCTGACAAAATGTTAATATCCAGAACTTACAAAGAACTCAATCAAATCTACAAGAAAAAAACAACCCCATGAAAAAGTGGGCAAAGGATATGAACAGACACTTCTCAAAAGAAGACATTCATACAGCCAACAGACACATGAAAAAATGCTCATTATCACTTGCCATCAGAGAAATGCAAATCAAAACCACAATGAGATACCATCTCACACCAGTTAGAATGGCAATCATTAAAAAGTCAGGAAACAACAGGCGCTGGAGAGGATGTGGAGAAATAGGAACACTTTTACACTGTTGGTGGGACTGTAAAGTAGTTCCACCATTGTGGAAAGCAGTGTGGTGATTCCTCAAGGATCTAGAACTTGAAATACCATATGACCCAGCCATCCCATTACTCGGGATATACCCAAAGGATTATAAGTCATGCTGTTATAAAGACACATGCACACGTATGTTTATTGTGACACTGTTCACAATAGCAAATACTTGGAATCAACCCAAATGTCCTTCAGTGACAGACTGGATTAAGAAAATGTGGCACATATGCACCATGGAATACTATGCAGCCATAAGAAATGATGAGTTCGTGTCAATTGTAGGGACATGGATGCAGCTGGAAACCATCCTTCTCAGCAAACTATCACAAGAACAGAAAACCAAACACTGCGTGTTTTCACTCATAGGTGGGAAGTGAACAATGAGATCACTTGGACTCAGGAAGGGGAACTTCACACACCGGGGCCTCTCATGGGGAGGGGGTAGGGGGGAGGGTTTGCATTGGGAGTTATACCTGATGTAAATGATGAGTTGATGGGTGCTGACGAGTTGATGGGTGCAGCACTACAACATGGCACAAGTGTACATATGTAACAAACCTGCACATTATGCACATGTACCCTAGAACTTAAAATATAATATTAATAAAAAAATAAAAAAATAAAAAAAGAAAGAAAAGAAGAAACAGTGAAAGATAGGGTCAGGGCAAAATCATAGTCATGGCAAATGTGCTAGACATCCACCTCTGTGTGGTCCGTTGCAGTTTAAAGAAGTTCTCTCATGAGTAACTACCTGTTTGAAAATAGAATTGCAGATGCTTTGTTTGAAAACAGAGTTGCAGATACTTATGATTATAGTTAGGGCATGTGTGGAAAATCCCTTTCCTAACAAATTGAGCTACATATCAACTTAGGATGAAGTGACAATAGAAGCTAATTAGGAGGAAAAGATCTTTCTGAGTGTTATCTAAACTATTTATTTGTGAATCCAAAAATCTCAGTGTTTATGTCTAAGAATTTTACTGTAGAACTTGGCATC
The DNA here is from genome assembly GCF_037993035.2 of Macaca fascicularis. Taxonomy (NCBI): domain Eukaryota; kingdom Metazoa; phylum Chordata; class Mammalia; order Primates; family Cercopithecidae; genus Macaca; species Macaca fascicularis. Next base: position 97,915,595 of record NC_088375.1, read on the forward strand.
TTATTGTTATATATGTGTGCTTTAAAACTAAAACTGGGTTTTCACTCACATAAAATTGATGGCATATTCAGAAATAATGACTGAGTCTTATAGAAAGGAGATAAAAGTGAGCTTAAGAGAATTTGAATTCATTGAAGATATTCTACATTTTGCTTTTATTTTTTCATGCTTTGAATGGAACAAACCAAGAAGCAGAGCATGGCATAACTGTATCCAACCACCTGCTGAACAGTGGGTAGGAACCATATTGCACAACCACGTTTAGCCTTAAGCTGTCTTCCAATAACACTCCATACTCTTCAAAACCAATGTTCATGACACTCAGCAATCTCAAGTGGGAACAACGTCCAGAGACCGTTTTTCACAGAAATTTGGATTCACAGTGCAAGACAAGGTAAGTGCTATTCCTTAAACAGGTGATATTTGGAAATAGAAGTGTCCAGAGACAATGCAGAATTGGAAAAAGGAGATATAAATGGATGCAAGTAGAGTGAACATAGATTCTTTAGAGGATATTATTAAGCCATTGCGGCCTAGCAAGGAAAGTGTTTAGATTTATAATGCTAACAAGGAAAGTTTCAATTCATCTCTGCACATGGTTTTTCAGAAGGCATGGAGAAATTCAAATGTCTCTTATCTGTTCTCAAACTCTCCTCGCCCTTTCCCCATATTCACAGGCATCAAGGAGCACTGGTATATGTTAGAAGCCTATGCCAGCCTTCTTCTGAATTCCCCATCATGGGCGATCCCCATTGCAGACAATCTTGGTTACATAAGTGTAAGTCCCAGAGAATATCCTTATAGTACAGACAATCCCAAAAGGATGACAGATTATAAAGCTCCTCACTATATGAGTCAAACAGTGTAATTTCGGGCTAGGAAAGGCATGTTGATCTTCATTCTTTTTCTTCAAAAACCCCCAGGACAGGGCTTTAGGAATAAAGCACATTAGTATGTGGCTATGAACTATGGGAGAAGGCCCCAAAAGCTAGCAATGGGAATGACTGGGGAGAATCCTCCAAACAACCCATCAGACTGCTGCATAGTTCAAGAGGAGAATGGTAAATTAGAAAGTGCCTACAAGCCTCCCACTGGCCAGCTTCTGCTGGTAGGAACATTCCTAATGCAGCCTTCTCCCAGCCCCGAGGATGCTTGAGCTGTGCCCACCTATACACAGCAGGAGTTAGGGGAGAGGCAGGCAGAGGATAGTGTAACCCTAATCATAGTGCTAGGTTTCAACCCAGCTTGAGAAGGAAACTATTCCCCCCATTCCCCTGAAAAATATTCACCATGGCACATCCAGAAGTAAAAATAAAGGAGAAGGGAGAAGGTAGTAAATATATTGTCTGTAACGGGCAGGCCTGGAAGTGGCAGCGAGATAAGACACCTGAAATGAACACAGATCCTGCCTCCCTGGTGCTTTGGATGTCTGGAATGAGGACAGATCATGCCTTCCTCATGCTTTGAACAGCCTCAAATGTGCATACAGCAAGACACTAACCGACCCTCTAAGGAGGGCATCTGCCTGAACAGCTTCTGAGAACTGAATCCCTTGACTGTTCTGCTTAGACACAGTATCCCACAGAGCATTGCCATTTGTCTGATCTTACTCCCTTCTCAACTATCCCACCTTCTCTGTTTTCCCTTCAGTCAGCTTTCTATGTTCAATTTCATTCAGCAAAGGGTTCTAAGACAGTTCTACTGCAGATAGACAAGCAGATAAACTGCAGATATTAGTGACCAACAGATTAGCACATTCTCTTCTCGGTCTCATCGAGGATTTATTTAATTGGCAGTTGCTGTCTTCAGTGTCAATAGCTATAGATTTTTAGGGTTAGAAATGGAGAACTCTAGCCTGTCTACTTCTACTATCACTTCACCAACAACACTAACAAGCAGTATAGCTCAGCGGTTGAGCCACAGGCTCTAGAATGAGGGTGCCTGGCTTTAAATCTAAACGCTGACCTTTACTAAATGTGTGAGTTTAAGCAAGTTCCTTAACACTCAAGCTTCAGTTTTCTCGTAGAAATATAGGATCCTTTCCAAGAGGACCATCATGAGGAGTAATCATGAGGAGTCAATGAGTTAATACCTAGAAACAGTGCTTGGCATCAAGTCTTAGCTTTTATTATTACAACTGGAGCTGTTTAAACAACTGGAGCTGATCTCATTTCATAGTAAATGTATTTTGACTCTCCCTAGTACACAACTAGGCCTCATACATATTAAATAATTATGACATTACAACACTTTGGCAGCAAAAACAGATACACCCAAAGCAAACAAAAAGCCCATCTCCTTTGCTGTAATAAGAAACAGTTCAGGTTAGCATGCAAAATTGTCAGGTTTGATCTCATATTGGAACGTGTTTCTCTAAGGAGGTCTAACCCCACATTTGCTGGGATACTTCAGTTTTCAGCAAATGACTATGTGAGACTTTGCAGCTTCAAGTTTTCTTTGCCATGAGGTTCTTATGACTCAGATTTTATGACCCACCCAAGAGACCACTTGGACTCCAATAGTTGAGGTGCTCTGTACACTCCTGCAGTGACAATCCTTATTTTTTTAAGAGTCTCTTAAAATGGAGTCATCTTAAAATCTTAAGATGGAGTTACATCTCTTCTAAGAAACATGCACTCTAACCAAATGTCTTTCTCCATTAATTCTATGAAGTTCAGCAAAAATACTAACAGAAAAAGTTGTTTAAATGAATAGGGTATTACTTTCCTACTGAGCTCTCCCCAATAAGATCATGATTCGACTTGAGGTACGTGTACTCCCACCAAATCCCAACCCTACCCAGAATGAGAATGGGGAATTCAGCAAAAAGTAGAAAGAAGCTTTCGGAGAAACTGCTTTGTGATGTGTGAATTCATGTCACAGAGCTGAACTATTCTTTTTCATACAGCAGTTTAGCCTCAATGTTTTGATAGAATCTGAGAAGGGATATTTTGGATCGCCATGAAGCCTATGGTGACAAAGGGTGTATGCCTACATAACAACTAGAAATAAATTCTCTGATAAAGTGCTTCATGATGTGTGAATTCGTCTTATGGAGTTACACTTTTTCGTTCAGCAGCTTGTTAAGTCCGTTTTCGTAGAATGTGCAATGGAATACAGGGGAGGACTTTGAGGCCTATGGTGAAAAACGAAGTATCGTCAAATGAAAACTGGACAGAAGCCTTGTGAAAAAATAGCTTTTTCATGTGTGCATTCGTCTCACAGAGATACACCAGTTTTCTCATGGAGCAGTTTTTTAGCCCTCTTTTTTGGTCTCTGACGAGGGATTCTTTGGATCACCTTGAAGCCGATGGTGACAAAGGAGATATATCAAGATAAAAACTAAAAAGAAGCTATCTGAGAAATGGTTTTGGATGTGTTAATTCATCTTACGGAGTTTTACTATTCTTTTAATGGAGGTGTTATATAACCAAATAAAACTAGAAAAAAGCTTTTTCTAAAATAGCATTGTGATGTCTTGATTCATCTTGTACAAGTAAACCTTCGTTTTAATTCAACCAGTTAGAAAGTCTCTATTTTTAAAAAATAGGCCAGGCGTGGTGGCTCACTCCTGTAATCCCAGCACTTTGGGAGGCCGAGGCGGGCGGATCACGAGGTCAGGAAATCGAGACCATCCTGGCTAACACTGTGAAACCCCGTCTCTACTAAAAATACAAAAAATTACCCGGGCGTGGTGACGGGCACCTGTAGCCCCAGCTACTCAAGAGGCTGAGGCAGGAGAATGGCGTGAACCTGGGAGGCGGAGCTTGCAGTGAGCCAAGATGACAACACTGCACTCCAGCCTGCGTGACAGAGCAAGACTCTGTCTCAAGAAAAAAAAAAAAAAGAAAAGAATATGTTGAGCCCATTGCAGCACGTGGCGAAAAAAGGGATATCTACAGTTAAAAACTAGAAGGAAGGTATCTGTGAAATTGCTTTGCAATCTGTGAATTCATCTCACAGAGCTAAACAATTCCCTTGATTCGTTACTTTGGAAACACTTTTTGTAGAATCTGCAAAGGAACATTTTAAAGACCATTGAGGCCTATAGTGAAAAACGGAGCATGTTAAAATAAAAACTATAAAGAAACAATTTCGTAAACGGCTTTTTGATGTGCGGATTCATCCCACAGAGTTAAAACTTTCTTTTGATTCAATGGTTTGGAAAAAGTCTTTTTTTGTGATCTGCAAAGTGACATTTCAGAACACATTTGGACCAATATTGAAAAAATGAATACCACAATATAAAAAGTAAAGAAGCTATCTGTGAAACTGCTTTGTGATGTGTAGCTTAATCTCATAAGTTAAACTTTATTTTGATTCAGCAGTTTGGAAACATTTTTTTATGAACCTGTGATGTGGAATTTTTCATCCATAGACAGCTAGAGTGAAAAACATAATATCCCCAGGTAAAAACTAGACAGAAGCAACCTCATAAACCTCTTTGTAATGTATTAATTCATCTCACAAACTTCAAACTTTCTTTTGATTTATCAGGTTTGGAACACGTTCTGTAGAATCTGAGGGAGGAAATTTTTGAGCCCAATGAGGCCTAGAGTGAAAAACCCAATATCCTTGGATATAAACTAGAAAAATCAATGCTGGCACATTGGTTCATGCCTGTAATCTCAGCACTTTGGGAGTCCAAGGCAGGTGGATCTCCTGATGTTTGGATTTCCACACCAGCTTTACTAAAATTGAGAAAGCTCATTTCTACTAAACATACAAAGTTAGCTGGGCATTTTGGCACAGGCCTGTAATCCCAGCAACTCAGAAGCCTGAGGAGGGAGAATCAGTAAAACCCAGGAGGTGGAGGTTTTGGTGATTTGAGATCATACCATGGCACTAAAGTCTAGGCAAAAGGAGAAATTAACGCATCAAAAAAAAAAAAAAAGTGGAAAAAATTACAATGAACTCATGTGCGATATGTGGATTATTCTCACCGAGATAAACCTTTATTTTGATACAGCAGGTTGTAAACCCCATTTTTGTAGAATCTGCAGACATTTAGGGGTCAATTGATAATTGTAATGAAAAACTGAATATCCCCACTTAAAACTACAAAAAGCTATCTATGAAACCGATAGGTGGAGATCTCTGGATTCACCTCACAGAGTCAAACTATTCTTTTGATGCAGCAGGTTGTAAAAACTGTTTTCATAGAATCTGTAAAGGGACATTGAGGTCTGTAATTGCAAAGAGAAGGTCTCCAGGTAAAAATGAGAAAGAAATGATATTACAAATATCGTTGCAGCTTGTGGATTCATCTAAAGAGTTAAACTTTTCCTTAGATTCAGCAGATTAGAGACGTATTTTCTGTAGAATTTGCAACTGGACATTTGGGAAACCTGTGAGACCTACGGAGAAAAACAAAATGTCACCAGATAAAAACTAAAAAAGTTATCTGTGAGACAGCCTTGCGATGTGTGGATTAATCTCACAGTGTTAAAGCTGTCCATTTTTGTCTATAATGAAAATGGAATAAGGCCAGGTAAATCCAGAAAGTAGCTCTCTGTGAAACTTCTTTTCAATATGTGGATTCATATTACAGAGGTAAGCCTTTCTTTTGATATAGCAGGTTTGAGACACTGTTTAGGTAGAAACTCTGAAGTGATATTGAAAGACCCTTAAGGCCTATAAGGAAAAACTGAGTATCCCTTGATTCACTGTAGAAAGAAGATAAATGTTGCATCAATTTGCAATATGTGGACTTATCTATAAAAGAAAACTTTTCCTTTCATTCAGCAGGTCGGAAGCTGTCTTTTTGCAGGATCTGCGATGGGACATATGGGATCCCATTCAGGCCTACAGGGAAAAAGAAAATTTTGGAAGAAAAAAAAAAAACAGAAAAAGCATATCTGTGAAACCGCTTTGTGATGTTTAAGTAAGTTGTGACCACTCTTTGGAGAAACAGCAAAGAGACATTTAGAGAATCTATAATGATATATAATTATCCCCAGATAAAACATGGAAGAACCTAGCTGTGAAACTGCTTTTTTATGTATGCATTCACTTCACAGAGTAAACCTTTTTTTAATTCAGCAAGTAGGAAACACTATTATTTTAATGTATCTCTGTAGGGATATGTGAATGCCAGTTGAAGCCTACAGCCAAAAACAATATATCTCATGCAAAATCTACGTATGTTATGTCTGGTTTCAATTCACTTAGTTCAAACTTTCTTTTGATTCAGAAGGTGGAAAAAGTGCTTTTGTAGCGTATGTGAAGGGACATTTTGGAGTCCATTGAGGTTTCTAAGAGAAAATGTAAAATCAGTTGATGAGAACCAGATAAAAGCTATCTGTGAAACTGCTTTCTGATGTGTGGATTTCTGTTACACAGTGAAACTTTATTTTCATTCAACGGATTGGATGCACTCTTTTGGTACACTCTGTGAAGGGAAATTCGGGTGCCCATTGAGGCCTATCAAAAGAACACAATATGCACGGATAGAAACAAGAAAGAAGATATCTGTGTTAGTGCTTTGGTCTGTTTGGCTTCATCTAACAAAAGTAAAACTTCCTTTTCATTCAGCAGGGTGTAGATACTATTTTTGTATAACTTTCGAAAGTTATACAAAACTTGCGAATCTGTGAAACAGCTTTGTGATATGTGGATTCATCTTACAGAGTTAAACTTGTCTTTTTTATTCAGAATGTTGTAAACATTCTTTTTGTGGTGTCTGCAATGGGAAATTTTGGAACCCATTGAGGCCTTTAGTGATAAAATGAATATCTCCACATTAAAACAAGGAACTGTGAAACTGTTTTGAGATGCATGGATTCATCTCACAAAGATAAACTTTTCTTTTGATTCAGAAGTTTGGAAAAGCATTTATTGTATATCTGGGAAGGAAACATTTAAAGCCCATTGAGGCCTAGAGTGAAAAATTGAATATCCAACCAACAGTGTAAAAGTGTTCCTATTTCTCCACATCCTCTCCAGCACCAGTTGTTTCCTGACTTTTTAATTATTGCCATTCTAACTGGTGTGAGATGGTATCTCATTGTGGTTTTGATTTGCATTTCTCTGATGGCAAGTGATAATGAGCATTTTTTCATGTGTCTGTTGGCTGTATGAATGTCTTCTTTTGAGAAGTGTCTGTTCATATCCTTTGCCCACTTTTTCATGGGGTTGTTTGTTTTCTTCTTAAAAATTTGATTGAGTTCCTTGTAGGTTTTGGATATTAGCCCTTTGTCAGATGAGTAGATTGCAAAAATTTTCTCCCTTTCTGTAGTTCGCCTGTTCACTCTGATAGTAGTTTCTTTTGCTGTGCAGAAGCTCTTTAGTTTAATTAGATCCCGTTTGTCAATTTTGGCTTTTGTTGCCATTGCTTTTGGTGTTTTAGACATGAAGTCCTTGTCCATGCCTATGTCAACTACTAAAGCATCTGAAACTTCTTCACCAAGTTTAAATGCTCCCTTTCTCAGGTGGTACATTTCCATTTGTTCATGAGTCTTTTCTGGGTTGTTCATTCTCTTCAATGTTCTGCTTATCTATTTATATACCAATTACATATTCAGGGAGGCCTTTGCTGGCCACCTTACCGAGAATAGCTCTCATTCCCTTTGTATTACATTACTGTATTTTATCTTCTTCCATGTAGATATGTTTCTTTAAAATTCTTCTTCATTTACTTGTTTGTTTATGTACTATAAGTTCCATGTTGACAGGAACCTTCTTTGCCTTTTTTACTGATGTGCTTATCACCTGTAATAGCACCTAATAGCTATTTACAAATAGTTGCTGAATGAATGAGTGAAGGTCAATGGCTTGACCAGTGGTGTTTGCATTTTGAGTTTTATTTCTTAAGGCTTAAATAAATTGCCAAAGGGATTTCTACTACTAACTAAAGAAGTGGGTAGAGAAGGGCTTTTTCAGCAGTCCTTGACATGCTTCTTTTGAGTTCTGTTCACAGGTCACATTGTTTAAATATTGAACCCTTGGAAAGACTCCTTCAAATGTACAGAAAAGGATTTTACTGCTCACAATAAGCTTTGGGGATACTTCCTTTTAGGGCATGGAATTTAAAATGACCAGATGTAGTCACTGAATATATGGCTCAAGACAATTATTAATTCATTCTGCAAATACTTACCAGGCACTCTGGTAGTGTTGAGACTACAATAGTGAATAAAATGAACATGGAGCTTGTGTGTGTTGGGGGTAATACAAATTAAACAATCACAGCAATGAATACATAGTGAGAAACTATGATCATTTCTATATGGCAACATGTTTTTAGAGCATGTAACAATCAAGTGGATCAGAGAATATTTCACTGAGAACGTGACCATTTAGTGGAGATCTGAACTAGGCAAAGAGATGAGAGAAAGTTCTTGGCAGAGGTCCTTAGGCAAAAGAAAATGGAAGAAAAAAGAAAAGAAGCCCCAGTGTGACTGAGGTGGAAAGGATGAGGAGAAAGGCAGCTCTGGTGAAGTAGGTGGAGCCTAGATCGAAGGATGATATAGTGCGATGATGAGCAAAAACAAAAGAAGGAACTACAACAACAACAAAAACTCATGTGGATTTTGAAGTAACACCAGCCTTAGGTTCACATATGAGTTTCGTCACCTATGAGCTGTGTAACCTGAGCAGCTTTAACCTCTTTCTCCTTAGCTCCCCTGTTTTTGAAACCAAAACTCATTGAGTTACCATAAGTATTGCTCATTACCCTTTGTAGTTGTGGATCACACACCCCTCAGCCCGTCACTATTGGGTCATTTAAATCTTCTGTGTTTTATTTGTTTGAATCCATCCTCTTCAGTCAAAACCATCTGACTATATTGCTTTCTTTCTTTTTTTTTTTTTTTTTTTCGCCCCTCTAGGTGTGTCAGTATTATACTGCTTAGAAATTGTCTTAGAAAGCTTCTGTTTCCTGAAAAAGAAAGTGCCTTACTCATGTCATCCTCTTATGTACTCCACCCCTGTTATTGCCTTTTAAAGTCTTATCTATCCTTCAAGAACCTGATCAGATATTTTTTTCTCCATGAAGCCTTCCCTAATCACTCCAGCTTAAGAGAATTTTTTCTTTCTTTATAATATTGTGTCACATACTATTTCTAACAGTGCATCCAATGTTGCATGATTACTAGTGTTACTCAGAGGGAATTTTTAAAAAATCAAAATCAACTTTGTATTCTAGAACAGTTTTGTTTTTTGTTTTTGTTTTTGTTTTGGTCTTGCCGTGTCACCCAGGCTGGAGTGCAGTGGCACAATCTCGGCTCACCGCAACCTCCACCTCCTGGGTTCAAGTTGTTTTCATGCCTTAATCTCCCAAGTAACTGGGATTACAGGTAACTGGGATTAAAGGCACTCACCACCATGCCTGGCTAATTTTTATATTTTTAACAGAGACAGGGTTTCACCATGATGGCCAGGCTGGTCTCGAACTCCTGACCTCAGGTGATCCGCCTGCCTCGGCCTTCCAAAGTTCTGGGATTACAGGTGTGAGCCAATGTGCCTGGCCTTCTGGAACAGTTTTATATTTACATAATCATTGTGAAGCTAGTACAGGAAATCCTTGTATATCCCACATCCAGTTTCCCCTATTATTACCATCTTATGTTAACATAGTACATTTGTCAAAATGAATGAACTGATATGGACACATTATTATTAGTTAAAGTCCATTCTTTATTCTGATTTCCTCAGTTTCCCCTAATGTCCTCTGTCTGGATATAACATTACACTTAGTCATCGTGTCTCCTTAGGCTCCCTTAGCTGTGACAGTTTCTCAGACTTCCTTGTTTTTAGTTACCTTGACAGTTTTGAGGATTACTCAACAGAAACTTTATAGCATTTCCCTCAATTGAGATTTGTCTGGTGATTTTTTTATAAGTAGACTGAGGTAATAGGTTTTTGGGTGGAAGACCACAGAGGTAAAGTGTCATTTTCATCACATAATATCAAGTACACATACCATCAATATGACTTATCAGTGTTGGTGTTAACCTTGATCACCCTGTCTTGAGGAAGTGTTTGTCAGATTTCTCCACTGAAAAGTGACACTTTTTCTTTCTCCATTTTTACATTGTACTTCTTGGGACAAAGTAACTACATGCAACCAACTCTTAAGGAGCTGGGGAAGGGAGATAGTAATGCTTCATTTCCTTAAGAGCAGATTATCTACATAAATTATTTGGAATTCTTTTGCATTGGAAATATGCCTATTCTCCCCATTTGTTTATTCAATCATTAATTTATAGCAGCATGGACTCATGGATATTTATTTTATTCTTTGGTTTATAATTCAATACTACTTTTTTTGGAGGGGGAACTCATTAAGTGGGCTACTGTGTCCCTTTGACATCCCCCATAATCTTTTTGCGTGTACGTTTTCTCAATTTCTGGCACTAAAAGATACTCCAAGTCTATCTTGCATATATTCTGCTCCATTCCCAGAATCAGCCATTTTCCTGAGGAATCCTGTCTCCTTTTATTGAAGAATGGTTATTAGAAATTAAGATCTGAGCACTAGGTTTTCTCATTGCTACTGGGATGTTATTGCTTCTAGGCCCTCTCAGCAGATGGAACATATGTGTGTATACTAACCCAGACATATACACATGTCTACAAATATTTCCATATGTAACTATTTGTATCCTTATTAAGCCTAACATGAGTTCATACAGATGTCTCCAAATCTAATCTATCATCATATGAATCATTCTGGGGAAACCTGAAAATATAGAATCCCAGGTATCACTCCAGAGATAATGAACCGGTATAAATATTGAACGTATATGTTTTGAAAGGCAACCATTAAAAGTATTGAATGTTTCTCTTGGTTGAATATTGGAATCAGTATTAAGATTTTGAAAACATCAGTTTACATGATAAATATAAGTTTTACTTTGCCATTATTCACCATTTGGGTAAGTATTTATCTTAGGAAAACTTTGTTGTCTGACTGTAGTTTTGCTAATTTAAATTTCATGAGTGTGCAATCTGATAGGGTTGGAAAATTCTTTTTTTTATTTTTTATTTATTTTTTTTATTTTTATTTTTTGAGACGGAGTCTCGCTCTGTCGCCCAGGCTGGAGTGCAGTGGCGCGATCTCGGCTCACTGCAAGCTCCACCTCCCGGGTTCACGCCATTCTCCTGCCTCAGCCTCCCGAGTAGCTGGGACTACAGGCGCCCACAACCGCGCCCGGCTAATTTTTTGTATTTTTAGTAGAGACGGGGGGGAAATTCTTGTATTAGGTGATTATTGGATGTGCCATTCAACTCCCAAAGTCTATGATTTGAAGTCCCATATATAAAAATAAACATTGCAGGAACACAAAATTAACTGTGAGAAGTGTATTCATTCATGTTGGCAGTATCTGCCTCACTCATTTCCTCTGCTTCCCCTTCTGTTTTCTTGCATTATTGGTTGGCGGCAGACTCCAGTTCCAACACCATCTTCTGAGATGATCCTGATTCCCAGAATGCTCTTGGTGCTGTTCCTGCTGCTGTCTATCTTGAGTTCTGCAAAAGCTCAGGTTAATCCAGGTAATATGGCTATTACTCAGTTATATGCTGGAAGACCGGCAGAATGTTAAAATCCATCAATGTTCAATGGTGGGTCTAAAAGCTGCCAAGAGGGTCTACAAAGTTCTTTCTCCATGGTGAAATAAGAACAAAAACTAATATTTTATATATATACACATACACACATATATATACACACACATACGTATATATATATGTATTTTAATACAACCTGTTGAATATTGTAAAAGATTTTCTTATATAGAGTAGGGTTCAGTAAGAGGGCATTTAAAAAATGGGAGGTGGCACAAGCAACCATTTGCTTCTGCATCTTCTGAGAAAAACAGGATAGAATATTTAGATGTCTTAGAGAACTTCTTCAGGTTCCTTTACGAGTTGTTTCTGGCTGTCTTAAGCTTTGATTTTACTTGGATGTCCTGTTAGGCTTTTGGGATCCTGGTCCTGTGGGATCTCTTTCCTCTATGGTGCGTCCATGCTCAAAATAAATATGTTAGGAGAATCTTTTGAGCCTAATTTTGTGAGATTATGTTATATTACTTGGATTTTTAAAGTTTAAATGGAAGTAAATAATTATTTTTTACACGATAATGCTGCATAACAACCCATCCAAAGCTCAATGTCTTTAAATGAACATTTATTTGGCTCCTAGCTGGACTTGTTTGGACTGTTCTCTGTTCTGTGTTGATTCACTCAAGCATAACTGAGAGTCAGCTGGCTATTGGCTCATCTAGGATGTCCGTGGCACAGATGAACTGGGCAACTTTGCTGTGCTCTGTTTCATCCTCCTGCAGACTAGCCTGGGTATGTTTTCCTGGAAATTGCACAGGAACAAGACCAGAAGCCAGAATATTCAAACATTTTTCAAGTCACTGCTGAAATCATGTTTACGTCGCATTGGCCAAAGCAATTCATGTGGCCAAGCCCAGAGTCAGAGTGGGAGAGCACAAAAAATTAGATGGTAAAGATCTGGGATGCAGGTATTGGAGAAGAATTGGAGTCATTTTTTTTCATTTTGCCACAAATATGAACATGGAAAAGTATATACAGCTTAAGTGTTGAATTTTATGAATTTAATAAACTGAACACATCTAAACAGTAACCAAATTAAGAAACAGAACTATACCAGCATTTCAGAAGCTCTCTTCATGCTCCCTTCCAGTAACTTTTGTCACCACCCCCAAAAGGTAGCCATTATCTTGCTTTCCAGCAACATAGATGAGTTTTGCCCATTTTTGTACTTATATACACAGAATTAGATGATGCATAAATACTCTTTGTGTCTGGCTTCTTTCACTCAACATTTTGTTTATGAGATTCATCCTACTCTTGTATGCAGTTGTCAACTATTCATTTTCATTGTTGTATATTACTTTGAATATTTTATGTAGCCATTCTACTGTAGATGGGAATTTGGATAATTTCTAGTTTGGGCCCATTATGAACAAAGCTCCTATAATTATTGTTGTATAAAACTTTTGGTAGAGATAAGTACTCAGTTCCTTTGAGTATACACTTAGAAGTGGAACTTTCATATGTGTAGCATATGATGTACTATTCTGCATATTATCAAAAATTGTTTTGAAGTGCTTTACCATTTTACCATCCTGTAGCAGTATATGTGAGTTCCAGTTGTTCCATGCTATATTTTGATTCTGGAGGGTGCTTTAATTTTGTCCCCTTCATAGCATAAGGGTTCATTTGTGAAATGCTTGCTCTCCTCCTTCCACAAAAGTTCCATGTACATGGGTTTTTCTTTATACTTTCAATAGAAAATATGATCAAAACTCCTTAAAATCAAAGAATAATTGTTTGAAGAAGCCCAGTGCCTTGTTACTTTCTCGTAATAAGCTTAACTGTTGCATCAAGGATCCTAACTTGGGTACTACTTTTTTCTTTTTCTGCTCTGTATTTCTCTCAATCAATTGTTGATGTTTGGTTGCCTCCTACTACATTCTTCATGCTCTGAGTTCCAAGGAAGAGTGCTGTGAGTGCATGGAGTGGTGGGATGTTTTGATGGTAAGCATACTCACGGAGACTGGCATACCATGAGGACATTTAAATGACTAACCAGGAGAGCTAATCTTCTGTGTTAGAGTCCACACTGTGGTCCTGGAACAGGAAATGGACTGATTGAAGACAGCAAATAGTCATCTTTTTTTTTTTTTTCCCCTATTTCTGGTGTCAGGTATTTCTGTTGGCTTTTTCTGACAGGGAAAAAGAAACAGACATCTCGATTTGCAAAGATCTTTATAGGAAAACAGGACATATTGAAGGACTAATCCTTCCCTCTGCCATTTCTTTCTATTTTACCAAGTCAAACCAGAGACGAGTGTTTGAGGCAGATGAGAAATTTTCATTCATTATCAGTGATAAAGTGTTTTCCCAACCACCTGCAGAGCTCAGGTTTGCTCAGAGCTCTCATGTGGAAAGACTAAGAGTCTAGAGAAGAACAACAGTGTTGGCAGGAGCAGACAAGGAGACAGGGACCCTGCTTACCATGGAAATCAGGCACTGGGGCCATTAGGGCCGTGCATCACTGGTGCTTCACATATTTGCTTATTAATGTTTTTTTCTGAAAGCTGACAAGAACTCAAGGGGCTTCAAGTCTATAAGATCAAAACATACAGTATAGTGATATAAGTATGTAAGAAACATTGATACAGATAAAAAATAGGAAAAGGATATGAAACAAATATATATACAGGATAAAAAGCAATATAAATATTATAATAAATATTAAATATATATGTGTGTATATTGATGTATGTATGTATATATAGATATATCTATCTATATGTTCACGTGTTACATGTTACACGTGAACATAAATATCTATATAAATATCTATATTTAGATATATATTTTTATATATATATTCCATAAATATATATGTAAATATGTTCACATTTGACCCAATCAGGTCAAATCTCTGGTGTCATGCTAGTTGAGATACTGAAGGTATGAGAGTTAGCTGGAGCTGAAAGAATTTGCTAGGCTAGGTGAAAAGAGGAAGGGAAAGCTTTTGAGCCAAAGAAAAGCCGCAGAGGCACAAATAGAAAAACAAGAGTCAGGATAGTGATTATTGAGGGGTCATGAGGGAAAAGGTGGGGGTAGGATGGGACCAAAAGTAGGAACCATATAGTCTTGGGATATTCAGTATATGACAAATGCCTTATGATCAAAGGCCTTGCTTCAGCTGGTGTTAACATAATGCTATGCCTTGCTGTCTTTCCCAGGGTGCACGTTCCTTTTGCTGTTACATTTCAACAAATCCTGGGACCAGCGTGTTCTAAAAATTAGACAAGCAATAATCCTCCCTGGGGTCTCTTTCCAGATTCTTCCCCAGCTTGGTGGTTCTGGACCCTAGGGATCACACTATAAACAGGGTGTGTGTGCTGGTAGCAGTGTGTGATGACCATGTGATACTGTTAGTAGACAATGACAATGAGGATCAGAGACCCAGATTCTAGTTCCAGCTCTGTCACTATCTAGCTTTGTGACTTTAGGTAAATCTCTGCACCTCAATTTGCTCATTTATAACATGGGGTCCATAAACTTTGCTCTCTGAACTTCATAGGGTTACTGCAGGGGATTGAATGAGATAATGGAAATAAATGGGTTTTGAAAAGTTACATGCAAATATCAAAGACTGTGACTTATCACTTTTGGAAGAGAAGAAAATGAAAATAAACACTATGAAACAATAGTTTCTATCCAGCAGATGATGCCGGAGGAAGAAAGAGAAAAAAACTCCATTCGTGAACATTAAGGTCCTTTGTGGTCCCCAAGACAGACTTAAGTTGCTTTTGGGGAATGGAGCTTCTAAGGGTCCTAAACTCTGGCCACCCTAACTCTAAAGGGATGTAGGGCCCTGTGTGCAGGCCAAGCATATCCATTAATATATATATATATATTTATTTATTTATTTTAATTTATTTTTTTCTGGGGAGAATAGTGTGATTGTTGACTTACTTGTTGGTCTTGGCCTGTGGGTCTCTGAAGAGCATGGATGTGGCAAGATAGCCTTCACAGAATTTTTCAGTGGTTTGGACACATACACAGTAAAGTAGAAGTTAAGACACTAAAATCAGTGAGGTTTATTTATGAGCTTAAGTGGGAGGTGATGAGTTGTTAAAAAAAATTTATGCAACTTTTTTTGTTTTTCCTGCTTCAGAGATTTTTATGACTTTGGCCTTTGTCTTTGGTGTAATGATAATCTTTTGTGTCTTCATGACTAGCACCTATGACAGTGCTTGGCTTATATAGGCAATCAACAAATGTTTGATGAATAAGAAGGGGGAGGGGGAAAAGGAAGTCAAAGAAACTCCCAGGTTTCTTTGTATTTATTTATTTATTTATTTATTTGAGATGGAGTTTCACTCTTATTGCCCAGGCTGGAGTGCAATGGCATGATCGCAGCTCACTTCAACCTCCGCCTGCCAGGCTCAAGAGATTCTCCTGCCTCAGCCTCTCAGGTAGCTGGGATTACAGGCATGCATCACCACACCTGGCTAATTTTGTATTTTTAGTAGAGATGAAGTTTCTCCATGTTGGTCAGGCTGGTGTTGAACTCCTGACCTCAGGTGATCTGCCCACTTTGGCCTCCCAAAGTGCTGGGATTTCAGGTGTAAGCCACCGTGCCTGGCTTTTTTTTTTTTTTTCCTCAAAGAACAAAACAAAAAAGATCTAAATGATGCCATGTGAGACTTGATCTCAGAAAGATGTTGTGAAGCTGAGAAGGAACCCTTAGGAATATCATCCTTTTAAATGATGAGATGCTGAGTATGGAGTGAGTAAATTAGAGGGAAGATAATGAACCGAGGCTGCTTTAGCTGAAGCTACTAAAGTGCAGCAGCAGGGGTCCAACCTTCTAGTGTTAAAGAACTGGGAGAGCCCACGTCCTTGAAGTGGTAGAGCAGCCCGGGTTTGTGGTGGAGGGTGAGGCCTTCATGTTTGTTCCTAAAGGCCACAAGTGGAGCATTTTGATCGTTATAATTAAAGGAAAGTGTGGTTAAATTTGACTCAAATATATGTAAAAATCCTTTGATTGGCATTTCAAGGGAGGAAGTCAGATTCAATCTTTTGGCTACTATAACCTATACTAAAGATAGGAAGTATGCAATGATGTGTACTGTCTATATACAGGCATTGCTAACTTGAGAAATGTATTGGCATGGGAGGAGCCCTAGGCTTGGGCATGGGGCAAATCCACCTCGAAAGCAGAGCAGAGTGTCTTCATTCTGGGTAGCTGGTAGGATATAAGCCTGAATTCTTGGTCTTCCAGTGCTTCTTAAAAACTGCCACGTGTTCTCTCTCCCCGCCAGGTCCTGAACTCTAATCTGTGTCTTGTCCAACTCTCAAAAACTCAGCTCACCTCATCAGAGGGCTTCTCCTTACATTCCTCCTCCACATTGCCCCAGCATTTGGCACATGTGCTGAGTGAGATATACTGCATGCTCGAGGGATACCAGGTCTCCCTCATAAACTCTGCTGATTTTGTCCCGTAGCAACCCTCTGCTAGTGCCAAACCCGGAGTCAGCCTCCTGCCCCTGCTCCAAATGGGCAAATGGCTGAAAGTGGCTATAGAAGTTCCCTCACCTCTCTGAGATTTTCCCTTCTCTGAAGTCTTGGTCTCTGCATTCTCATTACCTCAGAAACAATCAGATTCCTTCAAGTAGATGACTTATTAATTTTATTTAGCTCTTCCAGTTACTTTTAGAGGGAGCACTGATTACTTACTGCATGCTACTCCATCCCACCTAGAAACAGAGACATTAATAAAAAGTGGATTTATACTTTGTTGCCACTGCGATTCATGTTAACTAATTATGTTTTAATTTTTGACTTGATTTCTAGGAAGCTCAGAGCCAAAGTTGAAATTCATCATCAGCCAGTGGTATAGAACCAAATCCAATACACCTTCTATATTAACTTTAGCTCTAGCTTATCTTGTTCTTATTTTCTTTTTCCTTTATCCAAATTTCTCCCTCCCTCCCTTCCTTTCTTTCTTTCTTTCTTTTCTTTTCTTTCTTTCTTTCTTTCTTTCTTTCTTTCTTTCTTTCTTTCTTTCTTTCTTTCTTTCTTTCTTTCTTTCTTTTCTTTTCTTTTCTTTTCTTTTCTTTCTTTCTTTCTTTCTTTCTTTCTTTCTTTCTCATTTACTTTTATCTTATGCAACTTTGAAAGCCGACTCCAAAATTTACTGAATGAGTCAAAGTAAAAATAATTAAAAAACAAATAATATCTAGCTTTGTTGAACGTTAGTGCTCTATGTGCTTGACAGAATTAACTCATATATTCCTTATGGCATGCCTATAAACAAGTGCCATTACCACCATGAAATTGAGAGGCTGAAAGCGTAAGTAACCTTTCTAAGGTCATAAAACCTTTGAATTATTTAAGAAAGACTGAATGTAATATTTAAAACCAATGATTCTCTCTTCTCCTCCTAGATATCATTTATTGAGCCCCATTACATTCTATGAAGTATGCTAACTTCTTTGTATACATTATGTTAAATCTCTACAACAACCTTGGCTTGGCAGGATTATTAAAGATGAAGAAACCGAAGTTCATAGAGGTTTGGTAACTAACTGGTAGTGGGGTCCAATAATTCAGAAGTGGCAGAGCCAAGTCTTAAATATAAACTTTCCCTAATTCCACACCATGGCCTCAGTTTTCTTCGTCACTCCTGATCTTCATAGCTACCCAGTTTTCTCTTAAACTTACTTTCTTGTTGGGGAAAGGACATACTATTTACTATGAAAGCTTCACGACTTTGTTAACCAGGAAGAATAATTCATTATCTGATCCCTATCTTAGTACCCTGAAGCCCACTACAGCTTGGGGACTGCCCTTCTGGGTCTCTGTGAGAATTGTTTCTGGAAAATATTTTGGACTTCCAGGAAAACTGCAATCCTAAATGTCCATTCCTAAGGGGAATTTCAACTTGCACAAGAGGTCCGGGTGACCATTGTACCCAACGAATAGCCCTGTAGGCTGAAGAAAGAAACCCAAATAATCTTTCTTGGCCCCACTGTGGAATCCCATTGTGTCAATATTTATGTGCACAAAGGACCAGTCTGAAATAGCCTGCTCTGTGAAACTTGTGGGAAGCAGGGCCTCTGTGACAGCTTTTTAATTGGACTACCTTGTCCTTTTAGAAACTGGAAGAACTATACCATGGTAGCCTAGGGTTGGAGAAGGAAGAACCAGGGATCAGGAGACCTGAATTTCAGTCCTGGTTACCCTAGCTCTCTGTGTGAATTTGAGTAAGTCAGTTCACCTTTCTGGGCCTCAGAGGTTCTGATATTTAACATGGAGACATTGGAGGGATTAGCTTCTTAAATTTGCTTCTGGACTCCAAAGTTTTATGATTGCAGATATCCCTTTAGATTGTAGACTGATTTGGGACCCCTGACCCCAATAATGCCCCCCAGAAAGTCTTGTCTGGGCCCAGAGAGGCCCAGGTGTCAGGTCTCTGCACCTCAGGCCTCATGTGGGCCATGTGTGTGTTTTCCTGGAAGCTGCATGTAGGACACTCATTGACGGGGAGCCTGTGGTCTGGAGCTAGTGGTGAGATGGTAAACATCATGGAACAAGTAGCCCTTTCAGGCTGTCAGCCTTGGCAGGATAGTATGAAAAATAATTCTTGCAAAGCTGGGGACTGGTGGCAGCTGCTTCTCCTCAGTCTGCATGCCGGGCCCTACCAGAACTTGGAGGGCTGGAGCTCCCTGCTGGGCCTGCCATGGCCTGTGCTGGTAGTTTTCCACTCTGGGAAGCTGAAAGAGTAAATTGGCTTCTCTGTCTAGGAGATTGGTGGATAGAGGAAGCATCAGAAAACCACTAAGACAACTCAGCAGGAAAAACCAGGAGACACTTCTTTGCTGCAGGGTCTCTTGTTTACCTTGCCTTTCCCCACTTTTCCATGCTTCTTTACAGTTCATAACAGAACAAAGACAAACTGGTGGGATTTGATGAACGAGGAAGTGGAGTTGGGGGAAAGCAAGGAGATCTGACATTTAGGGCTTGGGCCAACTTGGTAGTTCTGAGTCTTGACTATTGGCTGAGATCCCTTCCACAGAAGGAGTTTGCCCAAAATAGGCACATTCAATGGGAAAACCACACTGGTACAGCTGAGAAGTGCCACGTTGGTTGCCCTGGGCTTCTCCTGGTTCCAAAGATTCAGTAGGATGAGAAAGGTCATCCAAGATCATCTTGTCTATTTTCCTGTGCCCTTTCTCTAAGGCCCTTGAACATGCTGAATCACTGATAAATGTTGCCTATTTTCTTATGTGGCTATTGCTGATTTACTAAGCTCTTATCTCTGAATTGTCTTTCCTCATCCTTATATTACTTTGTCCCTATTTCTAGACCTCCATCCTAACTTTCGTTGTCTGGAGATTGTGTGCAATACTTGTAGCCCTCTCTACTTTTTCATCTACTTATTTATTTGCCAGATGTGTGTTGAACAGCTCATGGATGCTGTGTGTTAGCAGGTAATGAGGGAGAAAAGGAAGAATCTGACATGATTGCTGTTCTCAAAATTGCTCACAATTTCAACAAGGAGGTAAACAAGCACAAGAGAAACAGAAAATATCCATTGAAGTTTGTTACTTAAAAGACCCCCCCCTACACACCATCAGCACTTCTATCCCGTATCATGTTTTAGTATTTTCCATAGCTTCATCACACTACCTGAATAGAAAGAGCCAGTAATAGCTACTGTCAAATACATAATCAAATTGTGTGTATTTGATTATGAAAAATCTATTGTCTTTTTTCTGTCTCCCCTACCAGAATGTAAGATTCATGAGATAAATTATTTTATCTGTCTTGCTTACTACTGTATCTTCAGAAGAACACCTGATACACAGCAAAAACTTATTTATTAAATAAATACATACATATTCATAAAAGAAATACATTTGTTAACTAAATATATGCAGGTAAAGATAGATTGCAAAAAAATATATCATGACTCAGACTTACAAGGAAGTTTCCTGTATCTGCTGTCTGCTAAAACACCATTAGCAGAGGCTACCCTTGACCAAACTCCCAGGACTTTGTTTTTAAGACTTGTAATGATGAACAACAGAAAACACTTCCTTTATCACTTTTCAACAGACGTTTATTGAGCACCTGATTAATGCCAGACATCCTCTAGAAACTGGAGATACAACAAAGGAAGATAGACATGATCCTTGACCTCATAACACATACTGTTGAGTGGGCAGACAAAACTTAAGCAATTATTTACGTGACAAGTGTAAAAAGTGTTATGAATGAAAACCAGTGTGTTATAAGAGCATATAATAGAAATTCCTAACTTAGCCGGGGGCTTGGAGGAATTCCTCGGGGGAGTGACTGGCTGACAGCTGGAAGATGAGCAGGAGCTAGTGAGTGAAGGAGGGAGGATGCACATCCCAGGTAAAAGGAGCATCATGCGCAGAGACCTTGAGCCTGGAACTGAAATAAGGTCAGCATGCTTGGTAGAGAGCAAAGAACAGGGAGTAGCCAGAGATGAGGCCAGAGTGTAGGCTGAGACCCGATCATGTGGGCCTCATGAGTCACATTTTCTTAACAAGAATGGAAACCTGTTAGAAAGTTCATGACAGAATAAAGTTTTAGGAAGCTAATTTGGGCTGTTGTGTTGAGAAGGGATGATAGAGGAATGACGAAGAAGAGCTAGAAGGCATTATAGTGGCTCAGATGGGAGGTCGTGGAGGTTGTGCACTGCACGGGAAGAATAGAGGAGAGAAACAGCTGGACTCGACCACAGGAGATAGGATTTGTACAACTTGCTGATGGACTGGATGATTCTCAAAGGCCAAGCTTGCTTCTCATTCCTTGACTGCCTCCTGTTGAGAATAACATGTTACCTATCATTCCTGAACTCTTCCTCTCCAAAAATTCTATGTTGGTCTCCAGGCTGAGGTTGACTCAGGGAGAGCCTTTCCAATTTTCATCAATGTCATTGCCACGCTGCTGTCCACCATACTGTTGACCTAAACCCTCTGTAAGCTGGAAGGGCTAGAGGAGTTGAGGAGGAGGGGAGCGCAAGTTATTTACATGAAATGAAGCCTCATGTCCTCCCCTACTTCCTCTAGTTCTCAAGCTTGAGTCTGCATTAGGGTCACCTAGAGAGGTGGTTAAAACACTGTTCCCTGCCCCCTCCCAGCAACCCCACCAGAGTTTCTGATTCAATAGATCAAATGGAGACTAATAATTAGCATTGTTAATGAGTTCCCAGGTGATGCTGATGCTGCTGGTCCTGGAAGCATATTTGGAGGATCACAGCTCTAAATGGCAACTGAAATGCAATCACAGTACATAGATCAAAGAGCCTTCAGGAAGGAAACTGGCACTCCTTTGAAACCACATAGCAGAATATCCTATGTGGATCTATCCCCACCCTTCCATCCCACACACTTCACCTCTCTTTTGCTCCATTTTTCTAAAACCTCTCTAGGCTTTTCTAATGCTATTGGTCCATGGACTGGCTTTGGGAACCACTGCCTTACAGAAAGCCTAATAGAACTCCCTTGTTTCCACATGAAGAAACAGACCCAAAGAGAGCCAGGAGCTTGCTCAGATCACACATGTTATAAGTGGTAGAACCGGAAGTGGATGTGAAGTCTTGATCTTCAAGAGTTGTGTGCTCAGTGGAATTACAGGCTTTAGAGCCAAGTTCTAAGATGAGTTAGTATTTACTCGATGAATGGCCTTTGCAGTTAAAACTTACCTGTTAGTGGGAAACATGAAATATTGGGTGGAAAATGCTTATCATATTGCCTGACACTTGATACATGCTTCTAAATGGATATCATCATTACTGCATTTTACTGAATTTAAGCAACTCACGACTCATTATCATTACTTTATGTGTCTCTAAGAAAGAAAAAAAAGCTACTGCCAGTTAAACTATGACACTATTTGCTTGTGAAGTGCATCCATATTTCAGAGATGTTAATATGTGAAAGAATGGGCAGCGCAGTATTTCACTTCTCTTTTCTCAACTCTATTTTACTTTACTGAATTAGATATTTAATAGCACATTAAAATTCCTGAAGGAGAAGTATACTTAGTGTGTTTTGAGGAACAACAAGGACGCCAGTGTGGCTCATGGTAAGGACAAGGTCCAAGACAGCCAGGGGGTGTCTGATTCCATGTTTTTACTATAGTGAATAGTGTCAGCAGAAGAGTTTCATGATCTGACTTACATTTTTTTATGACTACATAGTATTCCATGCTGTATATGTACCACATTTTCTGTTATCTTCTTTTCTTTTCTTTTCCTCTTTGTTTTTCTTTTCTTTTTTTTGTTTTGTTTTGTTTTTTTGAGATGAAGCATCTCTCTGTTGCCCAGACTGGAGTGCAGTGGCGCCAACTCGGCTCACTGCAACCTCTGCCTCCCAAATTCAAGCAATTTTCCTGCTTCAGCCTCCCGAGTAGCTGGGACTACAGGCGCCCGTCACCAGGCCCTGCTAATTTTTTGTATTTTTTGTAGAGACAGCGTTTCACAGTGTTAGCCAGGGTGGTCTCGATCTCCTGACCTCATGATCCACCTGCCTCGGGCTCCCAAAGTACTGGGATTACAGGCATGAGCCACCATGCAAGGACTATTTTTTTTTTAAATAGAGACTTTCCAACTGGTTGAATTAAATCAAAGGTTTACTTGTACAAGATGAATCAAGACATCACAATGCTATTTTAGAAAAAGCTTTTTTCTAGTTTTATTTGGTTATATAACACCTCCATTAAAAGAATAGTAAAACTCCATAAAATGAATTCACACATCACAAAGCCATTTCTCAGATAGCTTTTT
This sequence comes from Macaca fascicularis, assembly GCF_037993035.2. Taxonomy (NCBI): domain Eukaryota; kingdom Metazoa; phylum Chordata; class Mammalia; order Primates; family Cercopithecidae; genus Macaca; species Macaca fascicularis. Next base: position 97,938,915 of record NC_088375.1, read on the forward strand.
TAGGTTTTATCTTGCTATATATCCTTTGTAGCCATTGGCTTCAAGGCGATCCAAAGAATCCCTCGTCAGAGTCCAAAACCAAAGTGCTAAAAAACTGCTCCATGAGAAAACTGGTGTATCTCTGTGAGACGAATGCACACATCACAAAGCTGTTTTTCACAAGACTTCTGCCCTGTTTTCATTTGAGGATATTTCGTTTTTCACCATAGGCCTCAATGTGCTCCCATATATCCCATTGCAGATTCTACGAAAACAGACTTAGCAAACTGTTGAGTGAAAAAGTGTAACTCTGTGAGACGAATTCACACATCACAAAGCACTTTATCAGAGAGCTTATTTCTAGTTGTTATATAGGGATATACCCTTTGTCACCATAGGCTTCATGGCGATCCAAAATAGCCCTTCTCAGATTCTACCAAAACATTGATGCTAAACTGCGCTATGAAAAAGAATAGTTCAGCTCTGTGAGATGAATTCACACATCACAAAGCAGTTTCTCCAAAAGCTTCTTTCCCCTTTAATATTTTTAAATTATATTTTAGGTTCTAGGGTACATGTGCCCAACATGCAGGTTTGTTACATATGTATACATGTGCCATGTTGGTGTACTGCACCCATTAACTCATCATTTACGTTAGGTATATTTCCTAATGCTATCCCTCCCCCCAAATCCTCCCCACTATGGGACGGGGTGTGTGATGCCCCCCTTAGTGTGTTCAAGTAATCTCATTGTTCAGTACCCACCTGTGAGTAAGAACATGTAGTGTTTGGTTTTCTGTTCTTACGTTTGTTTGCTGAGAATGATGATTTCCAGCTGCATCCATAACCCTACAAAGGACACAAACTCATCATTTTTTATGGCTGCATAGCATTCCTTTTTGTATGTGGGCCACATTTTGTTAATCAAATCTGCCACTGATGGACATTTGGGTTGATTCCCAGTCTTTGCTATTGTAAATAATGCCGCAATAAACATACATATTCTTGTGTCTTTAGAACAGCATGACTTATAATCCTTTGGCTATATGGTCAATAATGGAATGACTGGGTTGATTGGTATTTCTAGTTCTAGACCCTTGTGGAATAGCCACAATGTCTTCCACAATGGTTGAACTAGTTTACAGTCCCAACAGTGTAAAAGGGCTCCTATTTGTCCATATCCTCTCCAGTAATTTTTTCCTGATTTTTAAATGATTGCCATTCTAACTGGTGTGAGACTGTAACTCACTGTGGTTTTGATTTGCATTTCTCTGATGGCGAGTGATGATGAGCATTTTTTCATGTGTCTGTTGGCTGTATGAATATCTTCTTTTGAGAAGTGTCTGTTCACATCATTTGTCCACTTTTTGATGCGGTTGTTTTGCTTCTCATAAATTTGATTGAGTTCTCTATAGGTTCTGGATATTAGCCCTTTGTCAGGTGAGTAGACTGAAAATTTTCTTCCATTCTGTAGGTTACCTGTTCACTCTGATGGTAGTTTCTTTTGCTGTGTGGAAGTTTAATTTATATCTCATTTCTCAATTTTCGCTTTTGTTGTCATTGCTTTTGGTGTTTTAGACATGAAGTCCTTGTCCATGCCTATGTCCTGAATGCTATTACCTAGGTTTTCCTCCAGGGTTTTTACGGTTTTTAATCTAACATTTATGTCTCTAATCTATCTTGAAATAATTTTCATATGAGTAACGAAAAGATCCAGTTTCAGATTTCTACTAAAGGCTTTCTACTAAAGAGGGCATCCCTGTCTTGTGCCAGTTTTTAAAGTGAATGTGTCCAGTTTTTGCCCATTTAGTATGGTATTGGCTGTGGATTTGTCATAAATATTTCTTATTATTTTGAGATACATTCCACAAATACCAAATTTATGGAGACTTTTTAGCATGAAAAGCTGTTGAATATTCTCAAAGGCCATTTCTGCATCTATTGAGATAATCATGTGGTTTTTGTCTTTGGTTCTGTTTTTATGCTGGATAAGGTTTATTCATTTCTGTATGTTGAACCAGCCTTGCATCCCAGGGATGAAGCCCACTCGATCACGGTGGATAAGCTTCTTGATGTGCTACTGGATTCGGTTTACCAGTGTTTCATTGAGGATTTTTGAATTGATGTTCATCAGGGATATTTGTCTAAATTACTTTTTTGTTGTATCTCTGTCACACTTTGGTGTCAGGATGCTGTTGGCCTCATAAATGAATTAGGGAAGATTCTTTCTTTTTCTATTTATTGGAATAGTTTCAGAAGGAATGGTACCAACTGCTCCTTGTATCTCTGGTAGAATTCTGCTGTAAATCCATCTTGTCCCGGACTTTCTTTTGTTGGTAGGCTAATTACTGCTTCAACTTCAGAATCTGGTATTTGTCTATTCATGGATCTAACTTCTTTCTGGTTTAGTCTTCGGAGAGTATGTGTCCAGGAAATTATCCATTTCATCTAGGTTTTGTAGTTTATTTGCCTAGAGATGTTTATAGTGTTCTTAGATGGTAGTTTGCATATCTGTAGGGTCGGTGGTGATATCCCCTTTATCATTTATTGCATTTATTTGATTCTTCCCTTCTTATTTATTAGTCTTGCTAGTGGTCTATCAATTTTGTTGATCTTTTAAAAAAAACCAGCTCTTGGGTGCATTGATTGGAGAGTTTTTTTTTTTTTTTTTTTTTTTTTTTGTCTCTATCTCCTTCAGTTTTGCTCTGATCTTAGTTATTTCTTGCCTCCTGCTAGCTTTGAATGTGTTCGTTCTTGCTTCTCTAATTCTTTTAACTGTGATGTTAGGGTGTAAATTTTAGATGTTTCCTGCTTTCTCTTGTGGACATTTAGTGCTATAAATTTCCCTCTACACACTACTTTAAATGAGTCCCAGAGATTCTGCTATGTTGTACCTTTTTTCTAATTGGTTTCAAAGAACATCTTTATTTCTGCCTTCATTTCGTTATGTACCCAGTAGTTATTCCAGAGCAGCTTGTTCAGTTTCCATGTAGTTGAACGGTTTTGATTTTCTTAGACCTGGGTTCCAGATTAATTCCTATGTCGTGTGAGAGACAGTTTGCTGTGATTTCATTCTTTCACATTTCCTGAAGAGTTCTTTACTATGTGGTCAATTTTGGAATAAGTGTGATGTGGTGCTGAGAAGAATGTATATTCTGTTGATTTCAGGTGGAGAGTTTTGTAGATGCCTATTAGGTCCACTTGGTGCAGAGTTGAGTTCAATTCCTGGATGTCCTTGTTAACTTTCTGTCTCATTGATCTGTCTAATGTTGACAGTGGGGTGTTAAAATCTCCCATTATTATTTTACGGGAGTCTAAGTCTCTTCATAAGTCTCTAAGGACTTCCTTTATTAATCTGGGTGCTCCTTTATTGGGTGCATTAATATTTAGGATAGTTAGCTCTTCCTTTACCATTATGTAGTAGCCTTCCTTGTTTCTTTTGACCGTGGATGTTTTAAACTTTGTTTTGTCAGAGACTAGGATTGCAATCCCTGCTTTTTTTTTGGTTTTCCATTTGCTTGGTAGATCATCCCTTTATTTTGAGCCTGTGTGTGTCTCTGCATATGAGATGGGTCTCCTGAATACAGGAAACTGATGGGTCCTGACTCTTTATCCAATTTGGCAGTCTGTGTCTTTTAATTGGACCATTTAGTCCATTTACATTTAAGGTTAATATTGTCATGTGTGAACTTGATCCTGTCATTATGATATTAACTGGTTATTTTGCTTGCTAGTTGATGCAGTTTCTTCCTAGCAACAATGGACTATACATTTTGACATGTTCTTGCAATGGCTGGAACCAGTTTTTCCTTTCCATGTTTAGTGCTTCCTTCAGGATCCCTTGTAGGGCAGATCTGGTGGTGACAAAATGTCTAAGCCTTTGCTTGTCTGTAAAGGATTTCATGTCTCCTTCACTTATGAAAATTTTGGCTGGATATGAAATTCTTGGTTGATATTCTTGGTTGAGAATTTTTAAGAATGTTGAATATTGGCCCCCCACTCTTCTGGCTTGGAGAATTTCTGTCGAGAGAGCTCCTCTTGGTCTAGTGTGCTTCCCTTTTTGTTTAAAGAGACTTTTCTCTTTGGCTGCCCTTTATTTCAACTTTAGTGAATCTGATATGTGTCTTGGAGTTGCTCTTCTTGAGGGGTATGTTTGTGGCCTTCCCTGTATTTCCTGAATTTGTGTGTCGGCCTGCCTTACTAGGTTGGGGAAGTTCTGGAAGTTCCTGCAGACTGTTTTCCAACTTGGTTCCATTTTCCCCATCACTTTCAGTCACACCAATCAGACGTAGATTTGGTCTTTTCCCATATTCCCATCCTTCTTGGAGGCTTTGTTCATTTCTTTTTACTCTTTTTTCTCCACACTTCTCACTTCATTTCATTCATTTGATCTTGAGTCGCTGATGCTCTTTCTTCCAGGTGATCGAGTCAGTTACTGAAGCTTGTGCACTTGTCACATATTTCTCATGTTATAGTTTTCATCTCTATCAGTTCTTTTAATGTCTTCTCTGCATTGATTATTCCAGTTATCCATTCATCCATTCTTTTTTCAATGTTTTTCCTTCTTTGTTTTGGTTACATAGTTCCTCCTTTAGCACTGAGAAGGTTGAACTTTCTCTCAACTCGTCAGTCATTCTCCATCCAGCATTGTTCCGTTGCTGGTGATAAGCTGTGTTCCATTAGAGGGGGAGATGTGCTTTGATTTTTTTGAATTTCCAGCTTTTCTGCCCAGCTTTTCCCCCCTCTTTGTGGTTTTATCTCCCTTTGGTCTTTGATGATGGTGATGTACAGATGGGATTTTGGTGCAGGTGTCTTCTCTTTGCTAGTTTTCCTTCTAAAGGGAGCCTTAGCTGCAGGTCTGTTGGAGTTTGCTTGAGGTTCAATCCAGACCCTGTTTGCCTGGGTATCAACAGCGGATGCAGCAGAAGATATAATATTGCTGCACAGCAACTCTTGCTATCTGACTCTTGCTCTGGAGGCTTTGTCTCAGCGGTGAACGCTGCCGTGTGTGGAGTGAAGTGTTGATCTGCACCTAGTGTGAAATATCTCCCAGTTAGGCTACTCAGGGTACAGGGACCCCTTGAGCAGGCAGTCTGTCCGTTCTCAGATCTCAACCTCCATGCTGGGAAACCCACTGTTCTCTTCAAAGCTATCAGACAAGGGCATTTACCTCTGCTGAGGTTTCTGTTGCTTTTTGTTTAGATATGCCGTGTCCCCAGATGAGGAATCTACAGAGGCAAGCTGGCCCCCTTGAGCTGCAGTGGGCTTCACCAAACTCGAGCTTCCCGGTGGCTTTGTTTAAACACTTAAGCCTCAGCAATTGCAGGCAGCCCTCCCGCAGCCTCACTACTTCCTTGTAATTATATCTCAGACTCCTCTGAAAATAATGAGGCAGATTTCGTGGGCATGGGAACCTCCAGGCCAGGTGTGGGATATAATTTCCTGGTGTGCCGTTTGCTAAGACCTTTGGTAAAGCAAAGAATTAAGATGGGAGTTACCAGATATTCCAGGTGTTGTGTGTCTCCATTTCCCTTGGCTTGAAAAAAGGAATTCCCTTCCCCCTTTTGCTTCCCAGATGTGGTGATGCTTTGCCCTGTTTCAGCTCTCACTGGTCTGGCTGTACCAGCTGACTAGCTTCTATTTTACAGCACTCCCTAGGGAGATGAATCGGGTGCCTCAGTTGATGCAGAAACCAAATATCTTCTGTGTCACTCGCACAGGGAACTGGAGGCTGGGACTGCTCCTATACAGCCATCTTGGTTGCACCACTCTTTCCAGTTTTCACCTAAAGAAATTTCCTTAATGGAATACTAAATATCCCTTTGCAGTTTCCAGGAAAAAGTGTTAGCAAACTGCTGTATGAAAAGAAAATTGTAACTCTGTGAGATTAATTCAACATCACAAGGCAGTTTCTCACAGAACTTCTTTCTAGTTTTTATCTTGGGCTATTTCCTTTGTCACCTTCATCTTCAAGGTGATCCAAATTCTCTTCTCAGATTCCAAAAAACAGTGTTTAAAAACTGCTGCATGAAAATTAAGGGATAACTCTGTGGATGTTTTCACACATCACAAAGAATTTTCTCAGAAAGTTCCTTTCCAGTATTCATCTGAGGATATTTCGTTTTTCACCATAGGCCTCAAGGCACTCAAGAATATCCTGTAGCAGATTCCACCAAAAGAACGTTAGAAAACTGCTCAATGAAAAGATGAGTGTATCTCTGTGAGATGAAATCACACATCACAACGCAGTTTGTCACAGATATCCCTTCTTCCTAGTTTTTATCTTGGGCTATTCCATTTGTCCCCCTAAGCATTTTTTCAGAAAGTTTCTTTCCAGTTTTCATCTGATGATACATTGTTTTTCCCAATAGACCTCTATGTGTTCCAGAATATCCCATTGCGGATTGCACGAAAATGGTGTTAGTAAGTTGGTCTATATATAGAAAATTGTACCTCTGTGAGATGAATTCATACATCTTAAAGCAGTTTCTCAGAAAGTTTCTTTCTAGTTGTATTCTGAGGATATTTCCTTTGTCATCCCAGGCTTCAAGGCGATCCAAAATATCCCATCTGAGATTCCACAAAAACTGTGCTAACAAACGGTTCCCTAAGACAGGTATAACTCTGTGAGATGAATTGACACATCACAAAGCAGTTCCTCAGAAAGCTTCAAGTTCCACAAAAACAGTGTTATCTAGCTCCTCAATGTAAATAAATGTGTAACTCTGTGAGATGAATTCACACATCACAAAGCTTCTTTCTAGTTTTTATCTGAGGATATTTCATTTTTTCACAAGAGGCCTCAATGTGCTCTGGAATAGCCCATTGCACATTCCACGAAAAAAGTGTGAGCAAAGTGCTCAATGAAATGAAATGTATATATTTATTATGTATCTAATGCTTTGAACTATGTATACATTGTAAAATGGCACAATCTTGCTATCTAACATATATAACCTCTCATACTTACCTCTCTTTAAGTGATTTTCGTATATACAATACATTATTATTTACTATGCTCACCATATTGTACCACAGATCTCTTGATGTAGAGATGGTTTAAGGTATATGAGAGAATATGTGTAGGTTACATGCAAATATGATGCCATTTTATATAAGTAAATTGGGCATCTGCAGATTTTGGTAGTTTTGGTGGTCCTGGAACCAACACTCTTTGGTTGCCAAGGGATCATCATAATCTTTTCATTTATCACATATTTTTTAACTGTCTGTTCTGCAAGAATTGTTAGATTAAGTTTTATGTATAAAATAATGTAAAAATAATATTACAAATATACAATCAAGGAAGTTTACACATATGCGTGCATGTTAACATGTACTGTACCATATATAACACACCATTCCTAGGCTGGGCTTTGTCAGAAGGTTAAAGACAATACATAATGAAGCCATGATCTAGATAAAGTTTTTATTTTTTCTAAGGTGCATCTTGATTGCCTTGTCTCTAGGCCAGACTACCTGCCTGTCCAAGAATAAACTGATTCATCTGTAGTGAAGCTATGAGTCAAACATTTTGGCTTTTCTATAAAGCATTTGTTAACTTAAACACAAGATACTTGAAATTTGTCTTCAATGAGATACCATCTCACACCAGTTAGAATGGGAATCATTAAAAAGTCAGGAAACAACAGGTGCTGGAGAGGATGTGGAGAAATAGGAACACTTTTACACTGTTGGTGGGATTGTAAACTAGTTCAACCATTATGGAAATCAGTATGGCGATTCCTCAAGGATCTAGAACTAGATGTACCATATGACCCAGCCATCCCATTACTGGGCGTATACCCAAAGGATTATAAATCATGCTGCTATAAAGACACATGCACACGTATGTTTATTGCGGCACTATTCACAATAGCAAAGACTTGGAATCAACCCAAATGTCCATCAGTGACAGACTGGATTAAGAAAATGTGGCACATATACACCATGGAATACTATGCAGCCATAAAAAAGGATGAGTTCGTGTCCTTTGTAGGGACATGGATGCAGCTGGAAACCATCATTCTTAGCAAACTATCACAAGAACAGAAAACCAAACACCGCATGTTCTCACTCATAGGTGGGAACTGAACAATGAGATCACTTGGACTCAGGAAGGGGAACTTCACACAGGGGCCTATCATGTGGAGGGGGGAGGGCGGAGGGATGGCATTGGGAGTTATACCTGATGTAAATGACGAGTTGATGGGTGCTGACGAGTTGATGGGTGCAGCACACCAACATGGCACAAGTATACATATGTAACAAACCTGCACATTATGCACATGTACCCTAGAACTTAAAGTATAATAATAATAAACAAATAAGAAAATAAAAATAAAAATAAAAAAATAAAAACTCTACAGCAATAAAAAAAAGAAATTTGTCTTCCAATTTCCCAAATTCTGCAATCAAATCTTCTAAAAACTATTACATAAAGAATGAACAGTGGGAATTATCCAACAGACCTTCTAAATACAACATACAGTACAGCAACATTGGAATTACATAAGACTATTTTCCACTAATTTCTATCCTTGATCACAAGGAGTTTAGCCAACAGAACAAAGTAATCTGTTTGAAAGAAACCCAGCATTGCAAAACAACATCAGTGTTAGAAGTACTAATGAAACAAAACTCTTGGTATGTGAGTCATCATAAACTCACCAAATAGAGTTGAGGAAACATGAAAAATACTCTTATAATACAATGATAGTCAAAGCTATAAACACAAATAAAACATTAATCTGAAAAAAAAGATCTTTTGAAAAAGTCAATTTCAAAACCTTTTTAAAAATCACAAGCATGGGCTGTGTGAACCATTCAATATTTTTTCTCAAATAATCTGCAAATGAATATTTTCTCAGTTCTAATACGAGAAGATTACCTGAGATTGCTTGAAAAGTTTGCTGTTTTCCGGATTTATGCCACAGACAAGAAGGACAGCAGTCATATCCAAGATGCTCTGCTGAAGGACACCTGGGACTTGGGAGCCAGTAATGTAGTGTAGGTGAACAGTGCTGTATAATAGAGAGTCATATTTATCTTGTAACCTCAACCATTTCTCAATGGCTCCCAGGTAATTGCGGAGGTGGAGGATTCCTCTAATCTGAATGCCAGAAAAGATTCACTTCCTGTTGTCTTTCTGGAATAAAAGAAACAAACATATATGCTTTTGAGGCAGAATCCCATGAATTCTATTCCCGTGTGTTCATAGCTATGACAGCTAGCTGTATTTCTGTAAACTACAATCTGAGTAGCATCATCCATTTATTTTGGGACTACTCTGTAAATCACTATGCTAGATAGTACTAGGGAGAAAAATAATTAAAAATATTTTCCCTCTCAAACACGTACAAATGTAAAGACACAGATGAAAATAACTGCAGACCAGCCTGCTGGCTCATGCCGGTAATCCCAGCATTTTGGTAGGCCAAAGAGGATGGATCACTTGATGTCAGTGGTTTGGAACGAGCCTGGCGAACTTGGGGAAACCCGGTCTCTACTATTGTGACGTGTGAAAAAAAGTACACCTTTTATTCATTGAGGACTTTGCCAACACTCTTCTCGTGGAGTTTGCAATTGGGTATTCCAAAGTGCATTGAGGCCTAGGGTGAAATAGGAAAAATCCTCAGCTAAAAAATAGGAGAGAAGGCTAATGAGAGGTGCCTTTTTGATATGGTCATTCATCTCATAGAGATAAATGTTTCGGTTGAGAGAGCAGTTTGGTATCAATATTTTCATGGAATCTAAGAAGAAATATTTTTGACTCATTGAATGCCATGGCAACAAAGGGAATGAATTCAGATAAAGCTAAAAGAAAACTTTCTCAGAAACAGCTTTGTGATGTGTGAATTCATCTTTTTCCATTAACCACTTTGCTAACACTATTTTCGGGGAACACGCTTTGGGATATTCAGGAGCACCTTGTGGGTATGGTGAGAAGCAAAACATCCTAGGAAAACTGGAATGAATCTTTCTAAGAAGCTGCTTCATGTTGTGTGCATTCGTATCACAGAGATACACTTTTCTTTAAATTTACCAGCTTGTTGACACTGTTTTCGTGGAATCTGCAAAGGAATATTAAGGAACAGATTGAGGCCTAAGGTGAAAAGAGAAATATCCTCAGGTGCAAACTGGAAAGAAGCTTTCTGAGAAACTGCTTTGTCCTGTGTCAATTCATCTCACAGAGTTACCTCTATTCTTCTTTGTGCAGTTTTCTAATACTGTTTTCGTGGAATCTGCAATGGGATATCCTGGAGCACTTTGAGGCCTTTAGTGAAAAAAGAAACATCTTCAGATGAATACTAGAAAGAAACTTTGTGGGAAACTGCTTTGTGATGTGTGAAATCCTCTCACAGAATTACACTTTGCTTTATACTGAGCTGTGCACTCTCCTTGTTTCCATGGAGTCTGCAATGGGATAATTGGGAGGGCATTGAGGCCTAAGGAGAAAATAGAAATATCCTGAGATGAAAACTGGAAAGAAGCATCCTGAGAAACTGTTTCATGATGGGCCTATTCATCTCACAAAGTTAAACCTTTCTTTTCATGGAGCACTTTGTTAGGACTGGTGCTTTGGCATCTGAGAAAGGATATTTTGGTTGGCCTTGAAGCCCATGGTGAGGGAGGAATTATCCTCAGAGTACAACTAGAAAGAAGCTTTGTGAGAAATCTGTTTGTGATGTGTGATTTCATCTCACAGATGAACCCCTTTCTTTACATTGAGCAACTTGATAACACTGTTTTTGTGAAATCTACAGTGGGAGATCCTGGATCGCACTGAGGCCTATGGTGGAAAAGGAAATATCCTCCAATGAAAACTGCACAGAAGCCTTCTGAGAGCCTGCTTTGTGATGTGTGCATTCAGCCAGAGAGTTAAACATTTCCATTGAGGGAGCAGCTAGCATCAACATTTTCATGGAAACTGAGAAGTGATATATTGGATCGCTTTGAAGTTTATGGGGACAAAGGTAATATCCTCAGATAAAAACTAGGAAGAATCTCTGTGAGAAACTTCTTTGTGATGTGTTAATTCATCTCACAGAGATATAACATTCTTTTCATGGAGCAGTTTGTAAGCCCTCTTTTTGTATAATCTGGGAAGGGATATTTTTGATCGCCTTGAAGCCTATGGTGACAAAGGAAGTATCCTCAGAACACAACTAGAAAGAAGGTCTCTGAGAAACAGCTTCATGATGCGTGAACTCATCTCACAGAGTTACACTATTCTTATATTACAATTTGTTAGCAATGTCTTGTAGAAATCAGAGAAGGGATATATTGGATGGCCATGAAGCTGACGGTGAAAAGGAAATATCCCAATATAACAACTAGAAAGAAGCCCTTTGAGAAATTGCTGTGTGATGTGTTAATTCATCTCACAGAGACTCTTTTCTTTTCATTGAGTTGTTTTCCTACTCAGTTTTCTTGGGATATGTAATGTGATAATTCTGAGCTCCTTGAGGCCTAAGGTGAATAAAGAAACATCCCCAGATGAAAACTGAAAAGTTTCTCACAAACTGCTTTCTGAAGTGTGAGTCCATCTCTCAGAATTACACCAAAATTTTCATGGAGCTGTTTGTAAACACTGTTTTGCAGAATCTGAGAAGGGATATTTTGGATGGCCTTGAAGCCGGAGGTCACAAATTAAATACCATCAGAATACAACTAGAAAGAAGCTTTCTGAGAAAAGGCTTTGTGATGTGTGAATTCCTCTCGTAGAGGTACACTTTTATTTACATTGACCAGTTTGGTAACACTCTTTACATGAATTATGCATTGGCATATTCGGGAACACTTTGATGCCTATGGTAAAAAACGAAGTATCATCACATGAAAACTGGAAAAAAGCTTGCTGAGAAACTGTTTTGTGATGTGTGCATTCGTCTCATAGAGGTAAACCGTTCTCTTGTGGGTGCAGATTGGTATCAATGTTTTTTGGAATCTGGGAACGGATATTTTGGAATGCAGTGAAGCATATGGCCACAAGGGTTTTACCCTCGCATAAACACTTGAAAGAAGCTTTCTGAGAAACTGCTTTGTGTAGTTGAACTCATCTCACAGAATTACCCCTTGCTTTTCATTGAACACTTTGCTAACACTGTTTTCTTTGAGTTTGCAATGGGATATTCGGAAAAGCATTGAGGCCTACAGTTAAAAAGCTTATATCCTCAGATAGAAACTGGACAGAAGCCTTCTGAGAAACTGCTTTGGGATTTGTTTATTCACTAATGGAGGTAAACCTTTCTCTTTGTGGAATCTGAGATGAGATATTTTGGAACTCATTGAAGCCTATGGTGACAAAGGGAACACCATCAAGCAAAAACTAGAAAAAACTTTGTGTTAAGCCACTTTGTGATGTCTGGATTCATCTTGTACAGATAATTTTTTCTTTAATTCAAGTGATTGGAAAGGCTCTATTTTTTTGGAAAAGTCATTTAAGGGACACTAGAGAGGCCTTTGAAACCTATAGTGAAAAAAACGAATATCCTCGGATAAAAACTAGAAAGAAACTGTGAAATCACTTTCCAATGTGTGGCTTCATCTCCCAGAGTTTAACTTCATTTGACTCAGCTGGTTGGAAAGGAATTATTTCTCTAATCGACCCTGGACATTTCTGAGACCATTGAAACCTACAGGATAAAAACCGTCTATCCACAGATGAAAACTACAAAGAAGCTATTGGCAAAACTGCTTTGCAATGTGTGGATTCATCTCACTGAGTGAAAATTTTCTTTTGATTCAGTACTTTGGGAAATCCTTTTTTAGAATTTGTGAAATGAAATCTGTGAACACATTGAGGATTATACGCAAAAAAAGTATTTCCAGTTAAAATCTTGAAATAAATATCTGTGAATTTGCTTTGTGATACGTGCTTTCATATCACAGAGTTAAACGTTTCTTTTGATTCAACAGGTTGGTAACGCTCTTTTTCAGAATCTGCAAGGGTCCGTTTTGGAGGCTCTTTAGGCCTGCAGTGGAAAACAAAATATCTGTAAGTGAAAACCAGAAAGAAGCTGTCTGTGGAACCACTTTGGTATATGTGAATTCATCTCACCAGGTTAAAGGTTTTTCTTGATTTATTTGGTTGGAAACACTCTCTTGTAATATCTGCAAAAGGACATAGTGAAAGCCATTGAGGCCTAAAGTGAAAAACAATGCAGCCTCAGATAAAAACCAGAAAGAACCGATCTGTGAAACTGCTTTGAGGTGAGCGAATCCATCTCACAGTGCTAAATGTTTCTTTTAATTCAGCATGTTAGAAAGACTCTTTTTATAGAATCCATGAAAGGACAGTTAGAGCCCACTGTAGCACATAGGGAAAAAAGGAATATCCTCAGTTAAAAACTGCAAAGAAGGTATCTGTGAAATTGTTTGCAATGTGTCGATTTATTTCACAGAATTAAACATTTTGACTCAGCAGGTTGGACATATGCTTTTTGTAGAATCTCTGAAGTTATATTTGGGTGCCCATATCAGCTTATAGTGAAAAAGAATGTACGCAAATAAAAAATAGAAAGAAGCTGTCTGTGAAACTTCTTTGCTATGTGTGGATTCATCTCAAAGATTTAAACTTTTCTTTTGATTCAGTAGGTTGGAGACACACTTTTTGTAGAATCTGCAAAAGAGCAGGTTTGAGACACTATAAGACCGTTAAGACCTATAAGGAAAAACTGACTATCCCTTGATTCAGTCTAGAAAGAAAGAAAATGTTATATCAATTTGCAATAAGTGGATTTATCTCAAAAAGAAAACTTTTCCTTTCATTCAGCAGCACAGAAGCCGTCTTTTTGCAGGATCCACGATGGGACATACGGGAGCCCATTCAGGCCTATAGTGAAAAACTAAATATTTGCAGAAAAATAAAACTAGAAAAAGCATATCTGTGAAACTGCTTTGTGATGTTTGGGTAAGTTGTAACAATCCTTTGGAGAAACTGCAAAGAGACCTTTGGAGAACTTATGATGATAATGTAAATATCCCCAGATAAAACAAGGAAGAAACTAGCTGTGAAACTGCTTTTTGATATATGTATTCAACTCACAGAGTAAATTTTTATTCAGCAGATAGGAAACACTCTTTTTTATGAGTCTGTGTAGGGACATATGGATGCCAGTTGAAGCCTATAGTGAAAAACAAAATATTCCATGCAAAAGCCACAGAGAATTTATGTATGAAACAGCGTAGTTATGTATGAATTCAATTCACTTAGTTCAAACTCTCTTTTGATTCAGAAAATGAAAAATCTGTTTTTGTAGCATATGTGAGGAGACATTTTAGAGCCCATTGAGGTTTCTAAGAGAAAACTAAAAATCACTTGATGAAAACCACATAAAAGCTATCTGTGAAACTGCTTTGTGATGTGTGGGTTTCTGTTACACAGTGAAACATTTAATTTCATTCAACAGATTGGATGCACTCTTTTGGTACACTCTGTGAAGGGAAATTTGGGAGCCCATTGAGCCCTATCAAAAGAACAGAATATGCACGGATAAAAACTAGAAAGAAGCTAGCTGGGTAAGCTCTTGGGTCTGTGTGGCTTCATCTAACAAAAGTAAAACTTTCTTTTCATTTAGCAGGGTACAAATACTATTTTTGTATAATTTGTGAAAGAAAATTTGGAAGCCCTTTGAAGAATACAGTGAACAGTGTAATAGCACCAGATAAAAACTAGAAAGAATCTATCTGTGAAACAGCTTTGTGATATGTGGATTCATCTTTCAGAGTTAAACCTTTCTTTTTATTCAGAATGTTGGAAACATTCTTTCTGTAGTGTCTGCAATGGGAAATTTTGGAACCCATTTTGGCCTTTAGTGATAATATGAATGTCTCCAAGTTAAAACAAGAAACTGCTTTTTGATGCATGGATATATCTAACAAAAGTAAACTTTTGATTCAGGAGTTTGCAAAAAACATTTATTTTAGATCTGGGAAGGGACCATTTGAAGCCCACTGGGGCCTAGAGTGAAAAACTGAATATCCTTGGATAAAAACTAGAAGGAAGTGTGAAACCACTGTGCAATTTGTGGATTCATCCCACAGAGTTAATGCTTTCTTTTATTCAGCAGGTTATAAACACTTTTCTTAGAAACTAACAAGGGACATTTGGGATCCCATTGTTGCCTACAGTGAAAAACAGAATATGCATATATAAATTCTAGAGAGAAGTTGTCTGTGAAAGCAAGTTGTGATGTGTGGAATCATCTCACAGAGTTAAACCTTTCTTTTGATTAATTAGCTTGGAAACATTCCTTTGTTGTACCTGCTAAAGGATATGTGGGAGCTGCTAGAGGTCTATGGTGCAAAACAAAATATTCCCAGATAAAAAATAAAGAGGAACTGTCTGTGAAACTGTTTTGTTTTATGTGCATTCATCTCACAGAGGTAAAATTATTTTTTGATTCAGCAGACTGGAAGCACTGTTTCTGTAGAATCTGTGAAAGACATACTAGAGTCTCTTGTAGCCTATGGTGAAAAAATGTGCCCTGATAAAAACTAGAAAGAAGCTACCAGTGAAATGTTTTGTGACGTGTGGATTGATTTCACTGAGTAAAACTTTTCTTTTAATTCAACAGGTTGGAAACACACTTATTGTAGAATCTTTGAAGGGACATTTGAGAGCCCTGTTAGGACTTTGGGAAAAATTGAAGTCCCAAGAAAAAAATGTTAAAGAAATTACTGGTGAAACTTCTTTCCAATGTGTGGCTTTATCTCATAGAGTTAAATGTTTCTTAAGAAATGTTTCTTTGCAGATAGTTTAAAAAGACTGTTTCCAACATGCTGAATCAGAAGAATAGATTGAGATGAATGGACATATCAAAAAGCAGTTTCACAGATAGCTTCCTTCCAGTTTTTCATGATATTCAGTTTTTGACTAGGTCAGTGGGCTACCAAATATTCTTCACCACGACCTACAAAAAAAGTTTCCAACACGCTGATTCAAATAACGGTTTGTCTGTAAAATGAAACAATTGGTCTCAAAGCAGATTCACAAATAGTTTCTTTCTAGATTTTATCAGGAGATATTCTGTTTTTGACTGTTGGTCACAATGGGCTTCAATATGTCACTTCACATTTTCTATAAAAAAAGTGTTTCCAACCTACTGAAGTAAAAGAAAGGTTTATTTCTGTTAGGTGAATCCACAAATTGCAGAGTGGTTTCCAGACTTCTTTCCAGTTTTTCTTTAAGGAGATTCAGTTTTCCGCTATAGACCCCAATGCTTTCCAAAATATCCGTTCACCGTTTCTACAAAAAGAATGTTGCCATTTGCTGTTCAGTAATATTCTCTATCCTGCAGCCTTGGCTGCTGATACCCAGAAAAACAGAGCCTGGAGTGGACTTCTAGAAAACTCCGAGACCTGCAACTGAGGGTCCTGAATGTTGGAAGGAAAGAGAGCAAACAGAAAAGATATACACACCAAAACCCCATCTGTACGTCAGAATCATTGAAGACCAAAGGTAGGTAAAACAACTAAGATGGGGAAAAAACAGCATAAAACCTGAAAGTTCTAAAAATCAGAGCACCTCTCCCCCTCCAAAGGAAGGCAGCTCCTCACCAACAATGGAACAGAGCTTGACGGAGAATGGCTTTGAGGCATTGAGAGTGAAAGTCTTCAGCGGATGAAACATCCGAACTAAAGGAGGAAGTTCAGAATCATCGCAAAGAAGACAAAAACTGAAAAAAATTAGAAGAATGGAAAACTAGAACAACCACCGTAGAGAAGTCCTTAAATGACCTGATGGTACGGAAAACAAGAACTACATGACTAATGCAGAAGTTTCTGTAATTGACTCGATCAACTGGAAGAAAGGGTATCAGTTATTGAAGATCAAATATATGAAATGAAGTGAGAATTTTAGAGAAAAAAGAGTAAAAAGAAATGAACAAACCCTCTAATAAATATAGAACTATCTGAAAAGAACAAATCAATGTCGCATTAGTGTACCTGTAAGTGACGGAGAGCACCGAACCAGGTTGGAAAACACTGTGTAGGGTATTATCCAGGAGAACTTCCCCAACCTACCAAGGCAATCCAACATTCATATTCAGGAAATACAGAGGGCGCTACAAAGATTCTCCACCAGAGGAGCAACTCCAAGACATATAATTGTCAGATTCAACAAAGATGTAAAGAAAGAAAAATTGTTGAGGGCAGCCAGAGAGAAAGGTCGGGGTACCCACAAAGGGAAGCCCATCAGACTAACCACGGATCTCTCGGCAGAAAATCTACAAGTGAGAAAACAGTAGGGGCCAACATTCCACCCTAATTTCCAATTAAAAGTCACAGACTGGCAAATTGGACAAACAGTTAAGGCCCATCTGTGTGCTGTATACAGAACACCCATCTCACGAGCAGAGACACACATAGGCTCAAAACAAAGCAATGGAGGAAGACCTATCAAGCAAATAGAAAACAAAAGAAGGCAGAAGTTGCAATCCCAGTCTCTGACAAAACAGATCTTAAACCAATAAAAATAAAAAGGGACAAAGAAGGTCATTACATAACGGTAAAGGAATCAGTTCAATGAGAAGGGCTAATTATCCCAAATCTAAATGCACCCAATACAGGAACACCCAGATTCATAAAGCAAGTCCTTAGAGACTTAAAAAGAGACTTACACTCCCACACAATAATAATGGGAGAGTTTAACACCCTACTGTCAATATTAGACAAATCAACGAGACAGAAAGTTAACAAGGACATCCAGGAATTGAATCAGCTCTGCACCTAGTGGACCTAATAGACATCCACAGAATTTTTGACCCCAAGTCAACAGAATATACATTCTTCTCAGCACCACATCTCACTTATTCTCACTTCTCAGAATATACATTCTTCTCAGCACCACATCTCCTTTAAAAATTGACAACACATGGAAACCATCACCTCAGCAATCTATCGCAAAGAGGAAAAAGCAAACACCACGTGTTCTCACTCATAAGTGAGAATGGAACAATAGAACACTTAGAGACAGGAAGTGGAACATCACACACAGGGCCCTGTCATGGGGTGGGTAGAGGGGGGAAGGATAGCACCCCTAATGCAAATGACGGTTTAATGGGTGCAACACACCAACATGGCACACATGTACATATGTAACAAACCTGTGCATTGTGAACATGTGCCCTAGTATTTAAAGTATAATAATAAAGAAAAGAACGTTGCCACCATGCTGAATCAACACAAAGTTTACCTCTCTTTGTGTGAGATGAATCCACACATCACAAAACAGTTTCAAAGATAGTTTCTTTCTAGTTTTTATCTGGGGTTACTCCATTTTTCAGATTAGGCCTCAATGGGCTCCTAAATATCCCTTTACACTCACTGCAAAAAGAGGCTTTCCAACCTGTTGCAACACAGAAAAGTTCAACTCTGTTAGGAGAATCAACACTTTGCAAATCGGTTTCACAGAGAGTTTCTTTATAGTTTTTATCTTTGGATATTCAATTTTTTTTTTTTTTGTATATGCCTACATTGCCTCCAAAAGTCCCTTCAAAGACTACAAAAACAGTGTTTTCAGCATGTTAAATCAAAGGAAATGTTTAAATCTGTGAGATGTATCCACATTTCACAAAGCTGTTACACACATATCTTCTTTCTAGGTTTTATCTATGCATATTCTGTTTTTAACTGTTGGTATCAATGGGCGCCAAATGTCCCTACTCAGGTTCTAGAAAAAGAGTACTTCCCACCTGTAGAATACAGAAACAACAGAGAGTTTTATCTCGCTCAGATGAATCCAACAAGCACACCACGCTCGCAGATAGCTTGTGTCTAATTTTTATAAAGGATATTTGTTTTTTCACTAGAGGACTGCATGTCTTACAAAATGTCCCTTCGCAGATTTTACAAAGAGTGTTTTCAGATTGCCGAATCAAAAGACAGATTTAACCCTGTGAGACGACTCTACATACTGCAAAGTGGTTTTACAGATAGATTCTTTCTAGTTTTTATCTGGGGATATTTTGATTTTCCTATAGGCCTCAGTGGGCTCCCAAATATCCCTACAGAGATTCTGCAAAAAGGACTTCCCAACTGTTGAATCAAGAGAAAGTTTTAACTCTGTGAGATGGATATACATCACAAGATGGTTACACAGGTAACTTCTTCCTAGTTTTTTCTGTGGTTATTAAATTTTTAACTATCAGCATCAATGGCCATTATAATGTCCTTTCACAGATTCTAGAAAACAGTGTTTTTAAATTGCTGAATCAAAAAAAGTTTAACTCTGTTAGAATAATCCACACATCACAATGTGGTTTCACTAATAGCTTCTTTACAGTTTTTGTCTGAGGATATTCCGTTTTTCACTATAAGTCTCAAGGGTTTCCAAAATGTCTTCACACATTCCACAAAAAGATGGTTCCAACCAGCATAATCAAAAGAAAAGCTTATCTCTGTCAGAAGATCACACACATCACAAATGAGTTTCACAAATCGGGTTTTCCTAGTGTTTATCTGAGGTTATTTTGAACTTCAATATAAGCCTCATTGGGTTCCCAATTATCACTTCACAGGTTATTCAAAAATATCATTAACAATCTGCTGAAACAAAAGAAAGTTTGAACTCTGTGAAATGCACGCACAGTTTGCAAAGCGGTTTCACAGATTGATTTTTTTCTCTAGATTTTATATGGGGATTTTTTTCCCTATAGACCTAATGGTGCTCCCAAATATGCCTTCCAAACTGTGTTTCCACCCTGCTGAATCAAAAGAAACATTTAACTCCGTGACATCAATCCACATATTCCAAAGTGGCTTCACAGATTTTTTTCTTTCTAGATTTTATCATGGGTTATACTGTTTTCCCTTAGGCCTCAAAGTACTCCAAATGCCCCTTCACAGATTCTACAAAAACAGTGTTACCAACCTGCTGAAACAATAAAAAGGTTTAACTCTGTAAGATGAATCCACAAATTGCAAACTGGTTTCACAGATTCTTTAACTTTTATATGGGGACATTCGGTTTTTCACTAAATGCCTCAATAAACACCCAAATGCCCCTTTGCAGATTCTACAAAAAGTGTTTCCAACTGCTGAAGTTAAAAAAAGTTTAACTCTGTGAGATAAATCCAAAAATGGCAAAGCACTTTCACAAATAGCTTCTTTCTACTTTCATCTGGGATATTTGTTTTTGCACTATAGGCATCAAAGGGCTTCAAAATGTCCCCTCACAGATTCTCAAAATATCCCCTCACAGATTCTCCAAAATGAGTGTTTCCAACTTGCTGAAAAAAAAGAAAGGTTTATCACTGGGAGATGAATACAGACATCACAAATATTTTCTCAAAGAGCTTGTTTGTAGTTCTTATCTGTGGATACTATATTCTTCACTATAGATGTCAATTCACTGCAAAATATCACTTCACAGCTTCAATAAAAAGAGGGTTTTCAGCCTGCTGAATCAAAAGAAAAGTTGAACTCTGTGAGGTTAACTGTGTGAATAACCCACAAATTGCAAAGCAGTTTCAGTTTCACAGATAGCTTCTTTCTGGTTTTATCTGGGGATAAAATATTTTCAGTATAGGCCTCAATGGACTTGAAATTATGTCTTTGTAGAGTCTCCAAAACGGTACTCCAAACCTGATAATTAAAAAAAAAAACTGTTTAACTCCGTGAGATGAATCCTCACCTTTGAAAATTGATTCAAAGGTAGAGTCTTTTTAGTTTTTAGTATGAGGATATTCGAATTTTCTCTATAGGTCTCAATGGGTTCTAAAGTGTTTCTCGCAGATTCTAGAAAAACAGTTTTGCCAACTTGCTGAACCAAAAGAAAGATTTTACCCTGTGACATGAAGCCAATAACAACAATGCAACCTTCTAGATAGTTTCTTTCCAGTTTTTATTGGGGGATATTTAATTTTCCACTACAGACCGTAGGGGACTCCCGAGTATCTTTTCTCAGATCCTACAAAAAAGGTGTTTCCAAAGTGTTGAATAAAAATAAAGATTGAACTCTGTGAGCTGAATCAACATGTTGTAATACAGTTTCACAGATAGCTTCTTTGTGGTTCCTGTCTGTGGATATACTGTTTTCCTCCATAGGGTTGAAGGGGCTCCCAAATATCCCTTCACAGACTCAAAAAAAAAAAAGCGTTTCTAACACACTGAATCAAAGGAAAGTTTTAACTCTGTGAAATAAATCCACGTGACTTAAAGTGATTTCACAGACAGCTTCTTTCTAGTTTTTATCTGGGCCTTTTCCGTTTTCACTCTAAGCCTCAAGGTGCTCCAAAATGTCTCTTTGGAGGTTCTACAAAAAGAGTGTTTCCAACAGGAAGAATCAAAAACTAAGTTTCAACTGTGTGAGATGAAGCCACACATTGCAAAATGTTTCACGGATAGCTTCTTTCTAGCTTTCATATGAGGATGTTCTCTTTTTCACTGTAGTCCACAAAGAGGCTCCCAAATTTTCCTAAACAGATTATACAAAAACAGTGTTTCCAAACTGCTGAATCAAAAGAAACATTTGGTTTTCTGTTCTTGTGGTAGTTTGCTGACAATACTATTTCCCAGCTGCATCCATGTCCCTACAAAGGACACAAACTCATAAATTTTTATGTCTGCATATTATTCCAAGGTTTATATATGCCACATTTTCTTAATAGTCTGTCTCTGATGGACATTTGGGTTGATTCCAAGTCTTCGTGATCCCTCAAGGATCTACAACTAGAAATCCCGCTTGACCCGGCCATCCCATTACTTGGTATATACCAAAAGCATTATAAATCATTCTGCTATTAAGACAAAAACATACGAATGTTTATTCGGCACTATTCACAGCAGCTTCTTTCCAATTTTTATCTGGGGATATTCTGTTTTCCACTATAAGTAACAATGAAGTTAAAACTGCTCCTTTGCAGATATTACCAAAAGAGTATTTTAAGCATGCTTAATCAAAAGGATGGTTTAGCTTTCTGAGAAGAATCTACATGTCACAGGTAACTTCTTTCTGGTTTATTCCTGGGAAAATCGTTATTTAGGAGACAAAATATGTTCCCAAAAATTCTTAATTAGATTCTACAAAAAAAGTGTTTTCAGCATGCTGGATCAAAATAAATGTGGAACTGAGATAAATTTACAAATTGGAAAGCAGTTTCCTAGATTATTTCCAGTTTTTTTTTTTTTTTTTTTTTTGAGACAGAGTCTCACTCCGTCGCCCGGGCTGGAATGCAGTGGCCGGATCTCACCTCACTGCAAGCTCCGCCTCCCAGGTTTATGCCATTCTCCTGCCTCAGCCTCCTGTGTAGCTGGGACTATAGGCGCCCGTCACCTCACCCAGCTAGTTTTTTGGATTTTTTAGTAGAGATGGGGTTTCACCGTGTTAACCAGGATGGTCTCGATCTCCTGACCTCGTGATCCACCCGTCTCAGTCTCCCAAAGTGCTGGGATTACAGGCTTAAGCCACCGTGCCAGGCCTATTTCCAGTTTTTAATCTGGAGATATTAAGTTTTTCACTGCGGGCCTCAAAGGACTTCCTTATAATTTTGCGAATTGTACAAAAAGTGTTTGAAACCTACTGAATCCAAAGAAGGATTTGCCTCAGTGACATGAAGACACATATCACAAACCCACTTCACAGATAACTTCTGCATCGTTCTACTTTTTAATCTGTGGCTATTCAGTTTTCCACTATAGGGCTCCCAAATGTCTCTTTGCACTATCTACAGAAACAGTGTCTCCATTCTGCTGAATTATGATAAAGCTTTAATTCTGTGATAGTGAATCCACATATTGCAAAGCAGTTTCAAAGATAAGATTCTTTCTAGTTTTACCCGTGGTATTCAATTTTTCACTATTGACCTCATTGTGCTCCCAATCATACCTTCACAGATTATACAAAAAGAGTGTCTTCTACCTGCTTAATCAAAAGAAATGTTGAGTTCATTCTGTGAGATATATCCACACATTGGAAAGCGGCTTATCAGATAGCTTCTTTCTTGTTTTCTTCTTTGGACTTTTTTTTTCCCTTTTGGCCTCTATGGACTCCAATATATCCCATCATAGTTTCTACAAAATGTTTCCAACCTGCTAAGATGAATCCACACATTGCAGAGTGGTTTCAGAGATAGCTTCTTTCTAATTTTTATCTGGGGATACACAGCTTTTCACTATAGGCTCTGAAAGGATTCAAAATATACCTTAATGATTTTCCTAAGAAGTGTTTTCAGCCTTATTAATCTAAAGAAAATTTTAGCTCTGTGAAAAGAATCCGCACTCTGAAAGGGGTCTAACAGACAAGGGATATCTGGGAGCATATTGACGCCCATGGTGAAAAGGGAAATAGCCTCAGAAAAAAACTGGGAAGAAGTTTTCTGTGAATCTGCTTTTTGCTATGTTTGTTCATCTCATGTAGATAAAGCTTTCTTTACATTACACAACTTGGAAACTCTGTCATGGACGGATCCACGAAGGGACATTCGGGAGCACGTTCAGGACTAGGGTGAAAAAGGAAATATTTTCAGATAAAAACTGGAAAGAAGCTTTCTGTGAATCTGCTTTTTGCTATGTTTATTCATCTCACTTAGATAAAGCTTTCTTTACATTACACAGCTTGGAAACTTCATCATGGATGGATCCGCGATGGGATATTCAGGATCATATTCAGGCCTATCGTGAAAAGGCAAATCTCTTCAAATAAAAACTGGAAGAAGCTTTCTGAGAAACTGCTTTGTGATGTGTGTATTCATCTCATAGAGTTAAATCATTCTTTGGATTGAGCAGTTTGAAGACACTGTTTCTGTGGAATCTGAGGAAGGACATTCGGGAACGCTCTTTAGAATATGGAGAAATAAATATCCTCAGATAAAAACCAGAAGGAAGCTTTCAGTGAAACTGCTATGTGTCATGTGAATTCCTCTCACTCACTTAAGCTTCTCTTTTCCTTGAGCGGTTTTCTAACACTGTTTATGTTTAGCATGCAAAGGGATATTTGGGAGTGCTTTGAGGCTTACGGTTAAAAAGGAAATATGTTCAGAGAGAAACTGGAGAGAAGCTTTCCGAGGAACTGCTTTGTGACGTGTACATTCCAGTCACAATGTTATACCTCTCTTCTCATACAGCATCGGAGAAACCCTTTTGGAGAAAAAGGTGCCAAGGTATATTTGGGAGCATATTGTCACCTATGGTGAAAAGGGAAATAGCCTCAGACAAAAACTGGAAAGAAGCTTTCTATGAAACTGTTCTGTGATATGTGTATTAATCTCACATAGATAAAGCTTTCTTTACATTATGCAGCTTGGAAACTCTTTCATGGATGGATCGCTGAAGGGACATTCAGGATCACTTTCAGGACTATGGTGAAAACGGAAATATCTTCAGGTAAAAACTGGAGAGAAGCTTTCTGAGAAACTGCTTTGTGATGTGTGCATTCCAATCAGGGAGTTATATCTCTTTTATC
Organism: Macaca fascicularis; assembly: GCF_037993035.2. NCBI lineage: Eukaryota > Metazoa > Chordata > Mammalia > Primates > Cercopithecidae > Macaca > Macaca fascicularis. The sequence continues at coordinate 97,963,303 of NC_088375.1, forward strand.
ATAAGGCAGTGTTTGAACACTGTTCTTGTACAACTGAAAAAGTGATACTTCGGAGCACATTGAAGACTATGGAGAAAAGTGAAATATCCTCAAATAACACCCAGAAAGAAGCGTTCCAGGAAACTGCTCTCTGATATGCGCATTCATTTCACAGAGTTAAATCTTACTCTACAATGCGAGTTACTAAACTCTCTCTTTGAGGAATCTGTGAAGGGGTATTAAGTGGCACCCAGAGTCCTGTGGGTAGCAATGACATGTCTTCCAATGAAAACTGGAGAAAAACTTTCTGAGCAACTGCTTTGTGATGTGTGTATTCATCTCATAGAATTAAACCATTCTTTGGATTGAACAGTTTGACATCACTGCTTCTGTGGAATCTGAGGAGGTACATTTGGGAACAATCCTTAGAATATGGAGAAAGAAATATCCTCAGATATAAAACAGAAGGAAGGTTTCTGTGAAACTGCTATGTGTCGTGTGAATTCCTCTCGCTCAGTTAAGCTCCTCTTTTCATTGAACAGTTTTCTAACACTGTTTGTGTTTAGCATAGGAAGGGATATTCAGGAGCACTTTGAGGCTTACGGTGAAGAAGGATATATTTTCAGATAGAAACTGGAGATAAGCTTTCCGAGGAACTGCTTTGTGACGTGTGCATTCCACTCACAGTGTTATACCTTCCTTCTCTTACGGCATCGGGGAAACCCTTTCCGTGAAACTGTTCTGTGATATGTGTATTCATCTCACATAGATAAAGCATTCTCTACATTACGCAGGTTGGAAACTCTGTCATGGACGGATCCGCAAAGGGATATTCAGGAACACATTCAGGACTATTGTGAAAAAGGAAATATCTTCAGATAAAAACTGGAAAGAAAATTTCTGTGAATCTGCTTTTTGCTACGTTTATTCATCTCATATAGGAAAAAACTTTCTTTATATTACGCATTTTGGAAACTCCGCCATGGATGAATCCATGAAGGGACACTCTGGAGCACATGCAGGCCTATGGTGAAAAAGGAAATATCTTTAGATAAAAACTGGAGAGAAGATTTCTCAAAAACTGCTTTGTGATGTGTGCATTCCACTCAAGGAGTTATACCTCTTTTCTCATAAGGCAGTGTGTGAACCCTGTTCCTAAAAATCTGAAAAAGTGATATTCAGTGCTCATTGTAGACGAGGGTGAAAAGTGAAATATCCTCAAATAAAACACAGAAAGAAACATTCCAAGAAACTGATCTCTGATATGTGTATTCATTCCACTGAGTTAAAGCTTACTCTACATTGCCCAGTTTTGGAAACTCTGTCCTTGAGGAATCTGTGAAGGGGTATTAAGTGGCGCCTGGAGGCCTTTGATGAGCAAGGAAATGTCTTCTGATGAAAACTGGAGAGAAGCTTTCAGAGCATATGCTTTGTGATGTGTGTATTCATCTCAAAGAGTTAAACCATTCTTTGGATTCGCCAGGTTGAAATCACTGCTTCTGTGGAATCTGAGGAAGGACATTTGGGAATGCTCTTTAGAATGTGGAGAAATAAATATCCTCAGATAAAAACAAGAAAGAAGCTTTCTGTGAAACTGCTATGTGTCGTGTGAATTCCTCTCACTCAGTTAAGCTTCTCTTGTCATTGAGCGGTTTTCTAACACTGTTTATGTTTAGTGTGCAAAGGGATATTCGGGAGCACTTTGAGGCTTATGGTCAAAAAGGAAATATGTTCAGATAGAAAGTGGAGAGAAACTTTCCGAGAAACTGCTTTGTGACATGTGCATTCAACTCACAGTGTTATACCTCTCTTGTCATACAGCACCGGGAAACCCTATTGGAGGAATAGGTACCAAGGGATATCTGGGAGCACATTGATGCTTATGGTGAAAAGGGAAATAGCCTCAGAAAAAAAACAGAAAAGAAGCTTTCTGTGAAATGGCTCTGTGCTATGTGTATTCATCTGATATAGATAAAGCTTTCTTTACAATACACAACTTGGAAACTCTGTCATGGATGGATCTGCAAAGGAACATTCGGGAACACATTCAGGACTATGGTGAAAAAGGAAATATCTTGAGATAAAAACTGGAAAGAAGCATTCTGTGAATCTGCTTTTTGCTATGTTTATTCATCTCACATAGATAACATTTTCTTTACATTATGCAGCTTGGAAACTCTGTTATGGAGGGATTCACGAAGGGACATTCGAGAGCACATTCAGTACTATGGTGAAAATGGAAATATCTTCAGATAAAAACTGGAGAGAAGCTTTCTGAGAAACTGCTTTGTGATGTGTGCATTCCACTCAGGGAGTTATTCCTCTTTTCTCATAAGGCAGTGTTTGAACACTGTTACTGTAAAACCCAAAAAGTTATATTTCAGAGCGCATTGGAGACTATGGTGAAAAGTGAAATATATTCAAATAAAACCCGGAAAGAATAGTTCCAAGAAATTGTTCTGATATGTACATTCATTTAACATAGTTAAAACTTACTGCACATTGTCAAGTTTGGAAACTCTGTCTCTGAGGAATCTTCGAAGGGACATTAATTGGTGCCCATAGGCCTGTTTAGAGCAAGACAATATCTTCCATTGAAAACTAGAGAGAAGTTTACTGAGTAACTGAATGGTAATGTGTGTATCCACCTCCTAGAGTCAAATCATTATTTGGATTGAGAAGTTGGAAATAACTGTTTCTGTCGAAACTAAGAAGGGACATTTGGGAACGGTCTTTCGAATATGCTGAAAAAGAAATACCTTCAGGTAAAAACCAGAAGGAACTTTTCTGTGAAACTGCTCTGTGTCGTATGAATTCCACTCGTACAGTTCAGCTTCTCTTTTCATTGAGCAGTATTCTAACACTGTATTTAGTCTGCGATGGGATATTCGGGAGCGCATTGAGTCTTATGGTGAAAAAGGAAATATGCTCAGATAGAAACTGGAGAGAAGCTTTCCAAGGAGCTGGTTTGCAATGTATGCATTCCACTCACAGAGTTATACTTTTCTTCTCATAGAGGATTGGGGAATCCATTTTGGAGAAAAAGCTACCAAGGGACATTCGAGAGTATATGGATGGCTATAGTGAAAAAGGAAATATTCTCAGACAGAAACTGAAAAGAAGCTTTCTTTGAAATGGCTTTGTGATAGATATATTTATACATCTCACATAGATAAAGCTTTCTTTACATTTCACACCTTGTAAACACTGTCATGGATGTATCCACGAAGGGACATTCGGGAGCACATTCAGGACTATGGTGAAAAAGGAAATATCTTCAGATAAAAACTGGAAAGAAGCTTTATATGAATCTGCTTTTTGCTATGTTTATTCATCTCACATAGATAAAGATTTCTTTACATTACACAGCCTAGAAACTCCATCATGGACGGATCCACAAAGTGACATTCGGGAGCACATTCAGGCCTATGGTGAAAAAGGAAATATCTTCAGATAAAAACTGGAAAGAAGCTTTCTGAGAAACTGCTTTGTGATGTGTGCATTCCACTCAGGGAGTTATACCTCTTTTCTCATAAGGCAGTGTTTGAATACTCTTCCTGTAAACACGAAAAAGTGATATTTCGGAGCACATTGAAAACTATGGGGAAAAGTGAAATATCATCAAATAACACCCAGAAAGAAGTGTTCCAAGAAACAGCTCTCTGATATGTGCATTCATTTCACAGAGGTAAAGCTTAGCCTACATTACCCAGTCTGGAAACTCTGTCTTTGAGGAATCTGCGAAGGGATAGTAAGTGGCGCCCGGAGGCCTGTGGTGAGCAAGGAAATATCTTCCGTTGAAAATTGGAGAGAAGCTTTCTGAGCATATGCTTTGTGATGTGTGTATTCATCTCATAAAATTAAACCAGTCTTTGGATTGAGCAGTTTGAAATCACTGTTTCTGTGGAATCTGAGGAAGGACATTTGGGAACACTCTTTAGAATATCGAGAAATAAATATCCTCAGATAAAAATCAGAAGGAAGCTTTCTGTGAAACTGCTATGTGTCGTGTGACTTCGTCTCGCTCAGTTAAGCTTCTCTTTTCTTTCAGCAGTTTACTAACACTGTTTATGTTTAGCGTGTGAAGGGATATTCAGGAGTGCTTTGAGGCTTATGGTGAAAAAGAAAGTATGTTCAGACAGAAACTGGAGAGAAGCTTTCCGAGGAACTGCGTTGTGACGTGTACATTCCACTCACAGTGGTATACTTCTCTTCTCATACAGCAACGGGGAAAGCCTTTTGGAGAAAAAGGTACCAAGAAATATGCGGGAGCATACTGATGCCTATGGTGAAAAAGAAAATAGCCTCAGACAAAAACTGGAAAGAACCTTTCTGTGGAACTACTCTATGAATACCCTCAAATAAAAACCAGAAGGAAGCTTTCTATGAAACTGCTCTGTGTTGTGTGAATTCCACTTGCACAGTTAAGCCTCTCTTTTCACTGAGAAGTATTCTAACACTGTTTTTGTGTAGTCTGCGAAGGGATATTTGGGAGCGCTTTGAGGTTTATGTTGAAAACGGAAATATCTTCAGATAGAAACTGGAGAGAAGCTTTCCGAGGAGCTGCTTTGAGACGTGTGCATTGCACTTACAGAGTTATACCTTTCTTCTCATAAAAGATTGGGGAATCCCTTTTGGAGAATAACTTGCCAAGGAACGTTCAAGAGTATATGGATGACAATGGTGAAAAAGGAAATATCCTCAGACAAAAACTGGAAAGAAGCTTTCTGTGAAAATGCTTTGTGATAGATAGGTTTATTGATCTCACATAGATAAAACTTTCTTAATATTACACAGTTTGGAAACTCCATCACGGACGGATCCATGAAGGGACATTCGGGAGCACATTCAGGCCTATGATGAAAAAGGATATATCTTCAGATGAAAACTGAAGAGAAGGTTTCTGAGAAACTGCTTTGTGATGCGTGCATTCCACTTAGGGAATTTTACCTCTTATCACATAAGGCAGTGTTTGAACACTCTTCCTGTAAAACCGAAAAAGTGATATTTCGGGGTGCATTGGCAACTATGGCAAAAAGTGGAATATCCTCCAATAAAACCCAGGAAGAAGTGTTCCCCGAAACTGCTCTCTGATATGTGCATTCACTTCGCAGAGATAAAGCTTACTCTACATTGCCCTGTTTGGAAACTCTATCTTTGAGGAATCTGCGAAGGGATATTAAGTGGCTCCCAGAGGCCTGTGCTGAGCAAGGAAATGTCTTCCGTTGAAAACTGCAGATTAACTTTCTGAGGAACTGCTTTGTGATGTGTGTATTCATCTCATATACTTAAATCATTCTTTTGTTTGAGCAGTTTGAAATCACTGTTCCTGTGGAACCTGAGAAAGGACATTTGGGAATGCTCTTTAAAATATGGAGAAAGAAATATCCTCAGAAAAAAACAAGAAGGACACTTTCTGTGAAACTGCTATGTGTCGTGTGAATTCCTCTCGCTCAGTTATGCTACTCTTTTCATTGAGTAGCTTTCTAACACTGTTTACATTTAGCTTGTGAAAGGATATTCGGGAGCGTTTTGAGGCTTACAGTGAGAAAGGAAATATGTTCAGATAGAAACTGGAGAGAAACTTTCCGAGGAACTGCATTGTGACGTGTGATTCCACTCACAGTGTTATACCTCCCTTCTCATACAACATTGGGGAAACCCTTTCTGTGAAACTGTTCTGTGATATGTGTATTCATCTCACATAGATAAAGCTTTCTTTACATTACGCAGCTTGGAAGCTCTGTCATAAAGGGATCTGCAAAGGGATATTCGGTACCACATTCAGGAGTATGGTGAAAAAGCAGATAACTTCAGAAAAATACCGGAAAGAAGCTTTCTGTGAGACGGCTTTTTGCTACGTTTATTCATCTCACATAGATAAAACTTTCTTTATATTATGCAGTTTGGAAATTCCGTCATGGATTGATCGACGAAGGGATATTCGGGAGTACATTCAGGCCTATGGGGAAAAAGGAAATATCTTCAGATAAATACTGGAAAGAAGCTTTCTGAGAAACTGCTTTGTTATGTGTGCATTCCACTCAGGGAGTTATACCTCTTTTCTCGTAAGGCAGTGTTTGAACACTGTTCCTGTAAAACCGAAAAAGTGATATTTCGGAGCGCATTGAAGACTGTGGCGAAAAGTGAAATATCCTCAAATAAAACCCAGAAGCAAGCGTTCCAAGAAACTGCTCTCTGATATGTCCATTCATTTCACAGAGTTAAAGCATACTCTACGTTGCCCAGTTTGGAAACTCTGTCTTTGATGAATCTGCGAAGCGATATTAAGTGGCACCCGGAGGCCTGTGGTGAGCAAGAAAATATCTTCCGAAGAAAACTCGAGAGAAGCTTTATGAGCAACTGCTTTGTGATATGTGTATTCATCTCATAGAGTTAAATCATTCTTTCTATTGAGCAATTTGAAATCATTGTTTCTGTGGAATCTGAGGAAGGACATTTAGGAACAGTCTTTGGAATATAGAGAAATAATCAGCTAAAAACCAGAAGGAAGCTTTCTGTGACACTGCTATGTGTCGTGTGAATTCCTCTTGCTCAGTTAAGCTTCTCTTTTCATTGAGCAGTTTTCTAACACTGCTTATGTTTAGCGTACGAAGGGATATTCAGGAGCGCTTTGAGGCTTATAGTGAAAAAGGAAATAAGTTCAGATAGAAACTGAAGAGAATCTTTCCAAGGTACAGCCTTGTGATGTGTGCATTCCACTCCCAGTGTTATACCTCTCTTCTTATACAGCTTTGTGGAAAGCCTTTTGGAGAAAAAGGTACCAAGGGATTTCCAGGAGCATATTGACACCTATGGAGAAAAGGGAAATAGTCTCAGACAAAAACTGGAAAGAAGCTTTCTGTGAAACTGCTCTGTGTTATGTGTACTCATCTCACATAGAAAAAGCTTTCTTTCCATTATGCAACTTGGAAACCTTGTCATGGACAGATCTGCGAAGGGACACTAGGGAGCACATTCAGGTCTACGGTGAAAAAGGAAACATCTTCAGATAAAAACTGGAAAGTAGCTTTCTGAGACTCTCTTTTTTTTTGCTATGTTTATTCATCGCACATAGATAAAGCTTTGTTTACATTACACAGCTTGGAAACTCCGTTATGGACTGATCTACTAAGAGATATTCGGATCACATTCATGCCTATGGTGAAAAAGGAAATATCTTCAGATAAAAACCGGAGAGAAGTTTTCTGAGAAACTGCTTTGTGATGTGTGCATTACACTCGGGGAGTTGTACTTCTTTTCTCATAAGGCAGCATTTGAACGCTGTTCCTGTAAAATGGAAAAAGTGATATTTCGGTGTGCTTTGAAGACTATGGTGAAAAGTGAAATATCCTCAAATGAAACCCAGAAAGGAGTGTTCCAAGAAACTGCTTTGTGATATGTGCATTCATCTCAGAGTGGTAAAGCTTTCTCTACGTTGGCCAGTTTGGAAACTCTGTCTTTGAGGAATCTGGGAAGGGATATTAAGTGATGCCCAGAGGCCTGTGGTGAGCAAGGAAATGTCTTCCGTTGAAAACTGGAGAGAAGCTTTCTGAGGAACTGCTTTGTGATGTGTGTATTCATCTCATAGAGTTAAATCATTCTGTGGATTGAGCAATTTGAAATCACTGTTTGTGTGGAATCTGAGAAAGGACATTTGGGAATGCTCTTTAGAATATACTGAAGAAGAAATACCCTCAGATAAAAACCAGAAGGAAGCATTCTATGAAAGTGCTCTTTGTCATGTGAATTTCACTCATACAGTTAAACTTCTCTTTTCATTGAGCAGTATTCTAACACTGTTTTTGTTGAGTCTGTAAAGGGATATTTGGGAACACTATGAGGATTATGGTGAAAACGGAAATAACTTCAGATAGAAACTGAAGAGAAGCTTTCCGAGGAGCAGATTTGTGTTGTGTGCATTCCACTCACGGAGTTATACCTTTCTTCTCATAGAGGATTGCGGAGTCCCTTTTAGAGAGAAAGCTACCAAGGGAAATTCGAAAGTATATATATGGCTATGTTGAAAAATGAAATGTCCTCAGACAAAAACTGGAAACAAGTTTTCTGTGACACTGCTTTGTGATATATTATTCAACTCACATAGATAAAACTTTCCTAATATAACGAATTTCTAGTGTTTATCTGAGGATATTTCCTTTGTCAAGGAAGGTTACAATGCGATCCAAAATATATCATCACAAATGCATCAGAAACAGTGGTAACAGACTGCTCCATGAAGTGAAATTTTAACTCTATGAGATGAATTCACACATCACAAAGCAATTTCTCAGAAAGGTTCTTTCTAGTTTTTGTCTGAGGATATTTCCTTTTTCACCATAGACCTCAATGAGTTCCCAAATATCACTTTACAGTGTCCACAAAAATTGTGTTAGCAAACTGCTTCATGAAGGGAAAAGTTTATCTCTGTGGGATGAATTCACACATCACAAAGAAGTTTTCAGAAAGCTTCTTTCTAGTTTTTATCTGAGGATATTTACTTCTTTACCATAGGCCTCAATGTGCTCCAATATATCCATCAAGCAGTTTGGTAATACCGTTTTCGTGGAATCTGCCAAGTTGTATTAGGGACTGCATAGAGGCCTATGGTAAAAAAGGAAATATCCTCACATAGAAACTAGAAAGAAGCTTTCTGAGAAACTACTTTTTGATGTGTGAATTCATCTCACCAAGTTAAACCTTTCTCTTCATGCAGTAGTTTGCTAACAAAGTTTTCGTGGAATCTGTAAAGTGGTATTTGGGAAAGCATTGAGGCCTAAGATGGAAAAGGAAATATCCTCAGACAAAAACTAGAAATAAGTTTTCTGAGAAACTGCTTTATGATGTGTGAATTCATCTCACAGAGTTAAAATGTCACTTCATGAAGCGGTCTGTTACCACTGATTTAGGGGAATCTGAGAAGGGATATGTTGGATTGCATTGAAGCCTATGCTGACAAAAGAAATATCCTCAAATAAAAGCGAGAAAGAAGCTTTCTGAGAAACTTCTTTGGGTCGTGTGAATTCATCTCACAGAGTTACACAGTTTTCTTCATGAAGCAGTTTCCTAACACTGTTTTCGTGGAATCTGCAAAGTGATATTTTGGAACGCTTTGAGGCCTATGGTGAAAAAGGAAATGTCCTCAGATAAAAACAGGAAGAAACTTTTTGAGAAACTGCTTTTTGATGTGCGAATTCTTCTCACAGAGTTACATTTTCGTTTCATGGAGCAGTTTGTTACCACTGGCTTTGGGGAATTTGTGAAGCCATATTTTAGATTGCATTGAAACCCATGTTGACAAAGGAAATATCCACAGATAAGAACTAGAAAGAAGCTTTCTGAGAAACTTCTTTGTGATGTGTGAATTCATCTCACAGAGTTACACTTTTCTCTCAATGAAGCAGTTTGCTAATTCTATTTTCAGGGAATCTGCGAAGTGATATTTGGGAACACATTGAGACCTATGGTGAAAAAGGAAATATCCTCAGATTAAAACTAGAAAGAAGTTTTCTGAGAAACTTCTTTGTGACATATGAATTCATCTCACAGAGATGAACCTTTCTCTTCATGAAGCAGTTTGCTAACAGTTTTCGTGGAATCCATAAAGAGATATTTGGGAATGCAGAGGGCTAAGGTGAAAAAGGAAATATCCGCAGATAAAAACTAGAGAGAATCTTTCTGAGAAACTACTTTCTGATATCTGAATTCATCTCACAGAGTTGCACTTTCGTTTCATGGAGCAGTCTCTTACCATTGTTTTTGGGGAATTTGAAAGGGATATTTTGGACCGCATTGAAGCCTACGCTGACAAAGGAAGTATCTTCAAATAAAAACGACAAAAAAGGGTTCTGAGAAACTGCATTGTGATGTGTGACCGCAACTCAGAAAGTTATATCTTTCTTTTCAATGATCAGTTTGCTAACACTGTATTATTGAAATCTGCAATGGGATATTTCTTAGCGCAATGAAGCTTACGGTGACAAAGGAAATCTACTCAGATAAAAGCAAGAAAGAAGCTCTCTGAGAAACTGTTTTGTGATGTGACAATGCGTCTCCAAGAGTTACACCTGTGTTTCGAGGAGACGTTTACTAGCACTGTTTTTGTGGAATCTGAGAAGTGATAATTTGGATAGCTGTGAAGACTCTAGACAAAGGAAATATCCTCAGATAAAAACCAGAGTGAAGCTTTCTGAGAAACTGCCTTGTGATGTGTGAATTTATTTCACAGTGACACCACTCTTTCATGGAGGAGTTTGCTAGCACTGATTTTGTGGAATCTCAGAAGTGACATCTTGGATATCGTTGAATCCCAGAGTGGAAAAGGAAATATCCTCAGATAAAAACTGCAGAGAAGCCTTCTGAGAAACTGCTTTGTTGCAGGTGAATTCATTTAACAGAGTTACAGCATTGTTTTTATTGAGAAGCTTGCTAACAGTGTTTTCCCAGAATCTGCAATGAGACACACGGGGGCGGTTTGAGACCTGAAATTACTTCAGATGAAAAAGGAAAGAAGCTTTCTGAGAAACTGTTTTGTGATGTGTGAAATCATCTCACAGAGTTACACCCTTCTGTCCATGAACTGGTTTGCTAACACTGTTTTTGTGGAACCTGTCATGTGGTATTTGGGAGTGCATTGAGGCCTATGGTGAAAAAGGAAATATCCTCAGATAAAAACTAGAAAGAAGCTTTCTGAGAAAATACTTTGTGATATATGAATTCAGCTCATGTAGATAAAACTTTCTTTACATTATGGAGCTTGGAAACTCTGTCATGGACGGATCCACGAAGGGACTTTCGGGTGCACATTCAGGACTATGGTGAAATAGGAAATATCTTCGGATAAACACTGGAAAGAAGCTTTCTGTGAATCTCCTCTTTGCTATGTTTATTCATCTCACATAGATAAAGCTTCCTTTACATTACATAACTTGGAAACTCCGTCATGGACGGATCCACGAAGGGACATTCGGGAGCTCCTTCAGGCCTGTGGTGAAAAAGGAAATATCTTCAGATAATAACTGGAAAGAAGCTTTCTGAGAAACTGCTTTGTGATGTGGGTATTCCACTCAGGGAGTTATTCCATTTTTCTCATACGGCAGTGTTTGAACACTGTTCCTGTAAAACTGAAAAAGTGATATTTTGCAGTGCATTGAAGACTATGGGGAAAAGTGAAATATACTCAAATAAAACCCAGAAAGAAGCTTTCCAAGAAACTGGCCTCTGATATGTGCATTCATTTCACAGAGTTAAAGCTTTCTCTACAATGCCCAGTTTGGAAACTCCGTCTTTGAGGAATCTGTGAAGGGATATTAAATGACTCCTAGAGGCCTGCATTGAGCAAGGAAACGTCTTCTGTTGAGAACTGGAGAGAATTTTTCTGAGCAACTGCTTTGTGATAAGTGTATTCATCTCATAGAGTTAAATCATTCTTTTCATTGAGCAGTTTGAAATCACTGTTTCTGTGGAATCTGAGGAAGGACATTACGGTAGGCTCTTTAGAAGATGGAGAAAGAAATATCCTTAGATAAAAACCAGAAGGAAGTTTTCTGTGAAAATGCTATGTCATGAGAATTCTTCTAACTCAATTAAGCTTCTCTTTTCTTCGTGCAGTATTCTAACACTGTGTTTAGTCTGCAAAGGGATATTCGGGAGCGCTTTGAGGCTTATGGTGAAAAAGGAAATATGTTCACATAGAAACTGGAGAGAAGCTTTCTGAGGAGCTGCTTTGTGATGTGTGCATTTCACTCAGAGTGTTATGCCGTTCTTCTCATAGAGGATTGGGGAATCCCTTTGGGAGAAAATGGTACGAAGGGACATTCGAGAGTATATGGTTGGCCATGGTGAAAAAGGAAATACTCTCAGACAAAAACTGGAAAGAAGCTTTCTTTGAAACAGCTTTGTGATAGATATATTTATACATATCACATAGTTAAAGCTTTCTTTACATGACGCAGCTTGGAAACTCTGTCATGGATGTATCCGTGAAGGGAGATTCGGGAGCACATTCAGGACTAGGGTGAAAAAGGAAATATCTTCAGATAAAAACTGGAAAGAAGCTTTCTGTGAATCTGCTTTTTGCTATGTTTATTCATCTCACATAGATAAAGCTTTCTTTACATTACACAGCCTGGAAACTGTCATGGACGGATCTGCAAAGGGGCGTTCAGGAGCACATTCAGGCCTATGGTGAAAAAGGAAGTATATTCAGATTAAAACCGGAGAGAAGCTTTCTGATAAACTACATTGTTCTGTGTTCATTCCATTCAGGGAGTTATACCTCTTTTCTCATAAGGCAGTGTTTGAACACTGTTCCTGTAAAACCAAAAAAGTGACGTTTTTAAGCGCATTCAAGACTATGACGAAAAGTGAAATATCCTCAAATAAAACCCAGAAAGAAGCATTCCAAGAAACTGCTCTCTGACATGTGCATTCATTTCACAGAGTTAAAAGTTGATCTACATTGCCCAGTTTGGAAACTCTGTCTTTGAGGAATCTGGGAAGGGACATTAAGTGGTGCCTGGAGGCCTGTGGCGAGCCAGGAAATGTCTTTTGTTGAAAACTCGAGAGAAGTTTTTTGAGCAACTGCTTTCTGATGTGTGTATTCATCACATAGAGTTAAATCATTCTTTGTATTGAACAGTTTGAAATCACTGTTTCTGTGGAATCTGAGGAAGGACATTTGGGAACGATCTTTAGAGTATGGAGAAAGAAATATCCTCAGATAAAAACCAAAAGGAAGGTTTCTGTGAAACTGCTATGTATCGTGTGAATTCCCCTTCCTCAGTTAAGCTTCTCTTTCCATTTAGCAGTTTTCTAACACTGTTTATGTTTAGCGTGTGAAGGGATATTCAGGAGTGCTTTGAGGCTTACGTTGAAAAAGGAAATATGTTCAGATAGAAACTGGAGAGAAGCTTTTCGAGGAACTGTTTTGTGATGTGTGCATTCCACTCACTGTGTTATACCTCCCTTATCATACAGCATCAGAGAAACCCTTTTGGAGAAAAAGATACCAAGGGATATTCGGGAGCATATTGACGCGTATGGGTAAAAGGCCAATAGCCTCAGACAAAAACCGGCAAGAAGCTTTCTGTGAAACTGCTTTGTGATATGTGTTTTCACGTAACATGGATAATGCATTCTTTACATTATGCAGGTTGGAAACTCTGTCATGAACGGATCTGTGAAGGGACATTCAGGAGCACATTGAGGCCTGTAGTGAAAAAAGAAATATCTTCAGATAAAAACTGGAAAGAAGCTTTCTGTGAATCTGCTTTTTGCTATGTTTATTCATCTCACATGGATAAAGCTTTCTTTACATTACACAGCTTGGACAGTCTGTCATGTATGGTTCCAGGAAGGGATATTAGGGATCACTTTCAGGCCTAGTGTGAAAAAAGAAATATCTTCAGATAAAAACTGGAGAGAAGCTTTTGGAAAAATTGCATTGTGATGTGTGCATTCCACTCAGGTAGTTATATCTCTTTTCTCATAAGGCAGTGTTTGAACACTGTTCCTGTAAAACCAAAAAAGTGATATTTCGGGGGCATTGAAGACTATGGCAAAAAGTGAAATATCTTCAAATAAAACTTAGAGAGAAGTGTTCCAAGAAACTGCTCTCTGACATGTGCACTCATTTGAAAGAGTTAAAGCTTACTCTACATTGCCCAGTTTGGAAACTCTGTCTTTGGGGAATCTGCAAAGGGATATTAAAGGGTGCCCGGAGGCCTGTAGTGATCAAGAAAATGTCTTCTGATGAAAGCTGGAGAGAAGCTTTCTGAGCAGCTGCTTTCTGATGTGTGTATTCATCTCATAGAGTTAAAGCATTCTTTGGATTGAGCAGTTTGAAATCACTCTTTCTGTGGAATTTGAGGAATGACATTTGTGAATGCTCTTTAGAATATGGACAAAGAAATATCCTCAGGTGAAAACAGAAGGAAGCCCTCTGTGAAACTGGTCTGTGTCATCTTAATTCCTCTTGCTCAGTTGAGCATCTCTTTTCGTTGAGCAGTTTTCTAACCCGGTTTATGTTTAGTGTGCGAAGGGATATTTGGGAGCGCTTTGAGGCTTACGATGTAAAAGGAAATATGTTCAGATAGAAACTGGAGAGAAGATTTCCGAGGAACTGCTTTGTGACATGTGCATTCCGCTGACAGAGTTATACTTTTCTTCTCATAGAGGATGGGGGAATCCTTTTTGGTGAAAATGTTACCAAGGGACATTCAGGAGTATATGGACGGCTACGGTGAGAAAGGAAATGTCCTCAACCAAAAAGTGGAAAGAAGCTTTCTGTTAAACTGCTTTGTGATAGATATGTTTATTCATCTCACATAGATAAAACTTTTTTTTATATTACGCAGCTTGGAAATTCCGTCATGGACGTATTCACGCAGGGACATTCGGGAGCACATTCAGGCCTATGGTGAAAAAGGAAATATCTTCAGATTATAAATGGAGTGAAGCCTTCTGAGAAACTGCTTTGTGATGTGTGCATTCCACTCAGGGAGTTGCACCTCTTTTCTCATAAGGCAGTGTTTGATCACTATGCCTGTAAAACCGAAAAAGTGATATTTTGGAGCGTATTGAAGACAATAGTGAGAAGTGAAATATTCTCAAATAAAACCCAGTAAGAATCGTTCCAAGAAACATCTCTCTTATATGTACATTCATTTCATAGAGTTAAATCTTACTCTACATTGCCCAGTTTGGAAACTCCGTCTTTGAGGAATCTGTGAAGGGATATTAAGTGGCTCCCGGAGGCCTGTGGTGAGCAAGGAAATGACTTCCGATGAAAACTGGAGAGAAGCTTTCTAAGCAACTGCTTTGTGATGTGGGTGTTCATCTCATGGAGTTAAACCATTCCTTGGATTGAGCAGATTGAACTCACTGCTTCTGTGGAATCTAAGGAAGGACATTTGGGAACGTTCTTTAGAATATGGAGAAAGACATATCCTCAGATAAAAACCAGAAGGAAGCTTCCTGTGAAACTGCCCTGTGTCGTGTGAATTCCAGATGCACAGCTAACCTTCTCTTTTCATTGAGGAGTAGTCTAACATTGCTTATGTTTAGCATATGAAGGGATATTCGGCAGCGCATTGAGGTTTACGGTGAAAAAGGAAATATGTTCAGATAGAAACTGGAGAGAAGCTTTCTGAGGAGCTGCTTTGTGACGTGTGCATTCCACTCACAGAGTTATACATTTCTTTTCATAGGGGATTAGAGAATCCCTTCTGGAGAAAAAGCTACCAAGGAACATTCGGATGTATATGGATGGCTATGGAGAAAAAGGAAATATCCTCAGACAAAAACTGGAAAGAAGCTTTCTGTGAAACTGCTCTGTGCTATGTGTATTTATATCATACAGATAAAGTTTTCTTTACATTACACAGCTTGGAAACTCTGTCATGAACAGATCCATGACGGGACATTCGGGAGCACATTAAGGACTATGGTGAAACAGGAAATATCATCAGATAAAAAGTGGAAAGAAGCTTTCTGTGAATCTGCTTTTTTCTATGTTTATTCATCTCTCATAGATAAAGCTTTCTTTACATTACACAGCCTGGAAACTCTGTCATGGACGGATCTGCAAAGGGGCGTTCGGGAGCACATTCAGGCCTATGGTGAAAAAGAAAGTATATTCAGATTAAAACCGGAGAGAAGCTTTCTGATAAACTACATTGTTCTGTGTTCATTCCACTCAGGGAGTTATACCTCTTTTCTCATAAGGCAGTGTTTGAACACTGTTCCTGTAAAACCAAAAAAGTGATGTTTTTAAGCGCATTCATGACTATGACGAAAAGTGAAATATCCTCAAATAAAACCCAGAAAGAAGCATTCCAAGAAACTGCTCTCTGATATGTGCATTCATTTCACAGAGTTAAAAGTTGATCTACATTGCCCAGTTTGGAAACTCTGTCTTTGAGGAATCTGGGAAGGGACATTAAGTGGCACCTGGAGGCCTGTGGAGAGCAAGGAAATGTCTTTTGTTGAAAACTCGAGAGAAGTTTTCTGAGCAACTGCTTTCTGATGTGTGTATTCATCACATAGAGTTAAATCATTCTTTGGATTGAGCAGTTTGAAATCACTGTTTCTGTGGAATCTGAGGAAGGACATTTGGGAACGATCTTTAGAGTATGGGGAAAGAAATATTCTCAGATAAAAACCAAAAGGAAGCTTTCTGTGAAACTACTATGTATCATGTGATTTCCCCTTCCTCAGTTAAGCTTCTCTTTTCATTGAGCAGTTTTCTGACACTGTTTATGTTTAGCGTGTGAAGGGATATTCAGGAGCGCTTTGAGGCTTACAGTGAAAAAGGAAATATGTTCAGATAGAAACTGGAGAGAAGCTTTCCGAGGAACTGCTTTGTGATGTGTGTATTCCACTCACAGTGTTATACCTCCCTTATCACACAGCATCGGAGAAGCCTTTTTGGAGAAAAATGTACCAAGGGATATTTGGGAGCATATTGACGCATATGGGTAAAAGGCCAATAGCCTCAGACAAAAACCGGCAAGAAGCTTTCTGTGAAACTGCTTTGTCATATGTGTTTTCATGTCACATAGATAATGCTTTCTTTACATTACGCAGCTTGGAAACTCTGTCATGGATGGATCCGTGAAAGGACATTCGGGAGCACATTAAGGCCTATGGTGAAAAAGGAAATATCTTAAGATAAAAACTGGAAAGAAGCTTTCTGTGAATCTGCTTTTTGCTATGTTTATTCATCTCACATAGATAAAACTTCCTTTACATTATGCAGCTTGGACAGTCCGTTATGTATGCATCCGGGAAGGGATATTAGGGATCACTTTCAGGCCTAGTGTGAAAAAAAAAAATCTTCAGATAAAAACTGGAGAGAAGCTTTCGGAAAAATTGCTTTGAGATATGTGCTTTCCACTCAGGGAATTATCACTCTTTTCTCATAAGGCAGTGTTTGAATACTGTTCCTGTAAAACTGAAAAAGTAATATTTCATAGGGCATTGAAGACTTTGTCAAAAAGTGAAATATCCTCAAATAAAACCCAGAAAGTAGCATTCCAAGAAACTGCTCTCTGATATATGCATTCATTTCACAGAGTAAAAGCTTACTCTACATTGCACAGTTTGTAAACTCTGTCTTTGAGGAATCTGTAAAGGGATATTAAGTGGCACCTGGAAGCCTGTAGTGAGCAAGGAAATATCTTCTGTTGAAAATTGAAGAGAAGCTTTCTGAACAACTGCTTTGTGATGTGTGTATTCATCTCATAGAGTTAAATCATTCTTTGTATTGAGCATTTTGAAATCAGTGTTTCTGTGAAATCTGAGAAGGATATTTGGGAACACTCTTTAGAATATGCTGAGAAAGAAATATCCTCAGATAAAAATCAGAAGGAAGCTTCTGTGAAACTTCTCTGTTGTGTGAATTCCACTCGCACTGTTAAGCTTCTCTTTACACTAAGCAGTTTTCTAACACTGTTTATGTTTAGCGTGTGAAGGGATATTTGGGAGCCCTTTGAGGCTTATGTTGAAAACGGAAATAACTTCAGTTAGAAACAGGAGAGAAATTTTCCAAGGAGCTGCTTTGATACGTGTGCATTCCACTCACAGAGTTATATCTTTCTTCTCATAGAAGATTGGGGAATCCTTTTTGGAGAAAAAGCTATCAAGGGTCATTCATGTGTATATGGACAATGATGGTGAAAAAGGGAATATACTCAGACAAAAACTGGAAAGAAGCTTTCAGTGAAAGTACTTTGTGATAGAAATGATTATTCATCTCACATATACAAAACTTTATATTATGCAGGTTGGAAACTCTGTCATGGAAAGATCCATGAAGGGACATTCGGGAGCACAATCAGGCCTAAGGCAAAAAAGGAAATATCTTCAGATAAAAACTGGAGAGGAGCTTTCTGAGACCCTGCTTTGTGATGTGTGCATTCCACTCAGAAAGTTATATCTCTTTTCTCATAAGGCCTTCTTTGAACACTGTTACTGTAAAATAAAAAATGTGGTATTTGGGAGTGCATTGAAGACTATGGCACAAAGTGAAATATCATCAAATAAAACCCAGAAAGAAGCGTTTCAAGAAACTGCTCTCTGACATGTGCATTGATTTCACAGTGTGAAAGCTAACCCTAATTTGCCCAGTTTGGAAACTCTGTCTTTGAGGAATCTGCGAAGGGATATTAATTGGTGCCCAGAGGCCTGTAGTGAGCAAGGAAACGTCTTCCGATGAAAACTGAAGAGAAATTTTCTGAGCAACTGCTTTGTGATGTGTGCATTCATCTCATAGAGTTAAATCATTCTTTGGATTAAGCAGTTTGAAATCACTGTTTCTGTTTAATCTGGGGAAGGACATTTGGGAACACTCTTTAGAATATGCTGAAAGAAATACCCTCAGATAAAATCCAGAAGGATCTTTCTGTGAAACTGCTATGAGTCATGTGAATTCCTCTCACTCAGTTAAGCTTCTCTTTTCGTTGAGCAGTTTTCTAACACTGTTTATGTTTAGTGTCAGAAGGGATATTTGGGAGTGCTTTGAGGCTTACAGAAAAAATTTAATATGCTAAGATAGAAACGAGAGAAGCTTTCCAAGGAACTGCTTTGTGAAGGGTACATTCCATTCAGTGTTACAGCTCTCTTCTCATACAGCATTGGGGAAATCGTTTTGCAGAAAAAGGAACCAAGGGATATCCAGGAGCATATTGACGCCTATGGTGAAAAGGGAAATAGCCTCAGAGAAAAACTGGAAAGAAGCTTTCTGTGAAACTGTTCTGTGCTATGTGTATTCATATCATAGAAATAAAGCTTTCTTTACATCACGCAGCTTGGAAACTCTGTCATGGACGGATCCGCAAAGGGATCACATTCAGGACAATGTTGAAAAAGGAAACATCTTCAGATGAAAACTGGAAAGAAGCTTTCTGTGAATCTGCTTTTTGCTATGTTTATTCATCTCACATAGATAAAACTTTCTTTACATTACGCAGCTTAGAAACTGCTTCATGGATGGATCCGTGACAGGACATTCTGGAACACATTCTGGACTATGGTGGGAAAAGGAAATATCTTCCAATTAAAACTGGAGAGAGGCTTTCTGAGAAACTGCTTTGTGATGTGTACATTCCACTCAGGAAGTTATACCTCTTTTCTCATAAAGCTGTTTTGAACACCATTCGTGTAAAACCAAAAACGTGATATTTCAGACCACATTGAAGACTATGGCGAAAAGTGAAATATCCTCAAATAAAACCCAGAAAGAAGTGTTCCAAGAAACTGCTCTCTGATATGTGCATTCATTTCACAGAGATAAATCTTACTCTGCATTGTCCAGTTTGGAAACTCTATCTTTGAGAAATCTGCAAAGGGATATTAAGTGGCACCCAAGGCCTGTGGTGAGCAAGGAAATGTCTTCCGTTGAAAACTGGAGAGAAGCTTTCTGAGCAACTGCTTTGTGATGTGTGTATTCATCTCATAGAGGTAAATCATTCTTTGTATTGAGCAGTTTGAAATGACTGTTTCTGTGGAATCTGAGAAAGGACATTTTGGAACGCTCTTCAGAATATGCTGAAAAAGATATACCCTCAGATAAAAATCAAAAGGAAGATTTCGTGAAACTGCTCTGTGTCGTGTGAATTCCACTAGCACAGTTAGCTTCTCTTTTCATTGAGCAGTATTCTAACACTGTTTTCGTGTAGTGTGAGAAGGGATATTTGGGAGCCCTTTGAGACTTATGTTGAAAACAGAAATAGCTTCAGATAGAAACAGGAGAGAAGCTTTCCGAGGAGCTCCTTTGTGATGTGTGCATTCCACTCACAGAGTTATACCTTTCTTCTCATAGAGGATTGGGGAATCCCTTTTGGAGAAAACGCTACCAAGGGCCATTCATGTGTATATGGACAACTATGGTGAAAAAGGGAATATCCTCAGACAAAAACTGGAAAGAAGTGTCTGTGAAAGTGCTTTGTGATAGATATGTTTATTCATCTCACATAGATAAAATTTTCTTTATATTTCAGAGGTTGGAAACCTCGTCACGGAAAGATCTGTGAAGGGACATTCAGGAGCAGATTCAGGCCTACAGTGAAAAAGGAAATATCTTCAGATAAAAACTGGAAAGAAGCTTTCTGAGAACCTGTTTTGTGATGTGTGCATTCCACTCAGGGAGTTATACCTCTTTTCTCGTAAGGCAGTGTTTGAGCACTGTTACTTTAAAACCGAAAAAGTGATATTTTGGAGGACATTGAAGACTATGGCAAAAAGTGGAATATCCTCAAATAAAACTCAGAGAGAAGCTTTGCAAGAAACTGCTCTCTGACATGTGCACTCATTTGACAGAGTTAAAGCTTACTTTACATTGCCCAGTTTGGAAATGCTGTCTTTGAGGAATCTGCGAAAGGATATTAAGTGGCGCCCGGAGGCCTATAGTGAGCAAGGAAACATCTTCTAATGAAAACTGGAGAGAAGCTTTCTGAGCAACTGCTATCTGATGTGTGTATTCATCTCATAGACTTAAAGCATTCTTTGAATTGAGCAGTTTGAAATCACTGTTTCTGTGGAATCAGAGGAAGGACATTAAGGAGTGCTTTTTAGAATATGGAGAAAGAAATATCCTCAGATAAAAACCAGAAGGAAGTTTTCTGTGAAACTGCGGTGTCGTGTGAATTCCTCTCACTCAGTTAGGCTTCTGTTTTCATTGAGCAGTTTTCTAACACTGTTTATTTTTAGCTTTTGATGTGATATTCGGGAGTGCTTTGAGGCTGAAGGTGAAAAAGGAAATATGTTCAGATAGAAACTGGAGAGAAGCTTTCTGAGGAATTGCTTTGTGAAATGTGCATTCCACTCACAGTGTTACACCTCTCTTATCATACAGCATCATGGAAACATTTTTGGAGAAAATGGTAACAAGGGATATTCGGGAGCATATTGACGCATATGGTGAAAAGGCCAATACCCTCAGACAAACGCTGGAAAGAAGCTTTTTGTGAAACTGCTTTGTGATATGTGTTTTCATGTCAGATAGATAATGCTTTCTTTACATTATGCAACATGGAAACTCTGTCTAGGATGGATCCGTGAAGGGACATTCTGGAGCACATTCAGGCCTATGGTGAAATAGGAAATATCTTGAGATAAAAACTGCAAAGTATCTTTCTCTGAATCTGCTTTTTGCTATGTTTATTTATCTCACATAGATAAAGCTTTCTTTACATTACACAGCTTGCAAACTCCGTCATGTATGGATCCACGAAGGAATATTCGGGAGCACATTCAAGACAATGGTGAAAAAGGAAATATTTTCAGATAAAAACTGGAAATAAGCTTTCTGTCAAATTGTTCTGTGATATGTGTATTCATCTCACAAAGATAAAACTTTCTTTATATTATGCAGTTTGGAAACTTTGTCATGGACGGATCCGCCAAGGGACATTCTGGAGCACATTCAGGCCTATGGTGAAAAAGCAAATATCTTCAGATAAAAACTGGAGAGAAGCTTTCCGAGAAACTGCTTTGTGATGTGTGCATTCTAAAGAGCATTTATTTATTCTAAAGAGCATTCCCAAATATCCTTTTCAGATTTCACAGAAACACTGATTTCAAAATTCTCAAAACAAAGAATGATTTAACTCTATGAGATGAATACACACAAGTTTGAGATAAAACTTTCTTTCCATTATGCAGTTTGGAAACTTCGTCATGGATGGATCCACAAAGGGACATTCGGGAGCACTTTCCAAGGAACTGCTTTGTGACACGTGCATTCCACTCACAGAGTTATACCTTTCTTCTCATAGACGACTGGGGAATCACTTTTGGAGGAAAAACTACCAAGGGATATTTGGGAGTATATGGATGGCTATATTGAAAAAGGAAATATCCTCAGACAAAAACTGGAAAGAAGCTTTCTGTGAAACTGCTTTGTGATAAATATGCTTATTCATCTCACATAGATGCAACTTTCTTTATATTACGCAGTTTGGAAACTCTGTCATGGACGGATCCACGTAGGGATATTCGGGAGCACATACAGGCCTACGGTGAAAAAGGAAATATCTTCAGATAAAAACTGGAGAGAAGCTTTCTGAGAAACTGCTTTGTGATGTGTGCATTCCACTCAGGGAGTTATACCTCTTTTCTCATAAGGCAGTGTTTGAACACTGGTTGTGTAAAACCGAAAAAGTGATATTTCGGAGCACATTGAAGACTATGGCAAAAAGTGAAACTGCTCTGTGATATGTGCATTCATCTCAAAGTGGTAAAGCTTTCTCTACGTTGCTCAGTTTGGAAACTCTGTCTTTGAGAAATCTGGGAAGGGATAAGTAGCGTCCGGAGACCAGTGGTGAGCAAGGAAAAGTCTTCCATTGAAAACTGGAGAGAAGTTTTCTGAGCAACTGCTTTGTGATGTGTGCATTCATCTCATAGAGCTAAATCATTCTTTGGATTGAGTACTTTGAAATCGCTGTTTCAGTGTAACCTGAGAAAGGACATTTGGGTACACCCTTTAGAATATGCTGGAAAAAAATACCTTCAGATAAAAACCAGAAGGAAGCTTTCTTTTAAACTGCTCTGTCATGTGAATTCCACTCTCACAGTTCAGCCTCTCTTTTCATTGAGCAGTTTTCTAACACTTTTTGTTTAGTCTGTGAAGGGATATTTGGGAGCGCTTTGAGGAATATGGTGAATAGGGAAATAACTTCAGATAGAAACTGGAGAGAAGCTTTCTGAGGAGCTGCTTTATGACGTGTGCATTCCACTCACAGAGTTATGCCTTTCTTCTCATACAGGATTGGGGAATCCCTTTTGGAGAAAAAGCTACCAAGCGACATTCGGAATTATATGGACGGCTATGGTGAAAAAGGAAATATCCTCAGACAAAAACTGGAAAGAAGCTTTCTGTGAAACTGCTTTGTGATATATTATTCGTCTCACATAGATAAAAGTTTCCTTATATAACGAATTTCTAGCTTTTATCTGAGGATATTTCCTTTGTCAACAATGGTTTAAATGTGATCCAAAATATATCGTCACAAATCCATCAGAAACAGAGGTAACAGACTGCTCCATGAAGTGAAATTTTAACTCTGTGGGATATATCCTTGAAGCAGTTTGGTAACACCATTTTCGTGGAATCTGCTAAGTTGTATTTGGGAGTGCATTTAGGCCTACAGTGAAAAAGGAAATATCCTCAGATAGAGACTAAAAGGAAGCTTTCTGAAAAAGTAATTTGTGATGTGTGAATTCATCTCACCGAGTTAAACCTTTCTCTTCATGCAGTAGTTTGCTAACACAGTTTTCGTGGAATCCATAAAGTGGTATTTGGGAATGTATTGAGGCCTAAGAAGAAAAAGGAAATGTCCTCGATAAAAATGGGAAAGAAACTTTCTGAGAAACTGCTTTGTGATGTGTGAATTCATCTCACAGAGTTAAAATTTCACTTCATTGAGTAGTCTATTACCACTGATTTTGGGGAATCTGAGAAGGAATATTTTGGATCACATCAAAGCCTACACTGACAAAGGAAATATCCTCAAATAAAACTGAGAAATAAGCTTTCTGAGAAACTTCATTGTGTTGTGTGAATTCATCTTACAGACTTACACATTTCTCTTCATGAAGCAGTTTCCTAACACTGTTTTCGTGGAATCTGCAAAGTGATATTTGGGAGAGCTTTGAGGCCTTTGGTGAAAAGGAAATATCCTCAGATAATAACCAGAAAGAAGATTTCTGAGAAACTGATTTGTGATATGTGAATTCATCTAACAGAGTTACACCTATATTTCATGGAGCCGTTCGCTAGCACTGTTTTTGTGGAATCTGAGAAGTGATATTTTGGATTGCTAAGAAGACTCTACAGACCAAGGAAATATCCTCAGGCAAAAACCAGAAAGAAGCTTTCTGAGAAACTGCTTTATGATGTGTGAATTCATCTCACAGACTTAACCACTCTTTCGTGGAGGAGTTTGCTAGCACTTTTTCTGTGGAATCTCAGAGGTGATATTGTGGATATCATTGAATCCTATGGTGAAAAATGAAATATCCTCAGATAAAACCTGGAGAGAATCCTTCTCAGAAACTGCTTTGTGGTGTGTGAATTTATCTCACATCTACACATTTGTCTTCATGAAACAGTTTGCTGACACTGTTTTTGTGGAATCTGCATAGTGATATTTGGGAGCGCATTGAGGTCTATGGTGAAAGAGAAAATATTCTCAGATAAAAACTGCAAAGAAGCATTCTGAGAAACTGCATTGTGCTGTGTGAATGCAAGTCACAGAGTTACACATTTCTTTTCATTTATCAGCTTGCTGACACTGTTTTCTTGAAATCTGCAATGGGATATTTCTCAGTGCCATGAAGCTTATGGTGGCAAACGAAATATCCTCAAATAAAAACTAGAAAGAAGCTTTCTGAGAAACTGCTTTGTGGTGTGTGTATTCATCTCACAGAGTTACACCTTTCCCTCCATGAAGCAGTTTGCTAACACTGTTTTTGTGGAATCGGCCAAGTTGTATTTGGGAGCACATTGAGTCCTATGGTGAAAAAGGAAATATCCTCAGATAAAAACTAGAAAGAAGTTTTCTGAGAAACTGCTTTGTGATGTGTGAATTCATCTCACAGAGGTAGAATTTCACTTCATGGGGCAGTGTGCTACCACCATTTTTGGGGAATCTGAGAAGGGATATTTTGGATCGAATTGAAGCCTATGCTGACAAAGGAAATATCCTCAAATAAAAATGAAAAAGAAGCTATGTGAGAAGCTTCTTTGTGACGTGTGAATTCATCTCAGAGAGTTACAATTTTCTCTTCATGAAGCAGTTTGCTAACACAGTTTCCGTGGAATCTGCAAAGTGATATTTGGGAGCGCTTTGAGGCCTATGGTTTGAAACGAAATATCCTCAGATAAAAACCAGAAATAAACTTTCTGAGAAACTGCTTTATGACGTGCGAATTCTTCTCAAAGAGTTACACTTTCGTTTCATGGAGCAGTCTGTTGCCACTGCTTCAGGGGAATTTGTGAAGTCATATTGTGTATTGCATTGAAACCTACTTTGACAAATGAAATATCCTCAGATAAAAACTAGAAAGAAGCTTTCTGAGAAACTTCTTCATGGCGTGTGAATTCATCTCACAGAGTTACAGGTTTCTCTCAAGGAAGTAGTTTGCTAACAGAGTTTTCGTGGAATCTGCAAAGTGATATTTGGGAATGCTTTGAGGCCTATGGTGAAAAAGGACATATCCTTAGATAAAAACTAGAAAGAAGCTTTCTGAGAAACTGCTTTATGATGCGTGAATTCATCTCACTGAGTTAAAATTTCACTTCATGGAGCTGTCTGTTACCACTGTTTTTAGGGAATTTATGAGGCGATTTTTGGATCACTTTGAAATCTATGTTGACATAGGAAATCTCCTCAGATAAAAACTAGAAAGAAGTTTGCTGAGAAACTTCTCTGTGATGTGTAAATTCATCTCACACAGTTACACCTTTCTCTCAATGAAGCAGTTTGCTAACACGTTTCCGTGGAATCTGCAAAGTGATATTTGGGAACCCATTGAGGGCTATGGCATAAAAGGAAATATTCTCAGATAAAAAATTTAAAGACACTTTCTGAGAAAACACTTTCTGATTACTGAATTCGTCTCACAGAGTTAAACTTTCGTTTCATGGAGCAGTCTGTTACCATTGTTTTTGGGGAATCTGAAAGGGATATTTCGGATCACATTGAAGCCTACGCTGACAAAGGGAGTATCTTCAAATAAAAATGAGAAAGAAGCATTCTGAGAAACTGCATTGTGATGTATCACTGCAACTCATAGAGTTACACCTTTATTTTCATTGATGAGTATTCTAACACTCTTTTCTTGAAATCAGCAATGTGATATTTCTTTTTTTTAAATTTATTTTTTATTATTATTATACTTTAAGTTCTAGGGTATATGTGCATAACGTGCAGGTTTGTTACATATGTATACTTCTGCCATGTTGCTGTGCTGCACCCATCAACTCGTCAGCACCCATCAACTCGTCATTTACATCAGGTATAACTCCCAATGCAATCCCTCCCCCCTCCCCCCTCCCCATGATAGGCCCCGGTGTGTGATGTTCCCCTTCCCGAGTCCAAGTGATCTCATTGTTCAGTTCCCACCTATGAGTGACAACAAGCGGTGTTTGGTTTTCTGTTCTTGTGATAGTTTGCGGAGAATGATAGTTTCCAGCTGCATCTATGTCCCTACAAAGGACACAAATTCATCCTTTTTTATGGCTGCATAGTATTCCATGGTGGATATGTGCCACATTTTCTTTTTTTTTTTTTTTAATTTATTTATTATTATTATACTTTAAGTTGTAGGGTACATGTGCATAACGTGCAGGTTTGTTACATACGTATACTTGTGCCATGTTGCTGTGCTGCACCCATCAACTCGTCATTTACATCAGGTATAACTCCCAATGCAATCCCTCCCCCCTCCCCCCTCCCCATGATAGGCCCCGGTGTGTGATGTTCCCCTTCCCGAGTCCAAGTGATCTCATTGTTCAGTTCCCACCTATGAGTGAGAACATGCGGTGTTTGGTTTTCTGTTCTTGTGATAGTTTGCTAAGAATGATGGATTCCAGCTGCATCCAAGTCCCTACAAAGGACTCAAACTCATCCTTTTTTATGGCTGCATAGTATTCCATGGTGTATATGTGCCACATTTTCTTAATCCAATCTGTCACTGACGGACATTTGGGTTGATTCCAAGTCTTTGCTATTGTGAATAGTGCTGCAATAAACACATGTGTGCATGTGTCTTTATAGCAGCATAATTTATAATCCTTTGGGTATATACCCAGTAATGGGATGGCTGGGTCATATGGTACAACTAGTTCTAGATCCTTGAGGAATCGCCATACTGTTTTCCATAATGATTGAACTAGTTTACAATCCCACCAACAGTGTAAAAGTGTTCCTATTTCTCCACATCCTCTCCAGCACCTGTTGTTTCCTGACTTTTTAATGAATGCCATTCTAACTGGTGTGAGATGGTATCTCATTGTGGTTTTGATTTGCATTTCTCTGATGGCCAGTGATGATGAGCATTTTTTCATGTGTCTGTTGGCTGTATGAATGTCTTCTTTTGAGAAATGTCTGTTCATATCCTTTGCCCACTTTTTGATGGGGTTGTTTGTTTTTTTCTTGTAAATTTGTTTGAGTTCTTTGTAGGTTCTGGATATTAGCCCTTTGTCAGATGAGTAGATTACAAAAATTTTCTCCCATTCTGTAGGTTGCCTGTTCACTCTGATGGTAGTTTCTTTTGCTGTGCAGAAGCTCTTCAGTTTAATGAGATCCCATTTGTCAATTTTGGCTTTTGCTGCCATTGCTTTTGGTGTTTTAGACATGAAGTCTTTGCCCATGCCTATGTCCTGAATGGTACTACCTAGGTTTTCCTCTAGGATTTTTATGGTATTAGGTCTAACATTTAAGTCTCTAATCCATCTTGAATTAATTTTCGTATAAGGAGTAAGGAAAGGATCCAGTTTCAGCTTTCTACTCATGGCTAGCCAATTTTCCCAGCACCATTTATTAAATAGGGAATCCTTTCCCCATTTCTTGTTTCTCTCAGGTTTGTCAAAGATCAGATGGCTGTAGATGTGTGGTATTATTTCTGAGGACTCTGTTCTGTTCCATTGGTCTATATCTCTGTTTTGGTACGAGTACCATGCTGTTTTGGTTACTGTAGCCTTGTAGCATAGTTTGAAGTCAGGTAGCGTGATGCCTCCAGCTTTGTTCTTTTGACTTAGGATTGTCTTGGAGATGCGGGCTCTTTTTTGGTTCCATATGAACTTTAAAGCAGTTTTTTCCAATTCTGTGAAGAAACTCATTGGTAGCTTGATGGGGATGGCATTGAATCTATAAATTACCTTGGGCAGTATGGCCATTTTCACGATATTGATTCTTCCTATCCATGAGCATGGTATGTTCTTCCATTTGTTTGTGTCCTCTTTTATTTCACTGAGCAGTGGTTTGTAGTTCTCCTTGAAGAGGTCCTTTACATCCCTTGTAAGTTGGATTCCTAGGTATTTTATTCTCTTTGAAGCAATTGTGAATGGAATTTCATTCCTGATTTGGCTCTCTGTTTGTCTGTTACTGGTGTATAAGAAAGCTTGTGATTTTCGCACATTAATTTTGTATCCTGAGACTTTGCTGAAGTTGCTTATCAGCTTAAGGAGATTTTGGGCTGAGACAATGGGGTTTTCTAAATATACAATCATGTCATCTGCAAACAGGGACAATTTGACTTCTTCTTTTCCTAACTGAATACCCTTGATTTCTTTCTCTTGCCTGATTGCCCTAGCCAGAACTTCCAACACTATGTTGAATAGGAGTGGTGAGAGAGGGCATCCCTGTCTTGTGCCAGTTTTCAAAGGGAATTTTTCCAGTTTTTGCCCATTCAGTATGACATTGGCTGTGGGTTTGTCATAAATAGCTCTTATTATTTTGAGGTACGTTCCATCAATACCGAATTTATTGAGCGTTTTTAGCATGAAGGGCTGTTGAATTTTGTCAAAAGCCTTTTCTGCATCAATTGAGATAATCATGTAGTTTTTTCTTTGGTTCTGTTTATATACTGGATTATGTTTATTGATTTGCGTATGTTGAACGAGCCTTGCATCCCAGGGATGAAGCCCACTTGATCATGGTGGATAAGCTTTTTGATGTGTTGCTGAATCCGGTTTGCCAGTATTTTATTGAGGATTTTTGCATCGATGTTCATCAGGGATATTGGTCTAAAATTCTCTTTTTTTGTTGTGTCTCTCCCAGGCTTTGGTATCAGGATGATGTTGGCGTCATAAAATGAGTTAGGGAGGATTCCCTCTTTTTCTATTGATTGGAATAGTTTCAGAAGGAATGGTACCAACTCCTCCTTGTACCTCTGGTAGAATTCAGCTGTGAATCCATCTGGTCCTGCACTTTTTTTGGTTGGTAGGCTATTAATTGTTGCCTCAATTTCAGAGCCTGCTATTGGTCTATTCAGGGATTCAACTTCTTCCTGGTTTAGTCTTGGAAGAGTGTAAGTGTCCAGGAAATTATCCATTTCTTCTAGATTTTCCAGTTTATTTGCGTAGAGGTGTTTATAGTATTCTCTGATGGTAGTTTGTATTTCTGTGGGGTCGGTGGTGATATCCCCTTTATCATTTTTAATTGCGTCGATTTGATTCTTCTCTCTTTTCTTCTTTATTAGTCTTGCTAGTGGTCTGTCAATTTTGTTGATCTTTTCAAAAAACCAACTCCTGGATTCATTGATTTTTTTGGAGGGTTTTTGTGTCTCTATCTCCTTTAGTTCTGCTCTGGATCTTAGTTATTTCTTGCCTTCTGCTAGCTTTCAAATGTGTTTGCTCTTGCTTCTCTAGTTTTTAATTACGATGTTAGAGTGTCAATTTTAGATCTTTCCTGCTTTCTCTTGTGGGCATTTAGTGCTATAAATTTCCCTCTACACACTTCTTTAAATGTGTCCCAGAGATTCTGGTATGTTGTATCTTTGTTCTCATTGGTTTCAAAGAACATCTTTATTTCTGCCTTCATTTCGTTATGTACCCAGTAGTCATTCAGGAGCAGGTTGTTCAGTTTCCAAGTAGTTGAGTGGTTTTGATTTAGTTTCTTAGTCCTGAGTTCTAGTTTGATTGCACTCTGGTCTGAGAGACAGTTTGTTATAATTTCTGTTCTTGTACATTTGCTGAGGAGTGCTTTTCTTAATCCAGTCTGTCACTGATGGACATTTGGGTTGATTCCAAGTCTTTGCTATTGTGAATAGTGCCGCAATAAACATACGTGTGCATGTGTCTTTATAGCAGCATGATTTATAATCCTTTGGGTATATACCCAGTAATGGGATGGCTGGGTCATATGGTACATCTAGTTCTAGATCCTTGAGGAATCGCCATACTGTTTTCCATAGTGGTTGAACTAGTTTACAATCCCACCAACAGTGTAAAAGTGTTCCTATTTCTCCACATCCTCTCCAGCACCTGTTGTTTCCTGACTTTTGAATGATCGCCGTTCTAACTGGTGTGAGATGGTATCTCATTGTGGTTTTGATTTGCATTTCTCTGATGGCCAGTGATAATGAGCATTTTTTCATGTGTCTGTTGGCTGTATGAATGTCTTCTTTTGAGAAATGTCTGTTCATATCCTTTGCCCACTCTTTGATGGGGTTGTTTGTTTTTTTCTTGTAAATTTGTTTGAGTTCTTTGTAGGTTCTGGATATTAGCCCTTTGTCAGACGAGTAGATTGCAAAAATTTTCTTCCATTCTGTAGTTTGCCTGTTCACTCTGATGGTAGTTTCTTTTGCTGTGCAGAAGCTCTTTAGTTTAATGAGATCCCATTTGTCAATTTTGGCTTTTGCTGCTGTTGCTTTTGGTGTTTTTGACATGAAGTCTTTGCCCATGCCTATGTCCTGAATGGTACTACCTAAGTTTTCCTCTAGGGTTTTTATGGTATTAGGTCTAACATTTAAGTCTCTAATCCATCTTGAATTAATTTTCATATAAGGAGTAAGGAAAGGATCCAGTTTCAGCTTTCTACTTATGGCTAGCCAATTTTCCTATCACCATTTATTAAATAGGGAATCCTTTCCCCATTTCTTGTTTCTCTCAGGTTTGTCAAAGATCAGATGGTTGTAGATGTGTGGTATTATTTCTGAGGACTCTGTTCTGTTCCATTGGTCTATATCTCTGTTTTAGTACCAGTACCATGCTGTTTTGGTTACTGTAGCTTTGTAGTATAGTTTGAAGTCAGGTAGCGTGATGCCTCCAGCTTTCTTCTTTTGACTTAGGATTATCTTGGAGATGCGGGCTCTTTTTTGGTTCCATATGAACTTTAAAGCAGTTTTTTCCATTTCTGTGAAGAAACTCATTGGTAGCTTGATGGGGATGGCATTGAACCTATAAATAACCTTGGGCAGTATGGCCATTTTCATGATATTGATTCTTCCTATCCATGAGCATGGTATGTTCTTCCATTTGTTTGTGTCCTCTTTTATTTCACTGAGCGGTGGTTTGTAGTTCTCCTTGAAGAGGTCCTTTACATCCCTTACAAGTTGGATTCCTAGGTATTTTATTCTCTTTGAAGCAATTGTGAATGGAATTTCATTCCTGATTTGGCTCTCTGTTTGTCTGTTACTGGTGTATAAGAATGCTTGTGATTTTTGCACATTAATTTTGTGTCCTGAGACTTTGCTGAAGTTGCTTATCAGCTTAAGGAGATTTTGGGCTGAGACAATGGGGTTTTCTAAATATACAATCATGTCATCTGCAAACAGGGACAATTTGACTTCTTCTTTTCCTAACTGAATACCCTTGATTTCTTTCTCTTGCCTGATTGCCCTAGCCAGAACTTCCAACACTATGTTGAATAGGAGTGGTGAGAGAGGGCATCCCTGTCTTGTGCCAGTTTTCAAAGGGAATTTTTCCAGTTTTTGCCCATTCAGTATGATATTGGCTGTGGGTTTGTCATAGATAGCTCTTATTATTTTGAGGTACGTTCCATCAATACCGAATTTATTGAGCGTTTTTAGCATGAAGGGCTGTTGAATTTTGTCAAAAGCCTTTTCTGCATCTATTGAGATAATCATGTGGTTCTTGTCTTTG
Source organism: Macaca fascicularis (assembly GCF_037993035.2). NCBI lineage: Eukaryota > Metazoa > Chordata > Mammalia > Primates > Cercopithecidae > Macaca > Macaca fascicularis. The sequence goes on from NC_088375.1 coordinate 97,994,891, forward strand.
GTTCTGTTTATATACTGGATTATGTTTATTGATTTGTGAATGTTGGACGAGCCTTGCATCACAGGTATGAAGCCCACTTGATCATGGTGGATAATATTTTTGATGTGCTGCCGAATCCGGTTTGCCAGTATTTTATTGAGGATTTTTGCATCGATGTTCATCAGGGATTTTGGTCTAAAATTCTCTTTTTTTGTTGTGTCTCTGCCAGGCTTTGGTATCAGGATGATGTTGGCCTCATGAAATGAGTTAGGGAGGATTCCCTCTTTTTCTATTGATTGGAATAGTTTCAGAAGGAATGATACCAGCTCCTCCTTGTACCTCTGGTAGAATTCAGCTGTGAATCCATCTGGTCCTGGACTTTTTTTGGTTGGTAGACTATTAATTATTGCCTCAATTTCAGAGCCTGTTATTGGTCTATTCAGTGATTCAACTTCTTCCTTGTTTAGTCTTGGAAGAGTTTAAGTCTCCAGGAAATTATCCATTTCTTCTAGATTTTCCAGTTTATTTGCGTAGAGGTGTTTATAGTATTCTCTGATGGCAGTTTGTATTTCTGTGGCGTCAGTGGTGATATCCCCTTTTTCATTTTTTATTGCATCTATTTGACTCTTCTCTCTTTTCTTCTCTATTAGTCTTGCTAGCTGACTATCAATTTTGTTGATCTTTTCAAAAATCCAACTCCTGGATTCATTGATTTTTTGGAGGGTTTTTTGTGTCTCTGTTTCCTTCAGTTCTGCTCTGATCTTAGTATTTCTTGCTGTCTGCTAGGTTTTGAATGCCTTTGCTCTTGCTTCTCTAGTTCTTTTAATTGTGATGTTAGAGTGTCAATTTTAGATCTTTCCTGCTTTCTCTTGTGGGCATTTAGTGCTATAAATTTCCCTCTACACACTGCTTTAAATGTGTCCCAGAGATTCTGGTACGTTGTATCTTTGTTCTCATAGGTTTCCAAGAACATCTTTATTTCTGCCTTCATATTGTTATGTACCCAGTAGTCATTCAGGAGCAGGTTGTTCATTTTCCATGTAGTTGAGCGGTTTTGATTGAGTTTCTTAGTCCTGAGTTCTAGTTTGATTGCACTGTGTTCTGAGAGACAGTTTATTATAATTTCTGTTCTTGTACATTTGCTGAGGAGTGCTTCACTTCCAATTATGTGGTCAATTTTTGAATAAGTGCGATGTGGTGCTGAGAAGAATGTATATTCTGTTGATTTGGGGTGGAGAGTTCTATAGATGTCTATTAGGTCTGCTTGCTGCAGAGATGAGTTCAATTCCTGGATATCCTCATTAACTTTCTGTCTTGTTGATATGTCTAATGTTGACAGTGGAGTGTTGAAGTCTCCCATTATTATTGTATGGGAGTCTAAGTCTCTTTGTAAGTCTCTAAGGACTTGCTTTATGAATCTGCATGCTCCTGTATTGGGTGCGTATATATTTAGGATAGTTAGCTCTTCCTGTTGAATTGATCCTTTTACCATTATGTAATGGCCTTCTTTGTCTCTTTTGATCTTTGATGGTTTAAAGTCTGTTTTATCAGAGACTAGTATTGCAACCCCTGCTTTCTTTTGTTCTCCATTTGCTTGGTAAATCTTCCTCCATCCCTTTATTTTGAGCCTATGTATGTCTCTGCATGTGAGATGGGTCTCCTGAATACAGCAGACTGATGGGTCTTGACTCTTTATCCAGTTTGCCAGTCTGTGTCATTTAATTGGTGCATTTAGTCCATTTACATTTAAGGTTAATATTGTTATGTGTGAACTTGATCCTGCCATTATGATATTAACTGGTTATTTTGCTCGTTAGTTGATGCAGTTTCTTCCTAGCCTAAATGGTCTTTACATGTTGGCATGTTTTTGCAATGGCTGGTACTGGTTGTTTCTTTCCATGTTTAGTGCTTCCTTCAGGGTCTCTTGTAAGGCAGGCCTAGTGGTGACAAAATCTCTAAGCATTTGCTTATCTGTAAAGGATTTTATTTCTCCTTCACTTATGAAACTTAGTTTGGCTGGATATGAAATTCTGGGTTTAAAATTCTTTTCTTTAAGAATGTTGAATATTGGCCCCCACTCTCTTCTGGCTTGGAGAGTTTCTGCTGAGAGACCTGCTGTTAGTCTGATGGGCTTCCCTTTGTGGGTAATCCGAACTTTCTCTCTGGCTTCCCTTAAGATTTTTTCCTTCATTTCAACTTTGGTGAATCTGGCAATTATGTGTCTTGGAGTTGCTCTTCTCGAGGAGTATCTTTGTGGCGTTCTCTGTATTTTCTGGATTTGAATGTTGGCCTGCCCTACTAGGTTGGGGAAGTTCTCCTGGATGATATCCTGAAGAGTGTTTTCCAACTTGGTTCCATTTTCCCCCTCACTTTCAGGCACCCCAATCAGACGTAGATTTGGTCTTTTTACATAATCCCATACTTCTTGCAGGCTTTGTTCATTTATTTTTCTTCTTTTTTCTTTTGGTTTCTCTTCTCACTTCATTCCTTTCATTTGATCCTCAATCGCTGATACTCTTTCTTCCAGTTGATCGAGTCGGTTACTGAAGCTTGTACATTTGTCACGTATTTCTCGTGTCATGGTTTTCATCTCTTTCATTTCGTTTATGACCTTCTCTGCATTAATTACTCTAGCCATCAATTCTTCCACTTTTTTTTCAAGATTTTTAGTTTCTTTGCACTGGGTACGTAATTCCTCCTTTAGCTCTGAGAAGTTTGATGGACTGAAGCCTTCTTCTCTCATCTCGTCAAAGTCATTCTCTGTCCAGCTTTGATCCGTTGCTGGCGATGAGCTGCGCTCCTGTGCCAGGGGAGATGCACTCTTATTTTTTGAATTTCCAGCTTTTCTGCCCTGCTTTTTCCCCATCTTTGTGGTTTTATCTGCCTCTGGTCTTTGATGATGATGGTGACGTACTGATGGGGTTTAGGTGTAGGTGTCCTTCCTGTTTGATAGTTTTCCTTCTAACAGTCAGGACCCTCAGCTGTAGGTCTGTTGGAGATTGCTTGAGGTCCACTCCAGACCCTGTTTTCCTGGGTGTCAGCAGCAGAGGCTGCAGAAGATAGAATATTGCTGAACGAGTGTACGTGTCTGATTCTTGCTTTGGAGGCTTCCTCTCAGGGGTGTACTCCACCCTGTGAGATGTGGGGTGTCAGACTGCCCCTAGTGGGGGATGTCTCCCAGTTAGGCTACTCAGGGGTCAGGGACCCACTTGAGCAGGCAGTCTGTCCCTTCTTAGATCTCAACCTCCGTGTTGAGAGATCCACTGCTCTCTTCAAAGTTGTCAGACAGAGTCATTTGCGTCTGCAGAGGTTTCTGCTGCTTTTGTTAATGTTTACTGTGCCCTGTCCCCAGAGGTGGAGTCTACAGAGACAGACAGGTTTCCTTGAGCTGCTGTGAGCTCCACCCAGTTCGAGCTTCCCAGTGGCTTTGTTTACCTACTTAAGCCTCAGCAATGGTGGGCGCCCTTCTGCCAGCCTCGCTGCTGCCTTGCTGCAAGATCACAGACTGCTGTGCTAGCAATGAGGGAGGCTCCGTGGGCATGGGACCCTCCCGGCCAGGTGTGGGATATAATCTCCTGGTGTGCCTGTTTGCTTAAAGTGCAGTATTGGGGTGGGGGTTACCTGATTTTCCAGGTGTTGTGTGTCTCAGTTCCCCTGGCTAGGAAAAGGGATTCCCTTTCCCCTTGCACTTCCCAGGTGAGGCGATGCTTCACCCTACTTCAGCTCTCGCTGTTCGGGCTGCAGCAGCTGACCCGCACCAATTGTCCGGCACTTCCTAGTGAGATGAACCCAGTACCTCAGTTGAAAATGCAGATATCACCGGTCTTCTGTGTCACTCGCACTGGGAGTTGGAGACTGGAGCTGTTCCTATTCGACCATCTTGCTCTGCCCCCCCTGCAATGTGATATTTCTAAGTGCAATGAAGTTTACAGTGACAAAGGAAATATCCTCAGATAAAAACTAGAAAGACGCTTTCTGAGAAACTACTTTCTGATCTCTGAATTCATCTCACAGAGTTACACTTTGGTTTCTTGGAGCAGTCTCTTACCATTTTTTTGGTGAATCTGAAAGGGATATTTTGCAACGCATTGAAGCCTATGCTGACAATGGAAGTATCTTCAAATAAAAACGAGAAAGAAGCATTCTGAGAAACTGCATTGTGATGTGTGACCACAATTCAGACAGTTACACCTTTTTTTTACAATGATCAGTTTGCTAGCACTGTGTTCTTGAAATCTGCAATGTGATATTTCTTAGCACAATGAATCTTAAGGTGACAAAGGAAATCTCCTCCGATAAAAACGAGAAAGAAGCTTTCTGAGAAACGGCTTTGGGATGTGACAATGCATCTCTTAGAGTTACATCTGTGTTTCAAGGAGTTGTTTGCTAGCACTGTTTTTGTGGAATCTGAGAAGTGATAATTTGGATCACTATGAAGACGCTATAGACAAAGGAAATCTCCTCAGATGAGAGTGAAGCTTTCTGAGAGACTGGTTTGTGATGTGTGAAGGCATTTCACAGTGACACCACTCTTTCATGGAGGAGTTTGCTAGCACTAATTTTGTGGAATCTCAGAAGTGATATCTTGGATATCATTGAATCCAAGGGTGGAAAAGGAAATATCCTCAGATAAAAACTGCAGAGATGCCTTCTAATAACCTGCTTTGTTCTAGGTGAATTCAGCTCACAGAGTTACAGCATTTTTTTCATTGAGAAGCTTGCTAACAGTGTTTTCCCAGAATCTGCCATGAGACACACAGGGGTGCTTTGAGACCAGAAATAAACTCAGATGAAAAAAAAAAGAAGCTTTCTGAGAAACTGCTTTGTGATGTGTGAATTCAACTCATAGAGGTACACCAGTCTTTCGTAGAGTTGTTTGATAGCCCTGTTTTTGTGGAATCTGAGAACTGATATTTCGGATCCCTTTTAAGACTCTACTGCCAAATGAAGTATCCTCAGATAAAAACCAGAATGAACCTTTGGGAGAAACTGCTCTCTGATGTGTGAATTCAACAGTCAGAGTTACACCTGAATTTCATGGAGCCGTTTGCTAGCACTGTTTTTGTGGAATATATAGAAGTGATATTTTGGGTATCATTGAATCTCATGGTGAAAAATGAAATATCCTCAGGTAAAACCTGGAGAGAAGCCTTCTCAGAAACTACTTTGTGATGTGTGAGTTCATCTCACAGAGCTCCACCTTTGTCTTCATTAAGCAGTTTGCTAACACTTTTTTTGTGGAATCTGCTTAGTAATATTTGGGAGCACATTGAGGTCTATGGTGAAAAAGGAAATATTCTCAGATAAAAACTACAAAGAAGTATTCTGGGAAACTGCATTGTGATATGTGAATGCAAGTCTCAGAGTTATATATTTCTCTTCAATGATCAGCTTGCTAACACTGTTTTCCTGAAATCTGCAATGGGATATTTTTCAGTGCCATAAAGCTTATGGTGATAAAGGAAATATCATCAGATAAAAATTAGAAAGAAGCTTTCTGAGAAACTGCTTTGTGATGTGTGAAGTCATCTCACAGAGTTACACCTTTCTCTCCATGAAACAGTTTGCTAACACAGTGTTCATGGAACTTGCTGTGTTGTATTTGGGAGTGCATTGAGGTCTATGGTGAAAAAGGAAATATCCTCAGATAAAAACTAGAAAGAAGCCTTCTGAGAAACTACTTTGTGATATGTGAATTCATCTCATGTAGATAAAGCTTTCTTTACATTACGTAGCTTGGAAACTCTGTCATGGATGCATCTGTGAAGGGACTTTCAGGTGCACATTCAGGACTACGGTGAAAAAGGAAATACCTTCAGATAAACACTGGAAGGAAGCTTTCTGTGAATGTGCTCTTTCTATGTTTATTCATCCCACATAGATAAAGCTTTCTTTACAGTACACAACTTGGACACTCCGTCATGAATGGATCCGTGAAGGGACATTTGGGAGCACCTTCAGGCCTATGGCGAAAAAGAAAATATCTTCAGATAAAAACTGGATAGAAGCTTTCTGAGGAGCTGCTTTGTGATGTGGGCATTCCACTCAGGGAGTTATTACATTTTTCTCATAAGACAGTGTTTGAACACTGTTCCTGTAAAACTGAAAAAGTGATATTTCGGAACGCATTGAAGACTATGGGGAAAAGTGAATTATTCTCAAATAAAACCGAGAAAGAAGCTTTCCAAGAAACTTCTCTCTCATATGTGCATTCATTTCACAGAGTTAAAGCTTTGTCTACATTGCTCAGTTTGGAAATTCTGTCTTTGAGGAATCTGCGAAGGGATATTAAGTGGCTCCTGGAGGCCTGTGGAGAGCAAGGAAATGTATTCCATTGAAAACTGGAGAGAACTTTCTGAGCAACTGCTTTGTGATCAGTGTTTTCATCTCATAAAGTTAAATCATTCTTTCAATTGAGCAGTTTGAAGTCACTGGTTCTGTGGAATCTGAGAAAGGACATTTGGGAACGCTCTTTAGAATATGCTGAAAAAGAAATACCCTCAGATAAAAACCAGCAGGAAGCTTTTTGTGAAACTTCTCTGTGTCACGTGAATTCCACTCGCACAGTTAAGCTTCTGTTTTCATTGAGAAGTATTCTGACACTGTTTTTGTTTCGTCTGTGAAGGGATATTTGGGAAAGCTTTGAGGCAGATGGTGAAAATGCCATATCTTCTGAGAGAAATTGGAGAGAAGCTTTCCAAGGAGCTGCTTTGTGACGTGTGCATTCCACTCACAGAGTTGTACCTTTCTTCTCATAGAGGATTGGGGAATCCCTTTTGAAGAAAAAGCTACCAAGAGACATTTAGGTGTATAAGGACGGCTATGGTAAAACAGGAAATGTCCTCAGACAAAAACTGGAAAGAAGCTTTCTGTGAAACTGGTTTGTGATAGATATGTTTATTCATCTGACATAGATAAAACTTTCTTTATATTACACAGTTTGGAAATTCCGTCATGGACGGATCCACGAAGGGACATTCGGGAACACCTTCAGAACTATGGTGAAAAAGGAAATATCTTCACATAAAAACTAGAGAGAAGCCTTCTGAGAAACTGCTTTGTGATGTGTGCTTTCCACTCAGGGAATTATACCTCTTTTCTCATAAGGCAGTGTTTGAACACTGTTCCTGTAAAACCAAAAAATGTGATACTTCAGAGCACATTGAAGACTATGGCAAAATGTGAAATATTCTCAAATGAAACCCAGAAAGCATCGTTCCAAGAAACTGCTCCCTGATATGTGCTTTCATATGACAGAGTTAAAGCTTACTCTATATTGCCCAGTTTGGAAACTCTGTCTTTGAGGAATCTGCGAAGGGACACTAAGTGGTGCCCGGAGGCCTGTGGTGAGCAAGGAAATGTCTTCCATTAAAAACTGGAGAGAAGTTTTCTAGCAAGTGCTTTGTGATGTGTGTATTCATTTCATAGAGTTAAATCATTCTTTTGATTGAGCAGTTTGAAATCACTGTTTCTGTCGAACCTGCTAAAGGATATTTGGGAATGCTCTTTAGAATATGCTGAAAAAGAGATACCCTCAGATAAAAACCAGAAGGAAGCTTTCTGTGAAACTGCTCTGTGTCGTGTGAATTCAAGTCACACAGTTAAGCTTCTTTTTTCATTGAGCAGTTTTCTATCACTGTTTATGTTTAGCATACGAAGGAATATTCAGTAGTGCTTTGAGGCTCATGGTGAAAAGGGAAATATGTTCAGATAGAAACAGAAGAATAGCTTTCTGAGGAACTACTTTGTGACGTGTGCATTCCACTCACAGTGTTATACCTGTCTTCTCCTATAGCATCGGGGAAACCCTTTTGGAGGAAAAGGTAACAAGGAATATCCAAGCACACTGATGCCTATGGTGAAAAGGGAAATAGCCTCTGGCAAAAACTGAAAAGAAGCTTTCCGTGAAACTGCTCTGTGCTATGTGTACTTATCTCACATATATAAAGCTTTCTTTACATTACACAGCTTAAAAACTCTGTCATGGACAGATCCGCGAAGGGACATTCAGGAGCACATTCAGGACTATGGTGAAAAAAAGAAATATCTTGAGATAAAAACTGGAAAGAAGCTTTCTGTGAATCTGCTTTCTGTTATATTTATTCATCGCACATAGATAAAGCTTTCTTTACATTATACAGATTGGAAATTCCATCATGGACGGATCCACAAAGGGATATTCGGGATCACATTCAGGCTTATGGTGAAAAAGGAAATATCTTCAGATAAAACCTGGAGAGAAGCTTTCTGAGAATCTGTTTTGTGATGGGTGCATTCCACTCAGGGAGTTATACCTCTTTTCTCATAAGGCAGTGTTTGTACACTGTTCCTGTAAAATTGAAAAGGTGATATTTCATAGCGCATTGAAGACTATGGCGAAAAGTGAAATATCCTCAGAGAAAACTTAGAAAGAAGCATTCCAAGAAACTGCTCTCTGATATGGGCATTCATTTCACAGAGATAAAGCTTACTCTACATTGCCCAGTTTGGAAACTCTGTCCTTGAGGAATCTGCAAATGAATAGTAAGGAAGCTTTCTGTGAAACTATTATGTGTCGTGTGAATTCCTCTAGCTCAGTTAATGTGTTCTTTCATTGAGCAGTTTTGTAACACTGTTTTTGCTTAGTGTGTGAAGGGATATTCATGAGCACTTTGAGGCTTATAGTGAAAAAGGAAATATTTTCAGATGGAAACTGGAGAGAAGCTTTCCGAGGAACTGCTTTGTGACGTATGCATTCCACTCACAGTGTTATACCTCTCTTCTCATACAGCATCGGAGAAACCCTTTCTGTAAAACTATTCTGTGATATGGCTATTCATCACACATAGATAAAACTTCCTCTACATTACGCAGCTTGGAAACTCTGTGATGGACGGATCTGTGAAGGGATATTAAGGAGCACATTCAGGACTATGGTGAAAAAGGAAATATCTTCAGATAAAAACTGGAAAGTAGCTTTCTGTGAATCTGTTTTTGCTATGTTTATTCATCTCACACAGATAAAACTTTCTTTACGTTACACATGTTGGAAATTCTGTCATGGACGGATCTGCAAAGGGCATTCGGGAGCACATTCAGGATTATGGTGAAAAGGGAAATATCTTCAGATAGAAACTGGAGAGAAACTCTCCGAGGAGCTGCTTTGTGAAGTGTGCATTCCACTCACAGAGATATTCCTTTCTTCTCATAGAGGATTGGGGAACCCCTTTTGGAGAAAAAGCTTCCAAGGGCCTTTTGGGTGTATATGGATGACTATGACTAAGCTTTCTGAGCAACTACTTTACAATATGTGTATTCATTTCATGGAGTTAAACCACTCTTTGGATTGAGCAGGTTGAAATTACTGTTTCTGTGGAATCTGAGGAAGGACATTTGGAAACGTGCTTTAGAATATGGAGAAGGAAATATCCTCAGATAAAAACCAAAAGGAATCTTTCTGTGAAACTGCTTTCTGTCGTGTGAATTCCTCTCGCTCAGTTAAGCTTCTCTTTTCATTGAGCAGTTTTCTAACACTGTTTACGTTTAGCATGTGAAGGGATATTCAGGAGAGCTTTGAGACTTATGATGAAAAAGGAAATATGTTCAGATAGAAACTGGAGAGAAGCTTCCCAAGGAACTTCTTTGTGATGTGTGCATTCCACTCACAGGGTTATACCTCTATTCTCATACAGCATTGGGGAAAACCTTTTTGATAAAAAGGTACCAAGGGATATTCGGGAGCATATTGACGCCTATGGTGAAAAGGGAAATAGCCTCAGACAAAAACTGGAAAGAAGGTTTCTGTGAAACTGTTCTATGATAAGTGTCTTCATCTCACATAGATAAAGCATTCTTTGCATTACGCAGCTTGGAAACAATGTCATGGACAGATCCGTGAAGGGATATTTGGGAGCACAGTAACTACTATGGTGAAAAAGGAAATATTTACAGAAAAAAAATGGAAAGAAGCTTTCTGTGAATCTGCTTTTGGCTATGTTTATTCGTCTTACATAGGTAAAGCTTTCTTTACATTACACAGCCAGGAAATTCCATCATGGATGGATCTGTGAAGGGACATTCGGGATCACATTCAGGCCTATAGTGTAAAAGGAAATATCTTCAGATAAAAACCAGAGAGAAGCTTTCTGAGAAACTGCTTTGTGATGTGTGCATTCCACACAGTGAGTTATACCTCTTTTCTTATAAGGCAGTGTTTGAACACAGTTCCTGTAAAACCGAAAAAGTGCTGTTTCAGAGTACATTGAATACTATGGTGAGAAGTGAAATATTCTCAAATAAAACCCAGTAAGAATCGATCCAAGAAACTTCTCTCTGATATGTGCATTCATTTCATAGAGTTAAATCTTACTCTATGTTGCCCAGTTTGGAAATCTGTGAAGGGATATTATGTGATGCCCAGAGGCTTGTGCTGAGCAAGGAAATGTCTTTCGTTGAAAACTGGAGAGAAGCTTTCTGAGCAACTGCTTTGTGACGTATGTATTCATCCCATGGAGTTAAATCGTTCTTTGGATTGAGCAGTTTGAAATCACTGTTTCCATGGAATCTGAGGAAGAACATTTGTAAATGCTATTTAGAATATGGAGAAAGAAATATTTTCAGATTAAAAACTAGAAGGAAGCTTTCTCTGAAACTGCTATGTCTCATACAAATTACTCTCGCTCACTTAAGCTTCTGTTTTCATTGAGAGCTTTCTAACATTGTTTATGTTTAGCGTGCGAAGAGATATTATGGAGCGCTTTGAGGCTTACGGTGAAAAAGGAAATATGTTCAGATAGAAACTGGAGAGAAGCTTTCCGAGGAACTGATTGTGATGTGTGCATTCCACTCACAGTGTTTTACCTCTCTTATCATACAGCATTGGGGAAGCCCTTTTGGAGAACATGGTACCTAGGCATATTCGGGAGCATATTGACGCCTATGGTGAAAAGGGAAACAGCCTCAGACAAAAACTGGAAAGAAGCTTTCTGTGAAACTGCTTTGTGTTAGATATGTTTATTCATCTCACATAGATAAAACATGTTCAGATAGAAACTGCAGACAAGCTTTCCGTAGATATGCTTTGTGATGTGAGCATTCCCCTCACAGAGTTATACCTTTCTTCTTATAGAGGATTGGGGAATCCCATTTGGAGAAAAACCTACCAAGGGACATTCGGGGGTATATGGATGGATACGGTGAAAAAGATAGATAAAACGTTCTATATATTATGCAGTTTGGAAACTCTGCCATGGACTATTCGCAAATGTATATTCCGGAGCACTTTCAGGACTATGTTGGAAAAGGAAATATTTTCAGATAAAAACTGGAAAAAAGCTTTCTATGAATCTGCTCTTTGCTATGTTTATTCATCTCACATAGATAAAAGTTCCTTACATTACACAGCCTGGAAACTTTGACATAAACGGATATGCGAAGGGATATTAGGGATCACTTTCAGGCCAATGTTGAAAAAGAAAATATCTTCAGATAAAAACTGGAGAGAACCATTCTGAGAACCTGCTTTGGGATGTGTGCATTCCACTCAGAGAGTTATGCCTCTTTTCTCATAAGGCAGTTTTTGAACACTGTTCCTGTGAAACCGAAAAAGTGATATTTCAGAGCGCATTGAAGACTATGACGAAAAGTGAAATATCCTCAAATAAAACCCAGAAAGAAACATTCCAACAAACCGCTCTGTGATATGTGCATTCATTTCACAGAGTTAAACCTTACTCTATGTTGCCCAGTTTGTTAACTCTGTTTTTGAGGAATCTGCGAGGGACTATTAAGTGGCCCCCGGAGGCCTGTGGTGAGCAAGGAATTGTCTTCTGATGAAAACTGGAGAGAAGCTTTCTAAGCAACTGCTTTGTGATGTGTGTATTAATCTCATAGAGATAAACCATTTGGATTGAGCAGTTTGAAATCACTGTTTCTGTGGAATCTGAGGAAGGACATTTTGGAACACGCTTTAGAATCTGGAAAAAAAAAATATCCTCAGATAAAAACCAGAAGGAAGCTTTCTGTGAAACTGCTATGTGTCATGTGAATTCCTCTCACTCAGTTAAGCTTTTTTTTTCCATTGAGTAGTTTCCTAACACTGTTTATGTTTAGTGTGTGAAGGGATATTCGGGGGTGCTTTGAGGCTTATGGTGAAAAAGGAAATATGTTCAGATAGAAACTGGAGAGAAGCTTTCCGAGAAACTGCTTTGTGATGTGTGCATTCCACTCACAGTGTTACACCTCTCTTCTCACACAGCATCGGGGAAGCCCTTTTGGAGAACATGGTACCAAGGGATATTCGGAAGCACACTGACACCTACAGTGAAAAGGGAAGTAGCTACAGACAAAAACTGGAAAGAAGCTTTCTGTGAAACTACTCTGAGAAATGTTTATTTATCTCACATAGATAATACTTTCTTTACATTGCACAGCTTGGAAATTCTGTCATGGACAGACCCGCGAAGGGATATTTGGGAGCACATTCAGGACTGTGGAGAAAAAGGAAATCTCTTCAGATAATAACTGGAAAGAAGCTTTCTGTGAATCTGCTTTTTGCTATGTTTATTCATCCCACATAGATAAAGCTTTCTTTACATTACGCAGCTTGGAAACTCTGTCATGGGTAGATCCACGAAGGGACATTTGGGAGCACATTCAGGACTATGGTGAAAAAGGAAATATCTTCAGATAAAAACTGAAGAGATGCTTTCTGAGAAACTGCTTTGTGATGTGTGCATTCCACTCTTTTCTCTTAAGGCAGTGTTTGAACATTGTTCCTGTAAAACCAAAAAAGTGATATTTCGGAACTCATTGAAGATTATGGGAAAAAGTGAAATATCCTCTAATAAAACCGGAAAGAAGCGTTCCAATGAACTGCTCTCTGATATGTGCATTCATTTCACAGGGTTAAACCTTACTCTACATTGCCGAGTTTGGAAACTCTGTCTTTGAGGAATCCGTGAAGGGATATTGAGTGGTGCCATTAGACCAGTGGTCAACAATGAAATTTCTTCCATTGAGAACTGGAGAGAAGCTTCCTGAGCAACTAGTTTGGGATGTGTGTATTCATCTCATAGAGCTAAATCATTCTTTGGATTGAGTAGTTTGAAAACACTGTTTCTGCGGAACCTGAGAAAGGATGATTGGAAATGCTGTTTAGAATATGCTAAAAAAGAAGTACCCTCAGATAAAAACCAGAAGGAAGCTTTCTGTGAAACTGCTCTGTGTCTTGTGAATTCCATTCACACAGTTCAGCTTCTCTTTTCATTGAGCAGTATTCTGACCCCATTTTTGTTTAGTGTGCGAAGGGTTATTTGGGAGCGCTTTGAGACTTACGGTGAAAACGGAAATATTTTTAGATAGAAACTGGAGAGAAGCTTTCTGAGGAGCTGTTTTTGAGGTCTGCATTCCACTCACAAAGTTATACTTTCTTCTCTTAAAGGATTGGGGAATCCCTTTTCGAGAAAAAGCCACCAAGGGACATAGGCTATATAGACGGCTATGGTGAAAAATGAAATATCCTCAGACAAAAACTGGAAAGAAGCTTTTTGTGAAACTGCTTTATCATAGATATGTTTATTCATCTCACATAGATAAAACTTTCTTTATATTACACAGTTTTCAAACTCCGTCGTGGACGGATTCATGAAGGGACGTTCGGGAGCACTTTCAGGCCTATGGTGAAAAAGGTAATATCTTCAGATAAAACCTGGACAGAAGCTTTCTGAGAAACAGTTTTGTGATGTGTGTATTCCACTCAGGGAGTTGTACCTCTTTTCTCATAATGCAGTGTTTGAACACTGTTCCTGTAAATCCAAAAAAGTGATATTTTTGAGCGCATTGTAGTCTATGGCGAAAAGTGAAACATCCTGAAATAAAACCCAGAAAAAGGCTTCCAAGAAACTGCTCTCTGATATGTGCATTCATTTCACAGAGTTAAAGCTTAGTCTCCCTTGCCCAGTTTGGAAACTCTGTCATTGAGGAATCTGCGAAGGGATATTAATTGGTGCGTGGAGGCCTGTGGTGAGCAAGGAATTGTTTTCTGATGAAAACTGAAGAGAAGCTTTCGGAGCAACTGCTTTGTGATGTGTGTATTCATCTCATAGAGTTAAATCATTCCTTGGATTGAGCAGTTTGAAATCACTGTTTTTGTGAAATCTGAGGAAGGTCATTTGGGAACGTTTTTTAGAATATGGAGAAAGAAATATCCTCAGATAAAAATCAGAAGGAAGCTTTCTGTGAAACTGTTATGTCTCATGTGAATTCCTCTCACTCAGTTAAGCTTCTCTTTTCATTGAATAGTTTTCTAACACTGTTTATGTTTAGTGTGCAATGGGATATTCGGGATTGCTTTGGGTATTTAAGGTGAAAAAGGAAATATGTTTAGATAGAAACTGGAGAGAAGCTGTGGGAGGAACTGCTTTGTGACGTGTGCATTCCACTCACAGTGTTATACCTCTCTTCTCATACAGCACTGGGGAAACCCTTTTGGAGAAAAAGGTACCAGGGGATATTCGGGAGCATATTGATGCCTATGAAGAAAAGGGAATTAGACTCAGAAAACAAAGTGGAGAGAAGCTTTCTGTGAAACAGCTCTGTGATATCTGTAATTATCTCACATAGAAAAAGCTTTCTTTACATTACGCAGCTAGGTTCCTCTGTCATGGATGGATCCGTGAAGGGACATTCGGGAGCACCTTCAGACCCATTGTGAAAAAATAAATATCTTCAGACAAAAACTGGAGAGAAGCTTTCTGTGAATCTCCTTTTTGCTATGTTTGTTCGTCTCATGTGGATAAAGCTTTCTTTACGTTATGCAGCTTGAAAACTCTGTGATGGACGCATTCGCAAAGGGACACTTGGAGCACATTCAGTACAATGATGAAAAAAGTATCTTCAGATAAATACTGGAAAGAAACTTTCTGTGAATCTGCTTTTTGCTATGTTTATTCATCTCACATAGATAAACTTTTCTTTACATTATGCAGCCTGGAAACTCCGTCATGGATGGATCCATGTAAGGATATTTGGGATCACATTCAGGTCTATGGTAAGAAAGGAAATATCTTCAGATAAAAACTGGAGAGAAGCTTTCTGAGAAACTTCTTTGTGATGTGTGCATTTCACTCAGGGAGTAATACTTGTTTTCTCATAAGGCAGTGTTTGAACACTGCGCCTGTAAAACAGAAAAAGAGATATTTTGGAGCGTATTGAAGACTATGGCCAAAAGTGAAATATCCTCAAATAAAACTCAGAAAGAAGCGTTCCAAGAAACAGCTCTCTGATATGCGAATTCATTTCAAAGAGTTAAAGCTTACTGTACATTGCCAAGTTTGGGAACTCTGTCTTTTAGGAATTTGCAAAGGGGTAATAAGTGGCACCTGGAGGCCTGTGTTGAGCAAGGAAATGTCTTCCATTAAAAACTGGAGAGAAGCTTTCTGAGCAAATGCTTTGTGATGTGTGTATTCACCTCATAGAGTTAAACCATTCTTTGGACTGAGCAGTTTAAAATCACTGCTTTGTGGAATCTGAGGAAAGACCTTTGGGAATGCTCTTTAGAATACGGAGAAAGAAATACCCTCAGATAAAAATCAGAAGGAAGTTTTCTGTGAAACTGCTATGTGTCGTGTGAATTCCACTCACTCAGTTAAGCTTTGTTTTTCATTGAGCAGTTTTCTAACACTGTTTTTGTTTACTCTGTGAAGGGATACTCGGGAGCTCTCTGAGGCTTACGGTGAAAACGGAAATATGTTCAGATAGAAACTGGAGAGAAGCTTTCTGAGGAACTACTTTGTGACGTGTGCATTCCACTCACAGTGTTATACCTCTCTTCTCATACAGCATTGGGGAAACCCTTTTGGAGGAAAAGGCACCAAGGGATATCCAGGAACTCATTGATACCTATGGTGAAAAGGGAAACAGCCTCAGACAAAAAGTGGAAAGAAGCTTTCTGTAAAACTGTTCTGTGCTATGTGTATTCATCTCACATAGATAAACCTTTCTTTACAATATGCAGCTTGGAAACTCTGTCATGGACGGATCCGTAAAGCGACATTGGGGAGCACATTCAAGACTATAGTGAGAAAGGAAATATCTTCAGATAAAAACTGGAGAGAAGCTTTCTGAACAACTGCTTTGTGATATATGTATTCATCTCATAGAGTTAAATCATTCTTTGGATTGAGCAGTTTGAAATCACTGTTTCTGTGGAACCTGAGAAAGGACATTTGGCAACGCTCTTTATATTATGCTGAAAAACAAATACCCTCAGATAAAAACCAGAAGCAAGCATTCTGTGAAACTGTCCTGTGTCGTGTGAATTCCAGTAATACAATTAAGCTTCTCTTTTCATTGAGCAGTAGTCTAACACTGTTTATGTTTAGTCTGCAAAGGGTTATTCAGGAGCACTTTGAAGCTTATGGTGAAAATGGAAATATGTTCAGATGGAAACTGGAGAGAAGCTTTCCGAGGAGCTGCTTTGTGACGTGTGCATTCCACTCACTGAGTTATACCTTTTTTCGCATAGAGGATCGTGTAATCCATTTTGGAGAAAAGGCTACCAAGGGACATTCTGGAGTATATGGATGGCTGGGGTGAGAAAGGAAATATCCTCAGACAAAAACTGGAAAGAAGCTTTCTGTGAATCTGCTCGGTCATATGTGTATTCATCTCACATAGATAAAGCCTACTTTACATTACGCAGCTTGGAAACTCTGTCATGGATGGATCCATGAAGGGACATTCAGCAGCGTATCAGAACTATGGTGAAAAATGAATATCTTCAGATAAAAACTGGAAATAAGTTTTCTGTGAATCTGCTTTTTCCTACTTTATTCATCTCACATAGATAAAGATTTCTTAACATTACGCCACTTGGAAACTCTGTCATGGAAGTATACGCGAAGGGACATTTGGGTGCACATTCAGGACAATGTTGAAAAAGGAAATATCTTCATATAAAAACTGGAGAGAAGCTTTCTGAGAAACAACTTTGTTATGTGTGCATTCCACTCAGGGAGTTATATCTTTTTTCTCAGAAGGCAATGTTTGAACCACTGTTTCTGTAAAACCAAAAAAGTGATATTTCAAAGCTCATCGAAGACTAGGTTGAAAAGTGAAATATCCTCAAATTAAACCCAGAAAGAAACGTTCCAAGAAACTGCTCTCTGATATGTGCATTCATTTCACAGAGTTAAAACTTACTCTACATGGCCCATTTTGGAAACCCTGTCTTTGAGGAATCTGCGAAGGGATATTAAGTGCCGCCCGGAGGCCTCTCGTGAGCAAGGAAATGTCTTCCAATGAAAACTGGTGAGAAGTTTTCTGAGCAAGTGTTTTGTGATGTGTGTATTCATCTCATACAGTTAAATCATTCTTTGTATTGAGCAGTTTGAAATCACTGTTTCTGTGGAACTTAAGAAAGGACATTTGGGAATGCTCTTTAAAATATGCTGAAAAAGAAATACCCTCAGATAAAAACCAGTAGAAAACTTTCTGTGGAACTCCTCTGTGTCATGTGAATTCCACTCACACAGTTAAGCTTCTCTTTTCAGTGAGCAGTTTTCTAACATTATTTATGTTTAGCGTGTGAAGTGATATTCCCAAGCGCTTTGAGGCCTACGGTGAAAAAGGAAATATGTTCATATAGAAGCTGGAGAGAAGCTTCACAAAGAGTTGCTTTGTGACGTGTGCATTCCACTCACAGAGTTATACCTTTTTTCTCATAGAGGATTAGGGAATTCCTTTTGGACAAAAAGCTACCAAGGGACATTAGGGAGTATACGGACGATAAAGTGAAACAGGAAATATCCTCAAACAAAAACTGGAAAGAAACTTTCTGTGAAACTGCTTTGTGATAGATATGTTTATTCATCTCACATAGATAAAACATTCTTTATATTATGCAGTTTGGAAACTCCGTCATGGATGGATCTGCGAAGGGACATTCGGCAGCACATTCTGGCCTACGGTAAAAGAGGAAATAACTTCAAATAAAAACTGGAGATAATCTTTCTGAGATACGGCTGCATGATATGTGCATTCTACACAGGGTGTTATACCCCTTTGCTCATAAGGCAGTGTTGAACATCGTTCCTGTAAAACCAAAAAAGCGATATTTCGTAGCGCATAGAAGACTATGGCAAAAAGTGAAATATCCTCAAATAAAACCCGGAAATAATCATTCCAAGAAACTGCTCTCTGATATGTGCATTCATTTCACAGAATTAAAGCTTACTCTACAGTGCCCAGTTTGGAAACTCTGTCGTTGAGGAATCTGTGAAGGGATGCTAAATGGTGCCCGGAGGCTAGTGGTGAGCAAGGAAATGTCTTCCGATGAAAACTGGAGAGAAGTTTTCTGAGCAACTTCTTTGTGACGTGTGTATTCATCTCTTCGAGTTAAATCATTCTTTGGATTGAGCAGTTTGAAATCATTTTTTCTGTGTAATCTCAGGAAGGACGTTTGGGAGTGCTCTTTAGAATGTAGAGAAAGAAATATCCTCAGATAAAAACCAGAAGGAAGCTTTCAGTGAAACTGCTATGTGTCATGTGAATTCCTCTTGCTCAGTTAGGCTTCTCTTTTCATTGAGCAGTTTTCTAACACTATTTATGCTAGACGTGCGAAGGGATATTTGGGATCAATTTGAGGTTTAAGTTGAAAAAGGAAATATGTTCAGATAGAGACTGGAGAGAAGCTTTCCGAGGAACTGCTTTGTGATGTGTGCATTACACTCACAGTGTTATACCTCTCTTCTCATACAGCATCGTGGAAACCCTTTTGGAGAAAAAGATACCAAGGGATATTCAGGAGCATATTGACATCTATGGTTAAATGGGAAAGAGCCTCAGAAAAAAACTGGAAAGAATCTTTCTGTGAAAGTGCTTTGGCTATGTGTATTCATCTAACATAGATAAAGCTTTCTTTATATTATGCAGTTTGGAAACTCTGTCATGCAAGGATCCACAAAGGGACATTCGGGAGCACAGTCAGGACTATGGTGAAAAAGGAAATATCTTCAGATAAAACTAGAAAGAAGCTTTCTCTGAATCTGATTTTTGCTATGTTTATTCATCTCACATAGATAATGCTTTCTTCACATTATGCAGCTTGGAAACTCCGTCATGGATGGATCTGCGAAGGGATACTATTGATGACTTTCAGGCCTACGGTGAAAAAGGAAATATCTTCAGATAAAAACTGGAAAGAAGCTTTCTGAGAAACTGTTTTGTGATGTGTGTATTCCACTCAGGGAGTAATACCTCTTTTCTCATAAGGCAGTGTTTGAACACTGTTACTGTAAAACCGAAAAAGTGATATTTTGGAGTGCATTGATGACTATGGCAAAAAGTGAAATATCCTCAAATAAAACCCAGAAAGAAGCGTTCCAAGAAACTGCTCTCTGATATGTGCATTCATTTCACAGAGTTAAGGCTTTCTTTACGTTGCCCAGTATGGAAACTCTGTCTTTGAGTTATCTGCGAAGGGATATTAAGTGGCACCGGGAGGCCTGTGGTGAGCAAGGAAATGTCTTCCGATGAAAACTGGAGGAAGATTTCTGAACAACTGCTTTGTGATGTGTGTATTCACCTCCTAGAGTTAACCCATTCTTTGGATTGAGCAGGTTGAAATCACTGCTTCTGTGGAATCTGAGGAAGGACATTTGGGGACACCCTTTACAATATGGAGAAAGAAATATCTTCATATAAAAACCAGAAGGAAGCTTTCTGTGAAAGTGCTATGTATCATGTGAATTCCTCTCACTCAGTTAAGCTTCTCGTTTCATTGAGCAGTTTTCTATCACTTTTTGTGCTTAGCGTGTGAAGGAATATTTGGGAGTACTTTGACGCTTATGGTGAAAAAAGAAATATGTTAAGATAGAAACTATAGAGAAGCTTTCTGAAGAACTGCATTGTGACGTGTGCATTGCACTCACAGTTTTATACCTCTCTTCTCATACAGCATCGGGGAAACCCTTTTGGAGAAAACGGTACCAAGAGATATTCGGGAGCATATTGACTTCTGTGGCAAAAAGGGAAAAAGGCTCAGAAAAAAACTGGAAAGAAGTTTTCTGTGAAACTGCTCTGTGATATGTGTAATCATCTCACATAGATAAAGTTTTCTCTATATTACACAGCTTGGAAACTGTCATGGACGGATCCGCGAAGGGATATTCGGGAGCACATTCAGAACTATGGTGAAAAAGAAAATACCTTCAGATAAAAACTGGAAAGATTATTTCGGTGAATCTGCTTTTTTCTGTGCTTATTCATCTCATGTACATAAAGCTTGCTTCACATTACGTAGCTTGGAAACTCTGTCATGGACAGATCCACGAAAGGATATTCGGGACCACATTCAGGACTATGATGAAAAAGGAAATATCTTCAGATAAAAACTGGAAAGATGCTTTTGTTGAATCTGCTTTTTGCTGTGTTTATTCATCTTATGTACATAAAGCTTGCTTTACATTACGCAGCTTGGAAACTCTGTCATGGACGGATCTGCGAAGGGACATTCGGGAAAACATTCAGGCCAGTGGTGAAAAAGGAAATATCTTCAGATAAGAACTGGAGAGAAGCTTTCTGGGAAAATGCTTTGTGTCGTGTGAAATCCACTCGCACTGTTAAGTTCCTCTTTTCATTGAGCAGTGTTCTAACTCTGTTTTTATTTAGTCTGCGAAGGGATATTCGGGAGCACTTTGAGGCTTATGGTGAAAACGGAAATACCTTCAGTTAGAAACTGAGGAGAAGCTTTCCATGGAGCTGCTTTATGACGTGTGCACTCCACTCACAGAGTGTTACCTTTCTTCCCATCGAGGATCAGGGAATCCCTTTTGGAGAAAGAGCTACCAAGGGACATTTGGGAGTATGTGAACGGTTATGGTAAAAAAGGAAATATCCTCAGACAAACACTGAAAAGAACCTTTCTGGGAAACTGCTTTGTGATAGATATGTTTTTTCATCTCACCTAGAAAAAACTTTCTTTATATTACACAGTTTGGAAACTCCGTCATGCACAGATCCGTGAAGGGACATTCGGGAGCACATTCAGGACTATGGTGAAAAAGGAAATATCATCAGATAAAAACTTGAAAGAAGCTTTCTGTGAATCTGCTTTTCGCTAGTTTTTTCATCTCACATAAAAACCTTTCTAAGCATTACGCAGCTTGGAAACTGCCATGGAATGATCCGCGAAGGGACATTCAGTGGACATTCAGGACTATGGTGAAAAATGAAATATCTTCAGATAAAAACTGGAGAGAAGCTTTCTGAGAAACTGCTTTGTGGTGTGTGCATTCCACTCAGGAAGTTATACCACTTTTCCATACGGCAGTGTTTGAACACTGTTCCTGTAAAACCGAAAAAGTGATATTTCGGAGCACGTTAAGGACTATGGTGAAAAGTGAAATATCCTCAAATAAAACCCAGAAAGAAGTGTTCCAAGAAACTGCTCTCTGATATGTGCAATCATTTCATGGAGTTAATCTACATTGCCAGGTTTGGAAACTCTCTCTTTGAGGAATTTTCAAAGGAATATTAAGTGGTGCCTGGTGGCCTGTGGTGAACAAGTAAATGTCTTCCGTTTAAAACTGGAGAGAATGTTTCTGAGCAACTGCTTTGTGATGTGTGTATTTATCTCATAGAGTTAAATCATTCTTTGGATTGAGCAGTTTGAAATCACTGTTTCTGTGGAACCTGAGAAAGGACATTTGGGAATGCTCTTTAGAATATGCTGAAAAAAGAAATACTCTTAGATAAAAACCAGAAGGAAGCTTTCTGTGAAACTGCTCTCTGTCGTGTGAATTCCACTCACACAGTTAAGCTTCTCTCTTCATTGAGCGGTATTCTAATGCTGTGTTTAGTCTGCGAAGGGCTATTTGGGAGTGCTTTGAGGCTTATGGTGAAAACGGAAGTATCTTCAGATAGAAACTGGAGAGAAGCTTTCCGAGAAACTGCTTTGTGATGTGTGCATTCCACTCACAGTGTTATATCCCTTTTCTCATTCGACATCTCAGAAACACTTTTGGAGAAAAAGGTACCAAGGGATACTCGGCAGCATATTGACACCTACGGTGAAAAGGGAAATGGCCTCAGACAAAAACTGGAAGGAAGCTCTCTGTGAAACTGCTCTGTGCTGTGTGTATTCATCTCACATAGATAAAGTTTTCTTTACATTATACAGCTTGGAAACTCTGTCATGGATGGATCCGCAATGGCACATTAGGGAGCACATTAAGGATTGTGGTGAAAAAGTAAATATCTTCAGATAAAAACAGGAGGGTAGCTTTCCGAGGAACTGCTTTGTGACGTGTGCATTCCACTCACAGTGTTATACCTCTCTTCTCATACAGCGTTGGGGAAACCTTTTTGGAGAATAAGGTACCAAGGGATATTCGGGAGCATATTGATGCCTATGTTGAAAAGGAAAATAGCCTCAGACAAAAACTGGAAAGCTTTCTGTGAAACTGCTCTGTCATATGTGTATTCATCCAACATAAATGAAGCTTTCTTTACATTGTGCAGCTTGGAAACTCTGTCATGGACGGATCTGTGAAGGGACATTCAGGAGCAGATTCAGTTCTATGGTGAAAATGGATATATCTTAAGATTAAAACTGAAGAGAAGCTTTCTGAGAAACTGCTTTGTGATTTGTGCATTCCACTCAGGGAGTTATACATCTTTACACATAAGGCAGTGTTTGAACACTGTTCCTGTAAAACGGAAAAAGTGATATTTCGGAGCGCATTGAAGACTATGGCAAAAAGTGAACTATCCTCAAATAAAACCCAGAAAGAAGCATTGCAAGTAACTGTTCTCTAACATATGCATTCATTTAACAGAGCTAAAGCTTACTCTACATTGCCCAGTTTGGAAACTCTGTCTTTGAGGAATCTGTGAAAGGATATTAAGTGTTGCCCGGAGGCCTGTGGTGAGAAAAGAAATGTATTCCATTGAAAACTGGAGAGAAGCTTTCCGAGCAACTGCCTGTGATGTGTGTATTCATCTCATAGAGTTTAATCATTCTTTGGATTGAGCAGTTTGATATCACTGTTTCTGCAGAACCTGAGAAAGGACATTTGGGAAAGCTCTTTAGAATATGCTGAAAAAGAAATACCCTCAGTAAAAACCAGAAGGAAGCTTTCTGTGAAACTGCTCTGTGTCGTGTGAATTCCACTCGCACAGTTAAGCTTCTGTTTTCATTGAAAAATATTCTAAAACTGTTTTTGTGTAGTCTGTGAAGGGATTTTCGGGATTGATTTCAGGTTCATGGTGAAAGCGGAAATATCTTCATATAGAAACTGGAGAGAACCTTTCCGAGGAGCTGCCTTGTGACATGTGCTTTCCACTCACAGCGTTATACCATTTTTCTCATAGAGAATTGGGGAACCCTTTTATAGAAAATGCTACCAAGAGACATTCGGGAGTATATGGACGGCTATGGAGAAAAAGGAAATATCCTCAGACAAAAACTGGAAAGAAGCTTTCTGGGAAACTTATTTGTGATAGATACGTTTATTCATCTCACATAGATAAAACTTTCTTTATGTTACACAGTTTGGAAACTCCATCATGGATGGATCTATGAGGGGACATTCGGGAGCACATTCAAGCCTACGGTGAAAAAGGAAATAGCTTCCGAAAAAAACTGAAGAGAAGCTTTCTGAGAAACTGCTTTGTGATGTGTGCATTTCACTCAGCAAATTACACCTCTTTTCTCATAGGCAGTGTTTGAACAGTGTTCCTGTAAAATCGAAACAGTGATATTTCGAAGTGCATTGAAGACTATGGCAAAAATTGAAATATTGTCAAATAAAACCCAGAAAGAAGCGTTCCAAGAAATTGCTCTCTGATATGTGCTTTCATTTCACAGACTTAAGCTTACTCTACATTGCCCAGTTTGGAAACTCTGTCTTTGAGGAATCTGTGAAGGGATATTAGGTGGCTATTGGAGGCCTGTGGTGACCAAGGAAATGCCTTCCATTGAAAACTGGAGAGAAGTCTTCTGAGCAAGTGGTTTGTGATGTGTGTATTCATCTCATGGAGTTACATCATTCTTTGTATTGAGCAGTTTGAAATCACTGTTTCTGTGGAACCTGAGAAAGGACACTTGGGAATGCTCTTTAGAATATGCTAAAAAAGAAATACCCTCTGATAAAAACCAGAAAGAAGCTTTCTGTGAATCTGTTCTGTGTCACTTGAATTCCACACACGCAGTTCAGCTTCTTTTTTCATTGAGCAATATTCTAACACTGTTTTTGTTTAGTATACGAAGGGATATTCGGGAGCACATTGAGGCTTACGGTGAAAACGAAAGTATTTTCAGATAAAAAATGGGGATATGCTTTCCGAGGAGCTGCTTTGTGACGTGTGCTTTCCACTCACAGAGTTATACCATTCTTTTCATAGAGTACTGGGGAATCCCTTTTGGAGAAAAAGTTACCAAGGAATATTCACCATATGGACGGCTATGGTGGAAAAGGAAATATCTTCAGACAAATACTGAAAAGAAGCTTGCTCTGAAACTGCTTTGTGATTTGTATGATTATTTATCTCACATAGATAAAACTTTCTTTATGTTACACAGTTTGGAAACCCCGTCATGAACGGATCTGTGAAGGGACACTCCGGACCACATTCAGGCCTATGGTGAAAAAGGAAATATCTTGAGAAAAAAATAAGGGAGAAGCTTTCTGAGAAACTGGTTTATGATGTGTGCATTCCACTCAGGGAGTTTTACCTCTTTTCTCTAAGACAGTGTTTGAACACGGTTCCCGTAAAACTGAAAAAGTGATATTTCAGAGCGCATTGAAGACTATAGTGAAAAGCGAAATATCCTAAAATAAAATGCAGAAAGAAGCGTTTCAAGAAATTGCTCTCTGATATGTGCATTCATTTCACAGAGTTAAAGCTTACTCTACCTTGCCCAGTTTAGAAACTCTGTCTTTGAGGAATCTGTGAAGGGATATTAGGTGACGCCCAGAGGCCTGTGGTGAGCAAGGAAATGTATTCCAATGAAAACTGGAAAGAAGCTTTCTGAGCAACTGCTTTGTGATATGTGTATTCATCTCATAGAGTTAAAGCATTCTTTGGATTGAACAGTTTGAAATCACTGTTTCTGTGGAAACTGAGGAAGGACATTTAGGAATGCTCTTTAGAATATTTAGAAAGAAATAGCCTCAGATGAATAGGAGAAGGAAGATTTCTGTGAAACTGCTATGTGTCATGTGAATTCCTATTGCTCAGTTAAGCTTCTCTTTTCCTTGAGCAGTTTTCTAACACTGTTTATGTTTAGCATGGGAAGGGATATTCGGGAACGCCTTGAGGTTTATGGTGAAAAAGGAAATATGTTCAGAGAGAAACTGGAGAGAAGCTTTCTGAGGAACTGCTTTGTGACTTGTGCATTCCACTCACAGTGTTATACATCGCTTCTCATACAGCATTGGGGAAACCCTTTTGGAGAAAAAATACCAAAGGATATTTTCTTGAACATATTGATGCCTATGGTGAAAAGCGAAATAGCCTCAGACAAAACTGGAAAGAAGCTTTCTGTGAAACTGCTCTGTGATATGTGTATTCATCTCACATAGATAAAGCTTTCTTTACATTACACAGCTTGGAAACTCTGTCTTTGACGTATCCGAAAAGGGACATTCGGGAGTGCATTCAGGACTATAGTAAAAAAAGAAATATCTTCAGATAAAAACTGGAAAGAAGCTTTCTGTGAATCTGCTTTTTGCTTTGTTTATTCGTCTCACATAGATAAAGTATTCTTTACATTACACAACTTGGGTACCCCGTCAAGGACAGATCCGCATGGGATATTCGTGGTGACATTCAGGCGTCTGTTGAAAAATGAAATATCTTCAGATAAAAACTGGAGAGAAGCTTTCTGAGAAACTGTCTTGTGATGTGTGCATTCTACTCTGGAATTAATACCTCTTTTCTCATGAGGCAGTGTTTGAACACTGTTCCTGTAAAGCCAAAAAACTTATGTTTCGGAGCACATTGATGACTATGGTGAAAAGTGAAATATTCTCAAATAAACCCAGAAAGAAGCGTTCAAAGAAGCTAATCTGTGATATGTGCATTCATTTCACAGAGTTAAAGCGTAGTCTACATTGCCCAGTTTGCAAACTCTGTCTTTGGGGAATCTGCAAAGGGATATTAAGTGGTGCCCGGAGGCCTGCTTTGAGCAAGGAAATGTCTTCCAATAAAAACTGGGGAGAAGCTTTCTGAGCAATTGCTTTGCGATGTGAGTATTCATCTCATGGAGGTAAAGCGTTCTTTGGATTGAACAGTTTGAAATCACTGCTTCTGTAGTATCTCAGGAAGGACATTTGGGAACGCTCTATAGAATATGGAGAAAGAAATATCCTCAGATATAAATCACAACGAATATTTTTGTGAAACTGCTATATGTTGTGTGAATTCTTCTCACTCAATTAAGCTTCTCTTCTCATTGAGCAGTTTTCTAACACTGTTTATGTTTAGTGTACATAGGGATATTTGGGAGTGCTTTGAGGCTTACTGTGAAAAAGGAAATATGTTCACATAGAAACTGGAGAGAATTTTCTGAGGAACTGCTTTGTGACGTGTGCATTCTACTCACAGTTTTATACCTCTCATCTCATACAGCATCCGGGAAATCCTTTTGGAGAAAATGGTACCAAGGTATATTCGAGAGCATATTGACGCCTACGGTGAAAAGGAAAATAGCCACAGACAGAAACTGGAAAGAAGCTTTCTGTGAAACTGCTCTGTGATATGTGTATTCATGTCACATAGATAAAGTGTTTTTTACATTACACAGCTTGGAAACTCTGTCATGGATGGTTCTGCAAAGGGACATTCAGGAGCACATTCAGGGCAATGGTGAAAAAGGAAATATTTTCAGATAAAAAATGGAAAGTAGCTTTCTGTGAATCCGCTTTTTTCTATGCTTATTCGTCTCACATGGATAAAGCTTCCTTTACATTACACAGCTTGGAAACTCCATCGTGGATGGATCCACGAAGGGAGATTCGGGATCACTTTGAGGGCTATGGTGAAAAAGGAAATATCTTCAGATAAAAACTGTAGAGAAGCTTTCTGAGAAACTGCTTTGTGATGTGTGCATTCCACTCAGGGGGTTATGCCTCTTTTCTCAGAAGGCAGTGTTTGAACACTGTTCCTGTAAAACACAAAAAGTGATATTTTGGAGCACATTGAAGACTATGGCAAAAAGTGAACTATCCTCAAATAAAACCCAGAAAGAAGCGTTCCAGGAAACTGCTCTCTGATATGTGCATTCATTTCACAGAGTTAAAGCTTACTCTACATTGCCCAGTTTGGACACGCTGTCTTTGAGGAATCTGCCAAGGGATATTAAGAGGCGCCTGGAGGCCTGCGGTGATCAAGGAAATGTCTTCCGTTGAAAACTTGAGAGAAGATGTCTGGGCAAGTGTTTTGTGATGTGTTTATTCATCTGATAGAGTTGCATCATTGTTTGGATTGAGCAGTTTGAAATCACTTTTTTGTGGAACCTGAGAAAGGACATTTGGGAACGCTCTTTAGATTATGCTGAAAAAGAAATACCTTTGGATAAAAACCAGAAGGAAGCTTTCTGTAAAACAGCTGTGTGTCATGTGAATTCCACTCTCACAGTTAAGCTTCTCTTTTCATTGATCAGTTTTCTACCAGGGTTTGTGTTTAGCATGTGAAGGGATATTCGGGAGCACTCTGAGGTTTACAGTGAAAAAGGAAACATGTTCAGATAGAAACTGGAGAGAAGCTTTACGAGGAGTTGCTTTGTGGCGTGTGCATTCCACTCACAGAGTTATACCTTTCTGCTCATAGAGGATTGGGGAATCCCTTTTCGAGAGAATGTTACCAAAGGACATTCACCATATGGACGGCTATGGTGAAAATGGAAATATCCTCAGACCAAAACTGGAAAGAAACTTTCTATGAAACTGCTTTGTGATAGATATGTTTATTCATCTCACATAGATACAACTTTCTTTATATTATGCAGTTTAGAAACTCCGTCATGGAGAAATCTGCGAAGGGACATTTGGGAGCACATTCATGCCTATGGTGAAAAAGGAAATATCTTCAGAAAAAAACTGGAGAGAAGCTTTCTGAGAAACTGCTTTGTGATGTGTGCATGCCACTCAGGGAGTTATACCTCTTTTCTCATAAGGCAATGTTTGACACCATTCCAGGAAAACCGAAAAAGTGATCTTCCAGAGTACACTGAAGACTGTGGCAAAAAGTGAAATATCCTCAAATAAACCCAGAAAGAAGTGTTCCAAGAAACTGCTCTATGATATGTGCATTCATTTCACAGAGATAAAGCTTTCTCTACGTTGCCCAGTTTGGGAACTCTGTCTTTGAGGAATCTTCAAATGGATATTAAATGGTGCCGGGATACCTGTGGTGAGCAAGGAAATGTCTTCCGATGAAAACTGGAGAGAAGCTTTCTGAGCAACTGCTTTGTGATGTGTGTATTCATCTCATAGAGTTAAACCGTTCTTTGGATTGAGCAATTTGAAATCACTGTTTCTGTGGAACGTGAGAAAGGACATTTGCAAATGCTCTTTAGAATATGCTGAAAAAGAATTACCCTCAGATAAAAACCAGAAGAAAGCTTACTGTGAAACTGCTCTGTATCATGTGAATTCCATTCGCACAATTAAGCTTCTCTTTTCAGTGGGCAGTATTCCAACACTGTTTTTGTTTAGTCTACGAAGGCATATTTGCGAGCGCTTTGAGGCTTATGGTGAAAACGGAAATATCTTCAGATAGAAACTGGAGATAAGGTTTCTGTGGATCTGCTTTTTGCTATGTTTATTCATCTCACCTAGGTAAAGCATTCTTTTCATTACACAGCCTGGAAATTCCATCAAGGACGGATCTGCAAAGAGACATTTGGCATCACATTCAGGCCTATATTGGAAAAGGAAATCTCTTCAGATAAAAACTGCAGAGAAGCTTTCTGAGAAACTGCTTTATAATGTGTGCATTCCATGCAGTGAGTTATACCTCTTTTCTCATAAGGCAGTGTTTGAACACTTTTCCTGTAAAACCGAAAAAGTGATATTTCAGAGCGCATTGAAGACTATGGCAAAAAATGAACTATCCTCAAATAAAACCCATAAAGAAGAGTTCCAAGAAACTGCTCTCTGATATGTGCATTCATTTCACAAAGATAAAGCTAATCTAGATTGCCCAGTTTGGAAATCTGTAAAAGGATATTAAGTGGCCCCCGGAGGCCTGTGGTGAGCAAGGAATTGTTTTCTGATGAAAACTGAAGAGAAGCTTTCGGAGCAACTGCTTTGTGATGTGTGAATTCATCTCATAGAGTTAAATCGTTCTTTGTATTGAGCAGTTTGAAAGCACTCTTTCTGTGGAATCTGAGGAAGGACATTTGGCAACACTCTTTAGAATATGGAGAAAGAAATATCCTCAGAAAAAAACCAGAAGGAAGCTTTCTGTGAAACTGTGATGTATCGTGTGAATTCCTCTTGCTCAGTTAAGCTTCTCATTTCATTGAGCAGTTTTCTAACACTATTCATGTTTAGCATGTGAAGGGATATTCGGTAGCACTTTGAGGCTTACGGTGAAAAAGGAAATATGTTCAGATAGAAACTGGAGAGAAGCTTTCCCAGGAACCGGTTTTTGACATGTGCATTACATTCACAGTGTTATACCTCTCTTCTCATTGAGCATTGGGGAATCTCTTTTGTAGAAAAAGCTGCCAAGTTACATTCGGGAGTATATGGATGACTGTGGTGAAAAAGGAAATATCCTCAGATAAAAACTTGAAAAAAGCTTTCTGTGGAACTGCTTTGTGATAGATATATTTATTCATCTCACATAGATAAAGCTTTCTTTATATTACACTGTTTGGAAACTCCATCTTGGACGGATCCGCAAAGGGACATTCGGGAGCACATTCAGGACTATGGTGAAAAAGGAAATATCTTCAGATAAAAACTGGAGAGAAGCTTTCTGAGAAACTCCTTTCTGATGTGTGCACTCCAGTCAGGGAGTTATACCTCTTTTCTCATAAGGCAGTGTTTGAACACTGTTCCTGTAAAACCAAAAAAAAGTGCTATTTTGGAATGAATTAAAGACTATGGCGAAAAGTGAAATATCCTCAAATAAAACCCAGAAAGAAGCGTTCCAAGAAACTACTCTCTGATATGTGCATTTATTTCACAGAATTAAGGCTTTCTCTACATCGCCCAGTTTGGAAACTCTGTCTTTGAGGAATCTGCGAAGGGATATTAAGTGGTGCCCGGAGACCTGTGGTGAACGAGGAAATGTCTTCTGATGAAAACTGGAGGAAAGCTTTCTAAGCAACTGTTTCATGATGTGTGTATTCATCTCATTGAGTTAAATCGCTCTTTGGATTAAGAAGTTTGAAATCACTGCTTCTGTGAAATCTGAGGAAGGACATTGGGAATGCTCTTTAGAATATGAAGAAAGAAATATCCTCAGATAAAAACCATAAGGAAGCTTTCTGTGAAACTGCTGTATGTAGTCTGAATTCCTCATGCTCATGTAAGCTTCCCTTTTCATTGAGCAGTTTTCTAACACTGTTTATGTTTAGTGTGTGAAAGGATATTCAGAAGCGCTTTAAGGCTTATGGTGAAAAAGGAAATATATTCAGATAGAAACTGGAGAGAAGCTTTCTGAGGAGTTGTTTTGTGATGTGTGCATTCCACTCACAGAGTTATACCTTTTTTTCTCATACTGGATTGGGGAATCACTTTTGGAGAAAAACCTACCAAGAGACATTCGGGAGTATATGGATATCTATTGTGAAAAGGGAAATATCCTCAGATAAAAGCTAGAAAGAAGCTTCCTGAGACACTGCTTTCTGATATCGGAATTCATCTCAGTGAGTTACATTTTCATTTCATGGAACCATCTCTTATCACAGTATGTGGGAAATCTGAAAAGGGGTACTTTGGATAGCATTGAAGCCTACACTGACAAAGGAAATATCCTCAAATAAACACGAGAAAGAGGCTTCCTGACAAACTTCTTTGTGATATGTGAATTCATCTTACAGAGTTACACCTTTCTCTTCATGAAGCAGTTTGCTAACACTGTTTTCGTGCAATCTGCAAAGTGATATGTGGGAGCACTTTGAGGTGTATGGTGAAAAAGGAAGTATCCTCAGAAGATAACTTGAAAGAAACGTTCTGAGAAACTGTTTAGTGATGTGTGAATTCATCGCACAGAGTTTAACCTTTCTCTCCATGATGCGGTTTGCTAACATTGTTTTTGTGGAATCTGCAATGTGATATTCAGGAGCGCTTTAAGAGCTATGGTGAAAAATTAAATATCCTCAGATAAAAACTAGAAAGAATATTTCTGAGAAACTGCTTTCTGATATCTGAATTCATCTCACAGAGATACATTTTCGTTTCATGGAGCAGTCTCATACCATTGTTTTTGGGGATTCTGAAAAGGGATATTTTGGATCGCTGAAGCCTATGCTGACAAAGGAAATAGCCTCAAATAAAATCGAGAAAGAGGCATTCTGAGAAACTGCATTGTGATGTGTGAATGCAACTCAGAGAGTTACACTTTTCTATTCATTGATCACTTTGCTAACATTGTTTTCTTGAAATCTGCAATGGGATATTTCTTAGTGCAATGAAACTTATGGTGACAAAGGAAATATCCTCAGCTAAAAGCTAGAAAGAACTTCCTGAGAAACTTCTTTGTGATGTGTGAATCCATCTCACAGAGTTACACGTGTTTCTCAATGAAACAGTTTTCTAACACAGTTTTTGTGGAACCCGTAAAGTAATATTTGGGAATGCACTGAGGTGTATGGTGAAAAAGGAAATATCCTCAGATAAAAACTAGAAAGAAGCTTTCTGAGAAACTGCTTTATGATGTGTGAATTCATCTCACAGAGGTAAAATTTCACTTCATGGAGCAGTCTGTTACGACTCTTTTTGGGAAATCTGAGAAGGGATATTTTGGATCGCATTGAAGCCTATGCTGACAAAGGAAATATCTTCAAATAAAAATGAGAAAGAAGCTTTCTGAGAAACATCTTTGTGACGTGTGAATTCATCCTACAGAGTTACACATTTCACTTCACGAAGCAATTTGCTAACACTGTTTTCGTGCAATCTGCAAAGTGATATTTGGGAGCACTTTGAGGCCTATGGTGAAAAAGAAAATATCCTCAGCAGATAACTAGAAGGAAGCTTCCTGAGATACTGCTTTGTAATGTGTGAATTCATCTCACAGAGTTACACCTTTCTCTCAATGAAACAGTTTGCTAACACTTTTTTCGTGGAAACTGGTAAGTGATATTTCGGAGAACATTGAGAGCTATGGTGAAAAAGGAAATATCCTCAGATGAAAATTTGAAAGAAGCTTTTTGAGAAACTGCTTTATGATGTGTGAATTCATCTCAGAGAGTTAAAATTTCACTTCATGGAGCAGTCTGTTACCCCAGTTTTGGGGAATTTGTGATGCAATATTTTGGATCGCATTGAAACATTTGTTGACAAAGGAATTTCCGCATATAAAAACTCGAAAGAATCTTTCTGAGAAACTTCTTTGTGTTGTGTGAATGCGTCTCACAGAGTTACACCTTTCTCTCATTGAAACAGTTTGCTAACACTGTTTTTGTGGAATCTGCAAAGAGATATTTGGGAGTGCATTGAGGTCTACGGTGAAAAAGGAAATATCCTCAGATAAAAACTGGAAAGAAGCGTTCTGAGAAACTGCATTGTGATGTGTGAATACAAGTCACAGAATTACAAATTTCTTTTCATTGGTCAGCTTGCTAACACTATTTTCTTGAAATCTGCCATGGGATATTTCTCAGCGCCATGAAGGTTATGGTGACAAAGGAAATATCATCTGATAAAAACGAGAAAGAAGCTTTCTGAGAAACTGCTTTTTGATGTTTGAATTTATCTCACAGAGATAAACCTTTCTCTTCATGAAGCAGTTTGCTAACACAGTTTTCGTGGAATCTGTAAAGTGATATTCGGGAACGCATTGAGGCCTATGATGAAAAAGAGAATATCCTCAGATGAAAACTAGAAAGATGCTTTCTGAGAAATTGCTTTATGAAGAATGAATTTATCTCACAGAGTTAAAATTTCACTCCATGGGGCAGTCTGCTACCACCGTTTTTGGGGAATCTGAGAAGGGATATATTGGATCGCATTGCAGCCTACGCTGACAAAGGAAATATCCTCAAATAAAAACTAGAAAGAATCTTTATGAGAAACTTTTTTGTGACGTGTGAATTCATCCAACAGAGTTACACATTTCTCTTCAGGAAGCAGTGTGCTAAGACTGATTTCATTGAATCTGCAAAGCAATATTTGGGAGGGCTTGAGGCCTATGTTGAAAAAGGAAATATCCTCAGATAAAAACCAGATAGAAGCTTTCTGAGAAACTGCTTTTTGATGTGCGAATTCTTCTCACAGAGTTTTGGTTTCATGGAGCAGTCTGTTACCACTGTTTCTGGGGAATTTATGAAGCCATAATTTGCATTGCATTGAGACATATGTTGACAAAGGGAATACCCTCAGATAAAAACTAGAAATAAGCTTTCTGAGAAATTTTTTTGTGACGTGTGAATTCATCTCACAGAATTACACCATTCTCTCAATGAGGCAGTTTGCTAACAGAGTTTTCATGGAATCCGTAAAGTGATATTTGGGAACGCATTGAGGCCCATGGTGAAAAAGGCAGTATCCTCAGATAAACGTAGAAAGAAGTTTTCTGAGAAACTTCTTTGTGACGTGTGAATTCATTTCACAGAGTTACACTTTTCTCTCAATGAAGCAGTTTGCTCACATGTTTTCGTGGAATCCGGAAAGTGACATTTGGGAGCGCATTGAGGGCCATGGTGAAAAAGGAAATAAACTCAGATAAAAACTAGAAAGACACTTTCTGAGAAACTGCTTTCTGATATCTGAATTAATCTCACAGAGTTACACTGTCGTTTCATGGAGCAGTCTCCTACCATTGTCTTCAAGAAATCTGAAAGGGACATTTTCGATTGCACTGAAGTCTATGCTGACTAAGGAAGTATCTTCAAATAAAAACGAGAAAGAAGCATTCTGAGAAACTGCATTGTGATGTGTGACTGCAACTCAGAGAGTTACACCTTTCATTTCATTGATCAGTTTGCTAACACTGTGTTCTTGAAATCTGCAATGGGATATTTCGTAGTGCAATGAAGCTTACGGTGACAAAGGAAATCTCCTCCAATAAAAATGAGAAAGAAACTTCTTGAGAAACCACATTGTGATGTGACAATGCATCTCTTGGAGTTACACCTGTGTTTCTAGGAGCCGTTTGCTAGCACTGTTTTTGTGGAGTCTTCAAAGCGATCCGAAATATCAGTTCTCAGACTCCACAAAAACAGGGCTATCAAACAGCTCCACAAAAGACAACTGTGACTCTGTGAGTTGAATTCACACAACACAAAGCAGTTTCTCAGAAAGCTTCTTTCCTTTTAAGTCTGAGTTTATTTCTGGTCTCCAAGCGCCCCTGTGTGTCTTATTGCAGATACTGTGAAAACACTGTTAGCAAGCTTCTCAATGAAAACAGGGCTGTAACTGTGTGCTGAATTCACCTACAGCAAAGCAGTTTCTCAGAAGGCTTCTCTGCAGTTTTTATCTGAGGATATTTCCTTTTCCACCCTGGGATTCAACAATATCCAAGACATCACTTCTGAGATTCCATAAAATCAGTGCTAGCAAACTCCTCCATGAAAGAGTGGTTTCACAGTGAAATGAATTCACATATCTCAAACCAGTTTCTCAGAAAGATTCATTCTGGTTTTTATCGGAGGATATTTCCTTTGTCCATAGAGTCTTCATAGTGATCCAAATTGTCACTTCTCAGATTCCACAAAAACAGTGCAAGCAAAGGGCTCCTCGAAACATGCATTGTCATATCACAAAGCAGTTTCTGAGAAAGCTTCTTTCTCGTTTTTATCCGAGGAGATTTCCTTTGTCACCGTAAGCTTCATTGCGCTATGAAATATCCCATTGCAGATTTCAAGAACACAGTGTTAGCAAACTGATCAATGAAAAGAAAGGTGTAGCTCTCTGAGTTGCAGTCACACATCACAATGCAGGTTCTCAGAACACTTCTTTCTTGTTTTTATTTGAAGATACTTCCTTAGTCAGCGTAGGCTATAATGCGACCCACAAAATCCCTTTCAGATTCCCCATAGACAATGGTAAGAGACTGCTCCATGAAACGAAAGTGTAACTCTGTGAGATGAATTCAGTTATTAGAAAGCAGTTTCTCAGAAAGCGTCTTTCTAGTTTTTATCTGAGGATATTTCCTTTTTCACTATAGCCATCAATGCACTCCGAAATATCACTTTCCAGATTCCAAGAAAACATGTTAGCAAACAGCTTCATTGAGAGAAAGGTGTAACCCTGTGAGATGAATTCACACATCACAAAGAAGCTTCTCAGAAAGCTTCTTTCTAGTTTTATCTGAGGATATTTCCTTTTTCACCAGAGGCCTCAATGCGTTCCCAAATATCACTTTACGCATTCCATGAAAACTGTGTTAGCAAACTGCCTCATTGAGAGAAAGGTGTAACTGTGTGAGATGAATTCACACCTTGCAAAGAAGTTTCTCAGAAAGCTTATTTCTAGTTTTTATCTGAGGAGATTTCCTTTGTCAACATAGGTTTCAAAGCGATCCAAAATATTGCTTCACAAATTGCTCAGAAATAGTGATAGCAGACAGCTCCATGAAATGAAAGTGTAATCCCGTGAGAAGAATTCACACATCAAAAAGCAGTTTCTCAGAAAGCTTCTTTCTGGTTTTTATCTGAGGATATTTCCTCTTTCAACATAGGCCTCAAAGCCCTCCCAAATATCACTTTCCAGATTCCACGAAGTCAGTCTTAGCAAACTGCTTCAGGAAGAGAAATGTGTAACTCTGTTAGATGAATTCACACCTCACAAAGAAGTTTCTATGAAAGCTTCTTTCTCGTTTCTATTTGAGGATATTTCCTTTGTCATTGTAGGCTTCAATGTGATCCAAAATATCCCTTTCAGATTCCCCCCAAAAATGGTAAGAGACTGCTCCATGAAACGAAAGTGTAACTCTGTGAGATGAATTCAGATATCAGAGAGCAGTTTCTTAGAAAACGTCTTTCTAGTTTTTATCTGAGGATATTTCCTTTTTAACCATAGGCCTCAATGTGTTCCCAAATATCACTTTATGGATTCCAGGAAAACTGTGTTAGCAAACTGCTTCATGAAGAGAAACGTTTAGCTCTGTGAGATGAATTCACACATCACAAAGTAGTTTCTCAGAAAGCTTCTATCTAGTTTTTATCTGAGGTATTTCCTTTTTCACCATAGGACTCAATGCGCTCCCAAATACAACTTGGCCGATTCCATGAAAACGGTGTTAGTAGGCCGGGCGTGGTGGCTCACGCCTGTAATCCCAGCACTTTGGGAGGCCGAGGTGGGCGGATCACAAGGTCAGGAGATCGAGACCATGGTGAAACCCCGTCTCTACTAAAAATAGAAAAAATTAGCCGGGCGCAGGGGCGGGCGCCTGTAGTCCCAGCTACTCGGGAGGCTGAGGCAGGAGAATGGCGTGAACCCGGGAGGCGGAGCTTGCAGTGAGCCGAGATTGCGCCACTGCACTCCAGCCTGGGCGACAGAGCGAGACTCCGTCTCAAAAAAAAAAAAAAAAAAAAAAAAAAAAAAAAAAAAAAAGAAAACGGTGTTAGCAAACTGCTTCATTGAGGGAAAGGTGTAACTCTGCAAGATGAATACATACACCACAAAGCAGTTTCTCAGAAAGTTTCTTTCTAGTTTTTATCTGAGAATATTTAGTTTGCCACCATAAGCTTCATGGCGCTGAGAAATATCCCATTGCAGATTTCAAGAAAACAGTGTTAGTAAGTTGATCAATGAAAAGAAATGTATAACTATGTGACTTGCATTCACACATCACAATGCAGTTTCTCAGAAGGCTTCTCTCCACTTTTTATCTGAGAATATTTCCTTTTTCACCGTGGACCTCAACTCGCTCCCAAATATCACTATGCGGATTCCAAAAAAACAGTGGTAGCACACTGTTTCATGAAGACAAAGATGTAGCTCTGTGAGATGAATTCACACAGCACAAAGCAGTCTCTAAGAAGGCTTCTCTCCAGCTTTTTTCTGAGGATATCTCATTGTTCACCATGCGATTCAATGATATCCAAAATATCACCTCTGAGATTCCACAGAAAAAGTGCTAGCAAACTCCTCCATGAAAGAGTGGTGTCACTGTGAAATAAATTCACACATCACAAACCAGTTTCTCAGAAAGCTTCATTCTGGTTTTTGTCTGAGAATATTTCCTTTCTCCCTAGAGTCTTCATAGCGATCCAAATTATCACTTCTCAGATTCCACAAAAACAGTGCTAGCAAACGGCTCCTCAAAACACAGGTGTAACTCTAGGAGATACATTGTCACATCACAAAGCAGTTTCTCAGAAAACTTCTTTCTCGTTTTTATCTGAGGAGATTTCCTTTGTCACCGTAAGCTTCAATGCACTAAGAAATATCCCATTGCAGATTTCAAGAACACAGTGTTAGCAAACTGATCAATGAAAAGAAAGGTGTAACTCTCTGAGTTGCAGTCACACATCATAAATCCGTTTCTCAGAATGCTTCTTTCTCGTTTTTATCTGAAGATACTTCCTTAGTCAGCGTAGGCTGCAATGCGATCCAAAATATCCCTTTCAAGTTCCCCAAAAACAATGGTAAGAGACTGCTCAAAGAAATGAAAGTGTAACTATGAGTGATGAATTCAGATATCAGAAAGCAGTTTCTCAGAAAGTGTCTTTCTTGTTTTTACCTGAGGCTATTTCCTTTTTCACCATAGCCCTCAAAGCGCTCCCAAATATGACTTTACAGATTCCATGAAAACACGATAGCAAACTGCTTCATTGAGAGAAAGGTGTAACTCTGTTAGATGAATACACACGTCATAAAGAAGTCTCTCAGAAATCTTATTTCTAGGTTTATCTGAGTATATTTCATTTTTCACCACAGGCCTCAATGCATTCCCAAATATCACTTTACGGATTCCATGTAAACCGTGTTAGCAAACTGACTCATTGAGGGAAAGCTGTAACTGTGTGAGACGAATTCTCACGTCACAAAGAAGTTTCTCAGAAAGCTTCTTTCTAGTTTTTATCTGAGGGTATTCCCTTTGTCAACATAGGTTTCAATGCAATCCAAAATATCACTTCACAAATTCTCCAGAAACAGTGGTAACAGACTGCTCCATGAAACAAAAGCATAACTCTGCGAGAAGAATTCGCACATCAAAAAGCAGTTTCTCAGAAAGTTTCTTTCTGGTTTTTATCTGAGGATATTTCCTTTTTCACCACAGGCCTCAAAGCCCTCCCAAATATTGCTTCGCAGATTCCACGAAAACAGTGTTAGCAAACTGTTTCATGAAGAGAAAGGTGTAACTCTGTGAGATGAATTCACACATCACAAAGTAGTTTCTCAGAAAGCTTCTTTCTAGTTTATATCTGAGGTATTTCCTTTTTCACCGTAGGACTCAATGTGCCCCCAAATACAACTTGGCCGATTCCACGAAAATGGTGTTAGCAAACTGCTTCATGGAGGGAATGGTGTAATTCTTTTTTTTTTTTTGAGATGGAGTCTCGCTCTGTCACCCAGGCTGGAGTGCAGTGGCCGGATCTCAGCTCACTGCAAGCTCCACCTCCCGGGTTTATGCCATTCTCCTGCCTCAGCCTCCTGAGTAGCTGGGACTACAGGTGCCCACCACCTCGCCCGGCTAAGTTTTTGTATTTTTTAGTAGAGATGGGGTTTCACCGTGTCAGCCAGGATGGTCTTGATCTCCTGACCTCATGATCCACCCATCTCGGCCTCCCAAAGTGCTGGGATTACAGGCTTGAACCACCACGCCCGGCTGGAATGGTGTAATTCTGTGAGACGAATACGCACACCACAAAGCAGTTTCTCAGAAAGCTTCTTTCGAGTTTTTATCTGAGGATATTTCCCTTGTCACCATAAACTTCATGGCGCTGAAAAATATCCCATTGCAGATTTCAAGAAAACAGTGTTAGCAAGCTGATCAATGAAAAGAAATCTGTAACTCTATGACTTGCATTCACATGTCACGATGTTGTTTCTCAGAATGCTTCTTTCCAGTTTTTATCTGAGAATATTTCGTTTTTCACCAAACATCACAGTGCACTCCCAAATATCACTATGCGGATTCCACAAAACAGTGTTAGCAAACTGCTTCATGAAGACAAACGTGTAGCTCTGTGAGATGAATTCACACACCACAAAACAGTCTCTGAGAAGGCTTCTATCCACCTTTTATCTGAGGATAGTTCATTTCTCACCTTGGGATTCAATGATCCAAAATATCACCTCTTAGATTCCACAGAAAAAGTGCTAACAAACTCCTCCATGAAAGAATGGTGTAACTCTGTGAGATGAATTCACACATCATAAAGCAGTTTCTCACAAAGCATCTTTCTTGTTTTTGTCTGAGGATATTTCCTTTGTCCGTAGAGTATTCAAAGAGATCTGAAATATCCGTTCTCAGATTCCACAAAAACAGGGCTATCAAACAACTCAACGAAAGACAGGTGTATATCTGTGACTTCAATTCACACATCACAAAGCACTTTCTCTGAAAGTTTCTTTCCTTTTTCATCTGAGTTTATTTCTGGTCTCAAAGTGCCCACGTGTGTCTCACTGCAGATTCTTGGAAATCACGGTTAGCAAGCCTCTCAATTAAAACAGGGCTGTAACTCTGTGAGCTGAATTCACCTACAACAGAGCAGTTTCTCAGAAGGCTTCTCTGCAGTTTTCATCTGAGGGTATTTCTTTTTCCACCCTGTAATTCAACAATATTCAAGATATCACTACTGAGATTCCACAAAATCAGTGCTAGCAAAATCCTCCATGAAAGAATGTTGTCACTGTGAAATGAATTCACACTACACAGAGCAGTTTTGCAGAAAACTTGTTTGAAGTGTTTAATTGAGGATATTTCCTTTGTCTGTATAGTCTTCATAGCGAACCTAAATATCCCTCCCAGACTCAACAAAAAGAATATCAGAATGCTCCATGAAAGGAAAGTGTATATCTGTGAGATGAATTCAGACATCACAAAGCAGTTTCTCAAAAAGCTTCTGTCTCGTTTTTCTAGGAGGATATTTGCTTTGTCATCTTAGGTTTCATGGCGCTAAGAAATACACCACTGCAGATTTCAAGAAAACAGTGTTAGCAAACTGATCAATGAAAAGAACAATGTAACCATGTGAGTTGCATTCACACATCACAATGCAGTTTCTCAGAACACTTCTTTAAAGTTTTCATCTGAGGATATATCCTTTTTCACCATAGCCCTCAATGCACTCCCAAATATCACTTTGCAGATTCCACGAAAACAGTGTTAGGAAAATGCTTCATGGAGAGAAACTTGTAAACCTGTGAGATGAATTAACACATCACAAAGAAGTTTCTCAGAAAGCTTCTGTCTAGTTTTTATCGGAGGATATTTCCTTAGTCACCACAATCTTCATGGTGCTAAGAAATATCCCATTGTAGATTTCAAGAAAACAGTGGTAGCTAACTGATCAATGAATAGAACACTGTAAGTCTGTGAGTTGCGTTCACACATCACAATGCAGTTTCTCAGAACGCTTCTTTAAAGTTTTCATCTGGGGATATATCCTTTTTAACCGTAGCCCTCAATGTGCTCCCAAATATCACTTTGCAGATTCCACAAAAACAGTGTTAGCAAACTGCTTCATGAAGAGAAAGTATTAATTTGTGAGATAAATTCACACATCACAAAGCAGTTTCTCAGAAAGCTTCTTTTGGGTTTTCATCTGAGGATATTTCCTCTGTCTGTGGAGTCATCATAGCGATCCAAAATATCACTTCTGAGACCCCACAAAAACAGAGCTAGCAAATGGCTTAACAATGTACATGTGTAACTCTGTGAGATGAATTCACACATCACAGAGCAGTTTCGCAGAAAGTTTCCTTCACGTTTTTAATTGAGGATATTTTCTTGGTCCATGTAATCTTCATTGACAACTTAAATCTCCCTTCCCAGACTCAACAAAAAGAGTGGTAACAGAATGCTCTATGAAAGTAAAGTGTATCCCTGTGAGATGAATTCACACATCAGATAGCAATTTCTCAGAAACCTTCTTTCTAGTTTTCATCTGAGGATATTTCCTTTTTCACCACAGGCCTCAATGTGCTCCCAAATATCACCTTGTTGTTTCCACGAAAACTATGTTATCAAATTGCTTCATGAAGAGAAAGGTGTAACTCTGTGAGATGAAGTCACACATCACAAATAAGTGTCTCAGAAAGCTTCTTTCTCGTTTTTATGTGAGGACATTTCCTTCATCCGAGGAGTCTTCATGGTGAACCACAATATCGTATCTCACATGCCTAAAAAGAGTGCTAGCAAATGGTTGCCCGACATACATGTGTAACTCTGTGAGATGAATTCACACATCACAAAGCAGTTTCCCAGAAAGCTTCTTTCTCGTTTTTATTGGAGGATATTTGCTTTGTCACCGTAAGCTTCATGGCGCTAAGAAATATCCCATTGCAGATTTCAAGTAAACATTGTTGGCAAACTGATCAATGAAAAGAAAAGTGTAACTCTGTGAGTCGCATTCACACATCACAAGGCAGTTTCTCAGAACGCTTCTTTCCAGTTTTCATCTGAGGATACTTCTTTTTTCATCACAGGCCTCAATGCGCACCCAAATATCACTTTGCACATTCCACGAAAACGGTGTTAAGAAACTGCTTCATGGAAAAAATGCGTAAACCTGTGAAATGAATTCACACATTACAAAAGTTTTCAGAAAATTTCTGTCTAGTTTTTTTGGGAAGATATTTGGTTTGTCACTGTCAGCTTCATGGCGCTAAGAAATATCCCATTGTAGATGTCAAGAAAACAGTCGTAGCAAACTGATCAATGAATAGAACATGTAACTCTGTGAGTTGCATTCACACACCACAATGCAGTTACTCAGAACACTTCTTTAAAGTTTTCATATGAGGATATATCCTTTTTCACCATAGCCCTCAATGTGCTCCGAAATAACACTTTGCAGATTCCACGAAAACAGTGTTTGCAAACTGCTTCATGAAAAGAAAGGTGTAACTCTGTGAGGTGAATTCACACACCACAAAGAAGTTTCTCAGAAAGTTTCTTTCCAGTTTTCATCTGAGGACATTTCTGTCGTCTGAGGAGTCATCATAGCGATCCAAAATATCACTTCTCAGATGCCACAAAAAGAGTGCTAGCATACGGCTCCACGAAATACATGTGTAACTCTGTGAGATGAATTCACACATCACAAAGCAGATTTTTAGAAAGCTTCTTTCTCGTTTTTATTGGAGGATATTTCCTTTGTCACCGTAAGCTTCATGGCACTAAGAAACATTCCATTGCAGATTTCAAGAAAACACTGTTGGAAAACTGATGAATGAAAAGAACAGTGTAAGTCTGTGAGTAGCATTTACACATCACAATGCAGTTTCTCAGAACACTTCTTTCCAGTTTTCATCTGAGGATATTTCCTTTTTCACCACAGGCCTCAATGTGCTCCCAAATATCACATTGCAGTTTCCACGAGAGTGTTAGCAAACTGTTCCATGAAGACTAAGGTGTAACTCTCTCAGATGAATTGACACATCACACAGAAGTTTCTCATAAAGCTTCTTTCACGTATTTAATTGAGGATATTTCCTTTCTCAGCAGAGGCCTCAATGCGATCCAATATATCCCTTCTCACATTCCCCAAAGACAGTCGTAATAGACTGCTCCATGATGTGAAAGTATAACTCTCTAAAATGAACTCACACATCATAAAACGCTTTCTCAGAAAGCTTCCTTCTAGTTTTCATCTAAGGATATTTCCTGTTTCACCATAGGCCTCAATGTGCTCCCAAATATCACTTTGCAGATTCCACGAAAACGGTGTTAGGAAACTGCTTCCTGGAAAGAAACGTGTATTTGTGTGAGATGAATTAACACATCACAAAGAAGTTTCTCAGAAAGCTTCTGTCTAGTTTTTATCAGAGGATATTTCCTTTATCCCCATAAGCTTCATGGCACTAAAAAATAGCCCATTGTAGATTTCAAGAAAACAGTGTTAGCAAACTGATCAATGAATAGAACAATGTAAATCCATGAATTGCATTCACACATCACAAGGCAGTTTCTCAGAACGCTTCTTTAAGGTTTTCACCTGCGGTTATATCCTTTTTCACCATAGCCCTCAATGCGCTCCCAAATATCACTTTGCAAATTCCACGAAAACAGTGTTAGCCAACTGCTTCATGAAAAGAAAAGTTTAACTCTGTGAGGTGAAGTCACACATCACAAAGCAGTTTCTCAGAAAGCTTCTTTCGGGTTTTCATCTGAGGATATTTCCTCTGTCTGAGGAGTCATCATAGCGATCCAAAATATCACTTCTCAGATGCCACAAAAAGAGTGCTAGCAAACTGTTCTCAGAAAGCTTTCTTTTTTCAGCTGAGGCTCTTTGTGGTCTCAAAGCGCCCCCGTGTGTCTCATTGCACATTCTGCGAAAACACTGTTAGCAAGCTTCTCACTGAAAACAATGATGTCACTCTGTGAGCTGAATTCACCCACAACAAAGTAGTTTCTGAGAAGACCTCTCTGCAATTTTTGTCTGAGGATATATCATTTTTCACCATGGGATTCAACGACATTCAAAATATCATTTGTGAGATTCCACAAAAACAGTGCTAGCAAACTCCTTCATCAAAGAGTGGAGCAACTCTGTGAAATGAATTCATACATCACAGAGCAGTTTCGCAGAAAGCTTCTTTCACGTTTTTAATTGAGGATGTTTGAACAAAGGAAATATCCTCAAATAAAAACTAGAAAGAAGCTATCTGAGAAACTTCTCGGTGTTATGTGAATTCACCTTCCAGAATTACACCTTCCGCTTCATGTAGGAGTTTTCTAACACTGTGTTGATGTAATCCTCAAAGTGATATTTGGGAACGCACTGCTGCATATAGTGAAAAAGGAAATACCCTAAGATGAAAACTAGATAGAAGGTTTCTGAGAAACTGTTCTCTGATGTGTGAATTCGTCTCACAGAGTTACACTTTCTTTTCCTGCAGCAGTCTGTTACCACTCTTTTTGAGAAATCTGAAAAAGGATTTTTTTTTTATCACATTGAAGCCTAAGAAGACAAAGGAAATATGCTTAAATGAAAGTTAGAAAAAAGCTTTCTGGGAAACTTCTCTGTGCTGTGTGAATCCATCCCAATGAAATACATCTTCCTCTTCATGAAACAGTTTGCTACCACTGATTTCGTGGAATCTGCAAAAGGATATTTGGGAGCACATAGACGCATAAGGTAAAAAAGGAAATATCTTCAGATGAAAACTAGAAAGAAGGTCTCTGAGAAACTGTTCTCTGATGTGTGAATTCGTCTCACAGAGTTGCACTTTACTTTCATGGAGCAGTCTGCTACCACTGTTTTTGAGGAACCTGAGAAGAGATATTTTTTCGCTTTGAATCCTATGCAGACAAAGGAAGTATTCTCAAATAAAAACTAGAAAGAAGCTTTCTGAGAAACTCCTTTGTGATGTGTGAATTCACCTCACAAAATTACACCTTTCTCTTCATGAAGAAGTTTGTTAACACTGTGGTTCTGTAATCTGCAAAGTGATATTTGGGAGTGCCCTGACGCATATGGTGGAAAAGGAAATATCCTCAGATGAAAAGTAGAAAGTAGATTTCTGAGAAACCGTTCAATGATGCGTGAATTCATCTCACACAGTTATAATTTCTTTTCCTGAAGAGGTCTGTTATCACTGTTTTTGGGGAATCTGAGAAGTGATATTTTTATCGCATTCAAGCATTGGCGGACAAAGGAAATATCCTCAAATAAAAACTAGAATGAAGCTTTCTGAGAAACTGCTTTGTGATGTGTGAATTCACCTCACAGAATTA
This sequence comes from Macaca fascicularis, assembly GCF_037993035.2. Taxonomy (NCBI): domain Eukaryota; kingdom Metazoa; phylum Chordata; class Mammalia; order Primates; family Cercopithecidae; genus Macaca; species Macaca fascicularis. Next base: position 98,039,885 of record NC_088375.1, read on the forward strand.
CACCTTTCTTTTCATGAAGGAGTTTGCTAACACTGTGTTTGTGTAATCTGCAAAGTGATATTTGGGAGTGCACTGAGGTATATGGTGAAAAAGGAAATATCCTCAGATGAAAACTAGAAAGAAGTTTTCTGAGAATGTGTTCTCTGATGTGTGAATTCATCTCACAGAGTTACACTTTCTTTTCCTGGAGCAGTCTGTTACCAGTCTTTTTGGGGAATCTGAGAAGTGATATTTTTTATCGCATAGAAGCGTACGTGGATGAAGGACTTATCCTGAAATAAAAACTGGAAAGAAGCTTTCTCAGAAACTTCTTTGTGATGTGTGAATTTACCGCACATAACTACACCTTTCTCTTCATGAAAGAGTTTGCTAACACCGTGTTCCTATAATCTGCAAAGTGATATTTGGGAGTACCTTGAGGCATATGGTGAAAAAGGAAATATCATCAGATGAAAACAAAAAAGAAGGTTTCTGATAATCTGTTCTCTGATGTGTGATTTTGTATCACAGAGTTACATTTTATTTTCCTGCAGCAGTCAGTTACCACTCTTTTAGCGGAATCTGAAAAGGGATATTTTTTATCGCATTGATGCCTAAGAAGACAAAGGAAATATCCTCAAATGAAAGTTAGAAGAAAACTTTCAGGGAAACTTCTCTGTGGTGTGTGAATTCATCCCAGTGAAATACACCTTCCTCTTCATGGATCAGTTTGCTACCACTGTTTTCGTGGAATCTACAAAAGGATATTTGGCTGCGCATAGAGGCATAAGGTAAAAAAGGAAATATCCTCAGATGAAAACTAGAAAAAATTTTCTGAGAAACTGATTTCTGATGTGTGAATTCATCTCACAGAGCTAAACATTCCTTCCATGCAGCAGTCTGCTACCAGTGTTTTTGGGAATCTCAGAAATGATATTTTGCATAGCATTGAATTCTATGCTGACAAAGGAAATATTCTCAAATAAAGACGAGAAAGAAGATTTCTGAGAAACATCTTTATTATATGCAGATTCACCTCACAGAATTACACCTTTCTCTTCATGAAGGAGTTTGCTAACACTGTGTTCCTGTAATCTGCAAAGTGATATTTGGGAATGCACTGAGGCATATGGTGAAAAAGGAAATATCCTCAAATGAAAACTAAAAAAAGTGTTCTGAGAAACTGTTCTCTGATGTGTGAATTCGACTCACAGAGTTACACTCTCTTTTCATGGAGCAGACTGTTACCACTCTTTTGGGGAATCTGAGAAGTGATTTTTTCTTTGCTTTGAAGCCTATGGGGACAAAGGAAATATCTTCAAATAAAGACGAGAAAGAAGCTTTCTGAGAAACATCTTTATTTTGTGTGAATTCACCTCACAGAATTACACCTTTCTCTTCATAAAAGAGTTTGCTAACACTGTGTTCCTGTAATCTGCATGATGATATTTTGGAGTGCACTGAGACATATGGTGAAAAATGAAATATTCTCAAATGAAAACTAGAAAGAAGGTTTCTGAAAAAATGTTCTCTGATGTGTGAATTCATCTCACAGAGTTACACTTTCTTTTCCTGGAGCATTCTGTTACACTGTTTTTTTGGGACGCTGAGAAGTGATATTTTTATTGCATTGAAGCCTATGCGGACAAAGTAACTATCCTCAAGTAAAAACTAGGATGAAGCTTTCTGAGAAACTTCTTTGTGATGTTTGAATTCACCATCCAGAATTATACCTTTCTCTTCATGAAGGAGTTTACTAACACTGTGTTCCTGTAATCTGCAAAGTCATATTTGGGAGTGCACTGAGGTATACGGTGAAAAAAGTATCCTCAGGTGAAAACTAGAAAGAAGGTTTCTGAGAAACTGTTCTCTGATGTGTTTATTCGTCTTACAGAGTTACACTTTTTTTTCCTGGAGCAGTCTGTTACCACTCTTTTTTGGGAATCTGAAAAGGGATATTTTTTTTTATCACATTGAAGACAAAGAGGACAAAGGAAGTATCCTCAAATGAAAGTTAGAAAAAAGCTTTCTGGGAAACTTCTCTGTGATGTGTGATTTCATCCCAATGAAATACACCTTCGTCTGCATGAAAGAGTTTGCTACCACTGTTGTCGTTGAATCTGCAAAAGGATACTTGGGAGCGCATAGAGGCATAAGGTAAAAAAGGAAATAGCCTCTGATGAAAACCAGAAAGAAGCTTTCTGAGAAACTGATTTCTGATGTGTGAATTCATCTCACAGAGTTAAACATTTATTTCATGGAGCAGTCTGTTACCAGTGTTTTTGGGGAACCTGAGAAGTGATATTTTTATCGCATTGTAGCCTATGAGGACAAAGGAATCATCCTGAAGTAAAAAATAGAAAGAATCTTTCTGAGAAACTTCTTTGTGATGTGTGAATTCACCTCACAGTATTTCACCTTTCTCTTCATGAAGGAGTTTGCTAACACTGTGTTCCTGTAATCTGAAAAATGATATTTGGGAGTGCACTGAGGCATACGGTGAAGAAGGAAATATCATCAGATGTAAAGTAGAAAGAAGGTTTCTTAGAAACTGTTCTCTGATGTGTGAATTATTCTCACAGAGTTACACTTTCTTTTCATGGAGCAGTCTGTTTCCACTGTTTGCTAACACTGTGCTCGTTTAATCTTCAAAGTGATATTTGGAGTGCACTGAGGCATATGGTGAAAAAGGAAATATTCTCAAATGAAAACTAGAAAGAAGTTTTCTGAGAAACTGTTCTCTGATGTGTGAATTCGTTTCACAGAGTTACACTTTCTTTTCCAGGAGCAGTCTGTTGGCACTGTTTTTGGGAAATCTGAGCAGTGATATTTTTTATGGTATTGAAGCCCATGTGGACAAAGGACATACCCTCAAATAAAAAATAGAAAGATGCCTTCTGAGAAACTTCTTTGTGATGTGTGAATACACCTCACAGAATTACACCTTTCTCTTCATGAAAGAGTTTGCTAACACTGTGTTCCTGCAATCTGCAAAGTGATACTTGGATACGCACTGAGGCACACAGTGAAAAAGGAAATATCCTCTGATGAAAACTAGAAAGAAGGTTTCTGAGAAACAGTTCCCTGATGTGTGAATTCGTCTCACAGAGTTACACTTTCTTTTCCTGGGGCAGTCTGTTACCACTGTTTCTGGGGAACCTGAGAAGTGATAATTTTTATCACCTTGAAGCCTACGTGGACACAGGAAATATCCTCAAATAAAAACTGGAAAGAAGCTTTCTGAGAAACTTTTTTGTGATGTGTGAATTCACCTCCAAGAATTACACCTTTCTCTTCCTGAAGGAGTTTGCTAACATTGTGTTCATGTAATCTGCAAAGTGATATATGGGAGTGCACTAAGTCCTTTGGTGAAAACTGAAATATCCTCAGATAAAAGTAGAAAAAAGGTTTCTGAGAAACTGTTCTGTGATCAGTGAATTCGACTCATAGAGTTACACTTTCCTTTCAGGGAGCCGTCTGTTACCACTGTTTTCGGGAAACCTAAGAAATGATCATTTTTATCGCATTCAAGCCTACTTGAACACAGGAAATAACCTCAAATAAAAACTAGAAAGAATCTTTCTGAGGAACTTCTTTGTGATGTGTGAATTTAACTCACAGAATTACACCTTTCTCTTCATGCAGGAGTTCGCTAACACTGTGATCGTGTAATCTGCAAAGTGATATTTGATAGTGCTCTGAGGCATAGGGTGAAAAAGAAAATATCCTCAGATGAAAACTAGAAAGAAAGTTCCAGAGAAACAGTCCTCTGATGTGTGAATTCGTCTCATAGAGTTACAGTTTTTTTTTTCTGGAGCAGTCTGTTACTACTCTTTTTGGGGAATCTGAGACGGGACATTTTTTATCGCATTCATGCCTAAGAAGACAAAAGAAGTTTCCTCAAATGAAAGATAGAAAAAAGCTCTGTGGGAAACTTCTCTATGATGTGTGAATTAATCCCAATGAAATACACTTTTCTCTTCATGAAACAGTTTGCTAACACTGTTTTGGTGGAATCTGGAAAAGCATATTTGGTAGCCCTAGGGCATAAGGTAAAAAAGGAAATATCCTCAGATAAAAACCAGAACGAAGCTTTCTGAGAATCTGATTTCTGATGTGTGAATTCATCTCGCAGAGTTAAACATTCGTTTCATGGAGCAGAGTGTTACCAGTGTTTCTGGGGAATCTCAGAAATGATATTTTGGGTCGCATTGAAGCCTATGCTGACAAAGGAAATATCCTCAAATAAAAACGAGAAAGAAGCTTTCTGAGAAACATCTTTATTATGTGTGAAATCACTTCACAGAATTACACCTTTCTCTTCATGAAAGATTTTGCTAACACTGTGTTCCTGTAATCTGCAAAGTGATATTTGGGAGTGCACTGAGGCATATGGTGAAAAAGGAAATATCCTCAGATGAAAACTAGAAAGAAGGTTTCTGAAAAACTGTTCTCTGATGTGTGAATTCGTCTCAGAGAGTTACAGTTTCTTCATGGAACAGTCTGTTAACACTGTTTTTGGGAAATCTGAGAAGTGATATTTTGGATCACATTGAAGCCTACTTGAACAAAGGAAATATCTTCAAATAAAAACTAGAAAGAAGCTTTCTGGGAAACTTCTTTGTGATGTTTGAATTCAACCCAAGAATTACACTTTTTGCTTCATGAAGGAGTTTGCTAACACTGTGTTCGTTTAATCTTCAAAGTGATATTTGGGAGTGCACTGAGGCATATGGTGAAAAAGGAAATATCCTCAAATGAAAACTAGAAAGAAGGTTTCTGAGAAACTGTTCTCTGATGCGCAAATTCAACTCACAGAGTTACACTTTCTTTCATTGGGGTAGTCTTTCACCACTGTTTTTGGGGAACCTGAGAAGTTATATTTTTAATCACATTGAAGCCAACACGGACAAGGGACATATCCTCAAATAAAAACTAGAAAGAAGGTTTCTGAGAAACTTCTTTGTGATATGTGAATTCACCTCACAGAGTTACACCTTTCTCTTCATGAATGAGTTTGCTAACAAAGTGTTCGTGTAATCTGCAAAGTGATATTTGGAAGTGCATTGAGGCATATGGTGGAAAAGGAAATATCCTCAGATGAAAACTATAGAGAAGGTTTCTGCGAATCTGTTCGCTGATGTGTGAATTCGTCTCACAGAGTTACACTTTCTTTTCCTGAAGCAGTCTGTTACCACTCTTTTTGGGGAATCTGAAAAGGGATATTTTTTATTGCATTGAAGCCTAAGAAGACAAAGGAAATATCCTGAAATGAAAGTTAGAAAAATGCTTTCTGGGAAACTTTTCTGTGATGTGTGAATTCATCAGAATGAAATACACCTTCCTCTTCATTAAACAGTTTGTTACCACTCGTGCAATCTGCAAAAGAATATTCGGGAGCGCATAGTGGCATAAGGTAGAAAAGGAAATATCCTCATATGAAAACCAGAAAGAAGCCTACTGAGAAACTGACTTTTGATATGTGAATTCATCTTACAGAATTACACCTTTCCCTTCATGAAGGAAAGGAATTTGCTAACATTGTGTTCCTGTAATCTCAAAGTGATATTTGGTAGTGTACTGAGGCACATGGTGAAAAAGGAAATATCCTCAAATGAAAACTAGAAAGTAGGTTTCTGAGAAACTGTTCTCTGTTGTATGAATTCGTCTCACAGAGTTACATTTTCTTTTCATGGAGCAGTCAGTTACCACTGTTTTTGTGGAATCTGATAAGTGATATTTTTTATCGCATTGAAGACTACCTGGACAAAGGACATATCCTCAAATAAAAACCAGAAAGAAGCGTTCTGAGAAACTTCTTTGTGATGTGTGAACTCACGTCACAGAATTACACCTTTCTCTTCATGAAAGAGTTAGCTAAGACTGTGTTCCTGTAATCTGTAAAGAGATATTTAGGAGTGCCTTGAGGCATAAGTTGAAGGAGGAAATATCCTGTGATGAAAACCAGAAAGAAGTTTTCTGAGAAACTGTTATCTGATATGTGAATTCGTGTCACAGAATTACACTTTCTTTTCATGGAACAGTCTGTTACCACTGTTTTTGGGGAATCTGAGAAGTGCTATTTTTATCACATTGATGCCTAAGCAGACAAAGGAAATATCCTCAAATAAAAAGTAGAAAGAAGCTTTCTGACTATCTTCTCTGTGATGTGTGAATTCACCTCAGAGAATTACAGCTTTCTCTTCATGAAGGAGTTTGCTAACACTGTGTTCCTATAATCTGCAAAAGGATATTTTTGAGCGCATAGAGGCATAATGTAATAAAGGAAGTATCCTCAGATGAAAACCATAAAGAAGCTTTCTGAAAAACTGATTTTTGATGTGTAAGTACATGTTGCAGAGTTGAACGTTCGTTTCAAAGAGCAGTCTGTTACCAGTGTTTTTGTGGAATCTAAGAAATGATATTTTGGATCGCATTGAAGCCTATGCTGACAAACGAAATAGCCTCAAATAAAAAGGAGAAAGAAGCTTTCTGAGCAACATCATTATTATATGTGAATTCACGACACAGAATTACACACTTCTTTTCATGAAGGAGTTTGCTAACACTGTGTTTGTGTAATCTGCAAAGTGATATTGGGAGTGCACTGAGGCATAAAGTAAAAAAGGAAATATCCTCAGATGAAAACTAGAAAGAAGACTTCTGAGAAACTGTTCTCTGTTGTGTGAATTCGCCTCACAGAGTTACACTTTCTTTTCCTGGAACAGTCTGTTACCACTGTTTTTGGGGAACCTGAGAAGTGATGTTTTTATTGCATTGAAGCCTATGCGGACAAAGTAACTATCCTCAAGTAAAAACTAGAAGGAAGCTTTCTGAGAATCTTCTTTGTGATTTTGAATTCACCTCACAGAATTACACCTTTCTTTTCATGAAGGAGTTTGCTAACACTGTGTTCCTGTAATCGGCAAAGTGATATTTGTGAGTGCTTTGAGGCTTATGGTGAAAAAGGAAATACCCTCAGATGAAAACTAGAGAGAAGGTTTCTGTGAAACTGTTCTCTGTCGTGCAAATTCGTCTCACAGAGTTACACTTTCTTTTCCTGGAGTACTCTGTTACCATTCTTTTTGGGGAATCTGAAAAGGGATTTTTTTTGTCGCTTTGAAGTCTACTTCAACAAAGGAAATATTCTCAAATAAAAACTAAAAAGAAGCTTTTTGAGAATCGTCTTTGTGATGTGTGAATTCACCTCACATATATACACCTTTCTCTTCATGAAGGAGTTTGCTAACACTGTGTTCCTGTAATCGGCAAAGTGATATTTGTGTGTGCACTGAGGCATATCGTGAATAAGGAAATATCCTCAGATGAAAACTAGAAAGAAGGTTTCAGAAAAACCGTCCTCTGATGTGTGAATTCGTCTCATTGAGTTACACTTTCTTTTCCTGGAGCAGTTTGTTACCACTCTTTTTGGGAAATCTGAAATGAGATTTTTTTTTTAATTTATTTATTATTATTATACTTTAAGTTGTAGGGTACATGTGCATAACGTGCAGGTTTGTTACATATGTATACTTGTGCCATGTTGGTGTGCTGCACCCATCAATTCGTCATTTACATCAGGTAATAATTAATAGCCTACCAACCAAAAAAAGTCCAGGACCAGATGGATTCACAGCTGAATTCTACCAGAGGTACAAGGAGGAGTTGGTACCATTCCTTCTGAAACTATTCCAATCAATAGAAAAAGAGGGAATCCTCCCTAACTCATTTCATGAGGCCAACATCATCCTGATACCAAAGCCTGGCAGAGACACAACAAAAAAAGAGAATTTTAGACCAATATCCATGATGAACATCGATGCAAAAATCCTCAATAAAATACTGGCAAACCGGATTCAGCAACACATCAAAAAGCTTATCCACCATGATCAAGTGGGCTTCATACCTGGGATGCAAGGCTGGTTCAACATTCACAAATCAATAAACATAATCCAGCATATAAACAGAATCAAAGACAAGAACCACATGATTATCTCAATAGATGCAGAAAAGGCTTTTGACAAAATTCAACAGCCCTTCATGCTAAAAAACTCTCAATAAATTCGATATTGATGGAACGTACCTCAAAATAATAAGAGCTATTTATGACAAACCCACAGCCAATATCATACTGAATGGGCAAAAACTGGAAAAATTCCCTTTGAAAACTGGCACAAGACAGGGATGCCCTCTCTCACCACTCCTATTCAACATAGTGTTGGAAGTTCTGGCTAGGGCAATCAGGCAAGAGAAAGAAATCAAGGGTATTCAGTTAGGAAAAGAAGAAGTCAAATTGTCCCTGTTTGCAGATGACATGATTGTATATTTAGAAAACCCCATTGTCTCAGCCCAAAATCTCCTTAAGCTGATAAGCAACTTCAGCAAAGTCTCAGGATACAAAATTAATGTGCAAAAATCACAAGCATTCTTATACACCAGTAACAGACAAACAGAGAGCCAAATCATGAATGAACTTCCATTCACAATTGCTTCAAAGAGAATAAAATACCTAGGAATCCAACTTACAAGGGATGTAAAGGACCTCTTCAAGGAGAACTACAAACCACCGCTCAGTGAAATAAAAGAGGACACAAACAAATGGAAGAACATACCATGCTCATGGATAGGAAGAATCAATATCGTGAAAATGGCCATACTGCCCAAGGTAATTTATAGATTCAATGCCATCCCCATCAAGCTACCAATGAGTTTCTTCACAGAATTGGAAAAAACTGCTTTAAAGTTCATATGGAACCAAAAAAGAGCCCGCATCTCCAAGACAATCCTAAGTCAAAAGAACAAAGCTGGAGGCATCACGCTACCTGACTTCAAACTATACTACAAGGCTACAGTAACCAAAACAGCATGGTACTGGTACCAAAACAGAGATATAGACCAATGGAACAGAACAGAGTCCTCAGAAATAATACCACACATCTACAACCATCTGATCTTTGACAAACCTGAGAGAAACAAGAAATGGGGAAAGGATTCCCTATTTAATAAATGGTGCTGGGAAAATTGGCTAGCCATAAGTAGAAAGCTGAAACTGAATCCTTTCCTTACTCCTTATACGAAAATTAATTCAAGATGGATTAGAGACTTAAATGTTAGACCTAATACCATAAAAATCCTAGAGGAAAACCTAGGTAGTACCATTCAGGACATAGGCATGGGCAAAGACTTCATGTCTAAAACACCAAAAGCAATGGCAGCAAAAGCCAACATTGACAAATGGGATCTAATTAAACTAAAGAGCTTCTGTACAGCAAAAGAAACTACCATCAGAGTGAACAGGCAACCTACAGAATGGGAGAAAATTTTTGCAATCTACACATCTGACAAAGGGCTAATATCCAGAACCTACAAAGAACTCAAACAAATTTACAAGAAAAAAACAAACAACCCCATCAAAGAGTGGGCAAAGGATATGAACAGACATTTCTCAAAAGAAGACATTCATACAGCCAACAGACACATGAAAAAATGCTCATCATCACTGGCCATCAGAGAAATGCAAATCAAAACCACAATGCGATACCATCTCACACCAGTTAGAATGGCGATCATTCAAAAGTCAAGAAACAACAGGTGCTGGAGAGGATGTGGAGAAATAGGAACACTTTTACACTGTTGGTGGGATTGTAAACTAGTTCAACCATTATGGAAAACAGTATGGCGATTCCTCAAGGATCTAGAACTAGATGTACCATATGACCCAGCCATCCCATTACTGGGTATATAACCAAAGGATTATAAATTATGCTGCCATAAAGACACATGCACACGTATGTGTATTGCAGCACTATTCACAATAGCAAAGACTTGGAATCAACCCAAATGTCCATCAGTGACAGATTGGATTAAGAAAATGTGGCACATATACACCATGGAATACTATGCAGCCATAAAAAAAGGATGAGTTTGTGTCCTTTGTAGGGACATGGATGCAGCTGGAAACCATCATTCTTAGCAAACTATCACAAGAACAGAAAACCAAACACCGCATGTTCTCACTCATAGGTGGGAACTGAACAATGGGAGTTATACCTGATGAGATATTTTTTATTGCATTGAAGTCTAAGAAGACAAAGGAAGTATCCTCAAATGAAAGTTAGAAAAAAGCTTTCCGGGAAACTGCTCTGGGATTTTTGAACTCATCCCAATGAAATACACCTTCCTTTTCTGGGAACAGTTTGCTAGCATTGTTTTCATGGAATCTGCAAAATTACATTTAGGAGCGCATAGAGGCATAAAGTAAAAAAGGAAATATCCTCAGGTGAAAACTAGAAAGAAGTTTTCTTAGAAACTCTTCTCTGTTGTGTGAATCCGTCTCACAGAGTTACACTTTCTTTTCCTGGAGCAGCCTGTTACCACTGTTTTTGGGGAACCTGAGAAGTGATATTTTTATCGCATTGAAGCCTACGCAGACAAAGGAAATATCCTCAAATTAAAACTAGAAAGAAGCTTTCTGGGAAACTTCTTTGTAATGTGCAAAGTCACCTCACAGAATTACACCTTTGTCATCATGAAGGAGTTTGCTAACTCTGTGTTTCTGTAATCTTCAAAGTGATATTTGGGAGTGCACTAAGGCTTATGGTGAACAAGGAAATATCATCAGATGAAAACTAGAAAGAAGGTTTCTGAGAAACTGTTCTCTGATGTGTGAATTCTTCTCACAGAGTTACACTTTATTTTCATGGAGCAGTGTGTTACCACTCTTTTTGGGGAATCTGAAAAGTGATAAGTTTTATCGCATTGAAGCCTAAGAAGACAAAGGAAGTATCCTCAAATGAAAGTGAGAAAAAATCTTTTTGGGAAACTTCTCTGTGATTTGAGAATTGATCCCAATGAAATACACCTTCCTCTTCATGAAGCAGTTTGCTACCATATTGTGGTGGAATCTGCAAAAGTTATTTTGGAGCGCATAGAGGCATAAGGTAAAAAAGAAAATATCCTCAGATGAAAACTAGAAAGAAGGTTTCTGTGAAACTGTTCTCTGGTGTGTGAATTCATCTCACAGAGTTAAACATTAGTTTCATGAAGAAATCTGTTACCAGGGTTTTTGGGGAATCTCAGATGTGATGTTTTGGATCGCATTGAAGCCATGCTGACAAAGGAAATATCTTCAAATAAAAACGAGAAAGAAGCTTTCTGAGAAACTTCTTTGTGATGTTTGAATTCTCCACACAGAATACACCTTTCTCTTCATGAAGGAGTTTGCTAACACTATCTTCGTGTAATCTGCAAAGTGATATCTGGGAATGCACTGCAGCATATGGCGAAAAAGGTAATATCCTCAGATGAAAAGCAGAAAGATGGTTTCTGAGAAACTGTTCTGTGATGTATGAATTCGTCTCACACAGTTACACTTTCTTTTCCTGGAGCAGTCTGTTACCACTGTTTTGGCAAACCTAAGAAGTAATATTTTATCACATTGAAGCCTATGCGGAGAAAGGACGTATCCTCAAATAAAAACGAGAAAGAAGCTTTCTGAGAAACTTCTTTGTGATGTGTGAACTCACCTCACAGAATTACACCATTCTCTTCATGAAGAAGATTCCTAACACTTTGTGCATGTAATCTGCAAAGTGATAATTGATAGTGCGCTGAGGCATACTGTGGAAAAGCAAATATCCTCAGATGAAAAGTAGAAAGGTTTCTGAGAAACTGTTCTCTGATGTGTGAAATCTTCTCACAGAGTTACTCTTTCTTTTCCTGCAGCAGTCTGTTACCACTGTTTTTTGGGAACATGAGAAGTGACATTTTTATCACATTGAAACCTAGGGGACAAAGAAAATATCCTCAAATGAAAACTAGAAAGAAGCTTTCTGAGAAACTTCTTTGTGATGTGTGAATTCACCTCACAGAATTACACCTTTCTCTTCAGAAGGAGTTTGATAAAACTGTCTTCCTGTAATCTGCAAAGTGATATTTTGGAGTACACTGAGGCATGTAGTGAAAAAGGAAATACCCTCAGATGAAAACTAGAAAGACAGTTTCTGAGAAACTGTTCTCTGACGTGTGAATTCTTCTCACAGACTTCCACTTTCCTTTCATGGAACAGTCTGTTATCACTGTTTCTGAGAAACTTCTTTGTGGTATGTCAATTCATCTCACAGAATTACACATTTCTCTTCATGAAAGAGTTTACTAACACTGTGTTCCTGGAATCTGCAAAGTGACATTTGGGAGTGCACTGAGGCATATGGTGAAAAGGGAAATATCCTCAGATGAAAACTAGAAAGAAGGTTTCTGACAAACTGTTCTCAGATCTGTGAATTCCTCTCACATAGCTGCAATTTCTTTTCATGGAGCAGCCTGTTACCACTGTTTTTGGGGAACCTGATAAGTGATATTTTCATCGCATTGAAGCGTTCTTGAACAAAGAAAATATACTGTAATGAAAACTAGAAAGAAGCTTTCTGCGAAAATTCTTTGTCATGTGTGAATTCACCTCACAGAGTTACACCATTCTCTTCATGAAGGTGTTTGGTAATACTGTGCTCGTGTGACCTGCAAAGTGATATTTGTGAACGCACTGAGGCATATGGTGAAAAAGGAAATATCCTAAGAAGAAAACTAGAAAGAAGGTTTCTGAGAAACTGTTCTCTGATGTGTTAATTCATCTCGCAGTGTTACACTTTCTTTTCCTGGAGCAGTCTTTTACCACTGTTTTTGGGGAATCTGAGAAGTGATATTTTTATCGCATTGAAGCCTACATGGAGAAAGGAAATATCCTCAAATTAAAATGAGAAAGAAGCTTTCTGAGAAACTTCTTTGTGATGTGTGAATTCACCTCACAGAATTACACCTTTCTCTTCATGAAAGAGTTTGCTAACACTGTGTTCCTGCAATTTGCAAAGTGATATTTGGGAGTGCACTGTGGCATATGGTGAAAAAGGAGATATCCTAAAATGAAAACTAGACAGAAGGTTTCTGAGAAACTGTTCTCTGATGTGTGAATTTGTCTCACAGAGTTACAGTTTCTTTATCTGAGGCAGTCTGTTACCACTGTTTTTATGGAATCTGAAGAGTGATTTTTTTATCGCTTTGAAGCCTACTTGAACAAAGGAAATACCCTCAAATAAAAACGAAAAAGAAGCTTTCTGAGAAACTTCTTTGTGATGTGTGAATTCAACTCACAGAATTACACATTTCTCTTCAAGAGAAAGTCTGCTAACATTGTGATCCTGTAATCTGCAAAGTGATATTTGGGAGTGCACTGAGGCATATGGTGAAAAAGGAAATACCCTCAGATGAAAACTAGAAAGAAAGTTTCTGAAAAACTGTTCTCTGATGTGCAAATTCGACTCACAGAGTTACACTTTCTTTCATTGGGGCAGTCTTTTACCACTGTTTTTGGGGAACCTGAGAAGTGATTTTTTTTTATCACATTGAAGCCAACGCGGACAAGGGACATATTCTCAAATAAAAACTAGAAAGAAGGTTTCTGAGAAACTTCTTTGTGATGTGTGAATTCACCTCACAAAATTACACCCTTCTCTTCATGAAGGAGTTTGCTAAAACTGTGTTTCTGTAATCTGCAAAGTGATATTTTGGAGTGCACTGAGTTGTATAGTGAAAAAAGAAATATCCTCAGATGAAAACTGGAAAGAAGGTTTCTGAGAAGCTGTTCTCTGATGTGTGAATTCGTCTCACGGAGTTACACTTTCTTTTCTTGGAGCAGATTGTCACCACTCTTTGTGGGGAATCTGAAAAGGGATTTTTTTTTTTTATCACATTGAAGCATAAGAAGACAAAGGAAGTATCCTCAATTGAAAGTTACAAAATAGCTTTCTGGGAAACATCTCTGTGATGTGTGTGTTCATCCCAACAAAAACTGGAAAGAAGGTTTCTGAGAAACTGTTCTCTGATGTTTGAATTCGTCTCACATAGTTACACTTTTACACTTTCTTTTCCTGGATCAGTCTGTTACCACTGTTTGTGGGGAACCTGAGAAGTGATATTTTTATCGCATTGAAGCCTCCGCAGACAAAGGAAATATCCTCAAAGAAAAACTAGAAAGAAGCTTTCAGAGAAACTTCTTTGATATGTGTGATTTCACCTCCCAGAATACGCTTTTCTCTTTATGAAGCAGTTGGTTAACACTGTGTTCCTGTAACCTGCAAAGTGATATTTTGTAGTGAACTGAGGCATATGGTGAAAAAGGAAATATCCTCAGAAGAAAAGTAGAAAGAACGTTTCTGAGAAAGTGTTGCCTGATGTGTGAATTCGTCTTACAGAGTTACACTTCCATTTCCTGGAGCAGTCTGTTACCCCTTATTTTGGGAAATCTGAAAAGGGATATTTTTATAGCATTGAAGCCTAAGAAGACAAAGGAAGTATCCTCAAATGAAAGTTAGAGAAAAGCTTTCTAAGAGGCTTCTCTGCGATCTGTGAATTCATCCCAATGATATATACCATCCTCTTCATGAAACAGTTTGTTACCACTGTTTTCATGGAATCTGCAAAAGAATATTTGGGAGCGCATAGTTGCATAAGGTAAAAAAGGAAATATCCTCAGATGAAAACCAGAAAGAAGCTTTCTGAGAGACTGATTTCTGATGTGCGAAGTCGTCTCACAAAGTAAACATTCGTTTCAAAGAGCAGTCTGTTACCACTGTTTTGGGGGGACCTGAGAAGTGATAATTTTATCGCTTTGAAACCTACGTGGACAAAGTAAATATTCTCAAATAAAAACGAGAAAGAAGCTTTCTGAGAAATATCTTTATTATGTGTGAATTCACCTCACAGAATTACACCTTTCTCTTCATGAAGGAGTTTGCTAACGCTGTGATCCTCTAATCGGTAAAGTGATATTTTGCAGTGCACTGAGGCATATGTTGAAAAAGGAAATATCTTGAAATGAAAACTGGAAAGAAGGTTTCTGAGAAACTGTTCTCTGATGTGTGAATTCGTCTCGCAGAGTTACAGTTTCTTTACCTGAGGCAGTCTGTTACCACTGTTTTTATGGAATCTGAAGAGTGATTTTTTTATCGCATTGAAGCCTACTTGAACAAAGGAAATATCCTCAAATAAAAACGAAAAAGAAGCTCTCTGACAAACTTCTTTGTGATGTGTGAATTCAACTCACAGGATAACACATTTCTCTTCAAGAAAAAGTCTGCTAACACTGTGATCCTGTAATCTGCAAAGTGATATTTGGGAGTGCACTGAGGCATATGGTGAAAAAGGAAATATCCTCAAATGAAAACTAGAAAGAAGGTTTCTGAAAAACTGTTCTCTGATGTGCAAATTCGACTCACAGAGTTACACTTTCTTTCGTTGGGGCAGTCTTTTACCACTGTTTTTGGGGAACCTGAGAAGTGATATTTTTTTATCACATTGAAGCCAATGCGGACAAGGGACATATTCTCAAATAAAAACTAGAAAGAAGGTTTCTGAGAAACTTCTTTGTGATGTGTGAATTCACCTCACAGAATTACACCCTTCTCTTCATGAAGAAGTTTGCTAACACTGTGTTTCTGTAATCTGCAAAGTAATATTTTGGAGTGCACTGAGTTGTATGGTGAAAAAGGAAATATCTTCAGATGAAAACTAGAAAGAAGGTTTCTGAGAAGCTGTTCTCTGATGTGTGAATTCGTCTCACGGAGTTACACTTTCTTTTCTTGGAGCAGATTGTCACCACTCTTTGTGGGGAATCTGAAAAGGGATTTTTTTTTTTTTTTTATCACATTGAAGCATAAGAAGACAAAGAAAGTATCCTCAATTGAAAGTTACAAAAAAGCTTTCTGGGAAACATCTCTGTGATGTGTGTGTTCATCCCAACAAAAACTGGAAAGAAGGTTTCTGAGAAACTGTTCTCTGATGTTTGAATTCGTCTCACATAGTTACACTTTTACACTTTCTTTTCCTGGATCAGTCTGTTACCACTGTTTGTGGGGAACCTGAGAAGTGATATTTTTATCGCATTGAAGCCTCCGCAGACAAAGGAAATATCCTCAAAGAAAAACTAGAAAGAAGCTTTCAGAGAAACTTCTTTGATATGTGTGATTTCACCTCCCAGAATACACCTTTCTCTTTATGAAGCAGTTGGTTAACACTGTGTTCCTGTAACCTGCAAAGTGATATTTTGTAGTGAACTGAGGCATATGGTGAAAAAGGAAATATCCTCAGAAGAAAAGTAGAAAGAACGTTTCTGAGAAAGTGTTGCCTGATGTGTGAATTCGTCTTACAGAGTTACACTTCCATTTCCTGGAGCAGTCTGTTACCCCTTATTTTGGGAAATCTGAAAAGGGATATTTTTATCGCATTGAAGCCTAAGAAGACAAAGGAAGTATCCTCAAATGAAAGTTAGAGAAAAGCTTTCTAAGAGGCTTCTCTGCGATCTGTGAATTCATCCCAATGAATATACCATCCCCTTCATGAAACAGTTTGTTACCACTGTTTTCGTGGAATCTGCAAAAGAATATTTGGGAGCGCATAGTTGCATAAGGTAAAAAAGGAAATATCCTCAGATGAAAACCAGAAAGAAGATTTCTGAGAAACTGATTTCTGATGTGTGAAGTCATCTCACAAAATTCAACATTCGTTTCAAAGAGCAGTCTGTTACCACTGTTTTTGGGGGACCTGAGAAGTGATAATTTTATCGCTTTGAAACCTACGTGGACAAAGTAAATATCCTCAAATAAAAACGAGAAAGAAGCTTTCTGAGAAACTTCTTTGTGATGTGTGAATTCACCTCACAGAATCAAACCTTTCTCTTCATGAAGGAGTTTGCTAACAATGTGTTCCTGTAATCTGCAATGTGATATTTGGGAGTGCACTGTGGCATATGATGAAAAAGGAAATATCCTCAGATGAAGAGTAGAAAGAAGGTTTCTGAGAAACTATTCTCTGATGTGTGAATGCGTCTGACAGAGTTACACTTTCTTTTTTTTAAAATTTATTTATTATTATTATACTTTAAGTTGTAGGGTACATGTGCATAAAGTGCAGGTTTGTTACATATGTATACTTGTGCCATGTTGGTGTGCTGCACCCATCAACTCGTCATTTACATCAGGTATAACTCCCAATGCAATCCCTCCCCCCTCCCCCCTCCCCATGATAGGCCCCGGTGTGTGATGTTCCCCTTCCCGAGTCCAAGTGATCTCGTTGTTCAGTTCCCACCTATGAGTGAGAACATGCGGTGTTTGGTTTTCTGTTCTTGTGATAGTTTGCTAAGAATGATGGTTTCCAGCTGCATCCATGTCCCTACAAAGGACACAAACTCATCCTTTTTTATGACTGCATAGTATTCCATGGTGTATATGTGCCACATTTTCTTAATCCAATCTGTCACTGATGGACATTTGGGTTGATTCCAAGTCTTTGCTATTGTGAATAGTGCCGCAATAAACATACGTGTGCATGTGTCTTTATGGCAGCATAATTTATAATCCTTTGGTTATATACCCAGTAATGGGATGGCTGGGTCATATGGTACATCTAGTTCTAGATCCTTGAGGAATCGCCATACTGTTTTCCATAATGGTTGAACTAGTTTTCAATCCCACCAACAGTGTAAAAGTGTTCCTATTTCTCCACATCCTCTCCAGCACCTGTTGTTTCTTGACTTTTGAATGATCGCCATTCTAACTGGTGTGAGATGGTATCTCATTGTGGTTTTGATTTGCATTTCTCTGATGGCCAGTGATGATGAGCATTTTTTCATGTGTCTGTTGGCTGTATGAATATCTTCTTTTGAGAAATGTCTGTTCATATCCTTTGCCCACTTTTTGATGGGGTTGTTTGTTTTTTTCTTGTACATTTGTTTGAGTTCTTTGTAGGTTCTGGATATTAGCCCTTTGTCAGATGAGTAGATTGCAAAAATTTTCTCCCATTCTGTAGGTTGCCTGTTCACTCTGATGGTAGTTTCTTTTGCTGTGCAGAAGCTCTTTAGTTTAATTAGATCCCATTTGTCAATGTTGGCTTTTGCTGCCATTGCTTTTGGTGTTTTAGACATGAAGTCTTTGCTCATGCCTATGTCCTGAATGGTACTACCTAGGTTTTCCTCTAGGGTTTTTATGGTATTAGGTCTAACATTTAAGTCTCTAATCCATCTTGAATTAATTTTCGTATAAGGAGTAAGGAAAGGATCCAGTTGAGTTACACTTTCTTTTCCTGGAGCAGTCTATTACCACTCTTTTTAGAGAATGTGAAAAGGGATATTTTTTATCGCATTGAAGCCTAAGAAGACAAAGAAAGTATCCTCAAATGAAAGTTAGAAAAAAGCTTTCTGGGAAACTTCTCTGTTATATGTTAATTCATCCCAGTGAAATACAACTTCCTCTTTTTTAAACAGTTTGCTACCACTGTTTTGGTGGAATCTGCAAAAGGATATTTGGGAGCGCATAGAGGCTTAAGATAAAAAGGGAAATATCCTCAGATGAAAAACAGAAAGAAACTTTCTGAGAAACTGATTTCTGAAGTGTGAATTCATCTCACAGAATTAAATATTCCTTTCATGGAGCAGTCTCTTACCAGTGTTTTTCGGAATCTCAGAAATGATATTTTGGATTGCATTGAAGCCTATGCTGATAAAAGAAATATCCTAAAATAAAAATGAGAGAGAAGGTTTCTGAGAAACATCTTTATTATGTGTGAATTCACCTCATAGAATTACACGTTTCTCTTCATGAAGGAGTTTGCTAATATTGTCTTCCTGTAATCTGCAAAGTTTTCTTTTGGAGTGCACTGAGACATATGGTGAAAAAGGAAATATCCTCAAATGAAAACTGGAAAGAATGTTTGTGAGAAACTGTTCTCTAATGTGTGAATTCGTCTCACAGAGTTACACTTTCTTTTCATGTAGCAGTCTGTTACTACTGTTTTTGGGGAATCTGAGAAGTGATATTTTTTATCACATTGAAGCTGACGCAGACAAAGGAAATATCCTCAAATAAAACTGGAAAGAAGACTTCTGAGAAACTTCTTTGTGATGTGTGAATTCACCTCACAAAATTACACGTTTCTCTTCAAGAAGGAGTTTGTTAACACTGTGTTCCTGTAATCTGTAAAGTGATATTTGGGAGTGTTCTGAGGCATATGGTGAAAAAGGAAATATCCTCAGATGAAACCTAGACAGAAGGTTTCGGAGAAACTGTTCTCTGATGTGTGAATTCGTCTCACAGAGTTACTCTTTCTATTCCTGGAAGAGACTGTCACCACTGTTTGTAGGGAATCTGAGAAGTGATATTTTTTATCACATTGAAGCCTACTGGAACAAAGGAAACATCCTCAAATAAAACAAGAAAGAAACTTTCTGAGAAACCTCTTTGTGATTGTGAATTCACCTCACAGAATTACACCTTTGTCTTCATGAAGTATTTTGCTAAAACTGCGTTCCTGTAATCTGAAAAATGATATTTGGGAGTGCGCTGAGGCATGTGTTGAAATGGAAAATATCCTCAGATGAAAACTATAAAGAAGGTTTCTGAGAAACTGTTCTCTGATGTGTGAATTAGTCTCACAGAGTTGTACTTTCTTTTCCTGGAGCAGTTTGTTACCACTGTTTTTGGGGAATCTGAGAAGTGACAATTTTATCGCTTTGAAACCTACGTGGACAAAGGACATATTCTCAAATAACAATGAGAAAGAAGGTTTCTGAGAAACTTCTTTCTGATGTGTGAATTCACCTCACAGAATTAAACCTTTCTCTTCATGAAGGAGTTTCCTAACACTGTGTTCCTGTAATCTACAAAGTGATATTTGGGAGTGCACTGACTCATAAGGTGAAAAAGGAAGTATCCTCAGATGAAGAGTAGAAAGATGGTTTTGGAGAACTTAGTCTCTGAAGTCTGAATTCGTCTCAAAGAGTTACACTTTCTTTTCATTGAGCAGTCTGTTACCACTGTTATTGGGAAATCCGAGAAGTGATAGTTTTTATCACATTGAAGGCTACTTGAAAAAAGGAAATATCTTCAAATAAAAACTAGAAATAAGCTTCTTGAGAAACTTCTTTGTGATGTGTGAATTCACCTCACAGAATTTCAGCTTTCTCTTCATGAAGGAGTTTGCTAACACTGTGTTCGTGTAATCTGCAAAGTGATATTTTGGAGTGCACTGAGGCGTATGGTGAAAAAGGAAATATCCTCAGATGAAAAGTAGAAAGAAGGTTTCCAAGAAACTTTTCTCTGATGTGTGATTTCGCTTCACAGAGTTACATTTTCTTTCCCTGGAGCAGTCTGTTACCACTGTTTTGGGGAATCTGAGAAGTGATATTTATATCGCATTGAACCCTATGGGGACAAAGGAAATATTCTCCAATAAAAACGAAATGGAACCTTTCTGAGAAACTTCTTTGTGATGTGTGAATTCACCTCACAGAATTACACCTTTATCTTTATGAACGAATTTGCTAACACTCTGTTCGTGTAATCTGCATAGTGATATTTGGGAAGGCACTGAGGCATATAGTGAAAAAGGAAATATCCTCAGATCAAAAGTAGACAAAGGTTTCTGAGAAACAGTTCTCTGATGTGTGAGTTCATCTCACATAGTGCACTTTCTTTTCATGGAGCAGTCTGTTACCACTGTTTTTGGGGAACCTGAGAAATGATAATTTTTATCACTTTGAAGCCTACTTTAACAAAGGAAATATCCTCAAATAAAAACTAGAAAGAAGCTTACTATGAAACTTCTTTGTGATGTGTGAATTCACCTCACCGAATTAAACCTTTCTCTTCATGACGGAGTTTGCTAACACTGTGTTCGTGTAATCTGCAAAGTGATATTTGATAGTGCACTGAGGCATATGGTGAAAAAGGAAATATCCTCAGATGAAAACTAGAAAGAAGTTTTGTGAGAAACTGTTCTGTGATGTGTATATTCGTTTCACAGTTACACTTTCTTTTCCTGGAGCAGTCTGTTACCACTGTTTTTGGGGAACCTGAGAAGTGATACTTTGATCGCATTGAAGCCAATGGGGACCACGGAAATATCCTCAAATAAAAATGAGAAAGAAGCTTTCTGAGAAACTTCTTTGTGATGTGTGAATTCAGACCACAAAATTACACCTTTCTTTTCATGAAAGAGTTTGCTAACACTGTGTTCCTGTAATCTGCAAAGTGATATTTGGGAGTGCACTGAGGCATGTGGTGAAAACCAAATATCCTCAGATGAAAACTAGAAAGAAAGTTTCTGAGAAACTGTTCACTGATGTGTGAATTCGTCTCACCGAGTTACATTTTCTTTTCATGCAGCAGTCTGTTACCACTGTTTTTGGGAAACATGAGAAGTGATATTTTTTATCACATTGAAGCCTACGCAGACAAAGGATATATACTCAAATAAAAACTAGAAAGAAGCTTTCTGAGAAACTTCTGTGTGATGTGTGAATTCATCTTACAGAGTTACACCTTTCTCTTCATGAAGGAGTTTGCTAACACTGTCTTCGTGTAATCTGCAAAGTGATATTTGGGAGTGCCCTGAGGCATATGGAGAAAAAGGTAATATCTTCAGATGAAAAGCAGAAAGATGCTTTCTGAGAAACTGTTCTCTGATGTGTGAATACGTCTCACAGAGTTACACTTTCTTTTCCTGTAGCTGTCTGTTACCACTGTTTTTGGCGAACCTGAGAAGTGATATTTTATCGCATTGAAGCCTACGCGGAAAAGGATATATCCTCAAATAAAAACTAGAAAGAAGTTTCTGAGAAACTTCTTTGTGATGTGTGAATTCACCTCACAGAATTACACCTTTCTCTTCATGAAGGAGATTGCTATGACTGTGTTCATGTAATCTACAAAGTGATATTTGATAGTGCACTGAGGTATATGGTGAAAAAGCAAATATCGTCAGATGAAATGTAGAAAGGTTTCTGAGAAACTGTTCTCTGATGTGTGAATTCTTCTCACAGTGTTACACTTTCTTTTCCTGGAGCAGTATGTTATCACTCTTTTTGGGAAACCTGAGAAGTGATATCTTTATCGCATTGAAACCTACACGGACAAATGACATATCCTCAAGTAAAAACTAGAAAGAAGCTTTCTGAGAAACTTCTTTGTGATGTGTGAATTCACCTCACAGAATTACACCTTTCTCTTCATGAAGGAGTTTACTAACATTGTGTTCCTGTATTCGGCAAAGTGATATTTGGGAGTGCTCTGAGGCTTATGGTGAAAAAGGAAATATCCTCGGATGAAAACGATAAAGAATATTTCCATGAAACTGTTCTCTGTCGTGTGTATTCGTCTCACAGAGTTACACATTCTTTTCCTGGAGCAGTCTGAAACCACTCTTTTTGGGAAATCTGAAAAGGGATACCTTTTTTGACATTTTGAAGCCTAGGAAGACAAAGGAAGTATCCTCAAATGAAAATTAGAAAAAAACTTTCTGGTAAACTTCTCTGTGATGTGTGAATTCATCCCAATGAAATACACCTTCCTCTTCTTGAAAGAGTTTGCTAGCATTGTTTTCGTGGAATCTGCAAAAGGATATTAGGGAGCGCACATGGGCATAAGATAAAAAAGGAAATCTCCTCAGATGAAAACTAGAAAGAAGGTTTCTGAGAAACTGTTCTCTGTTGTGTGAATTCATCTCAAAGAATTACACTTTCTTTTCCTGGAGCCGTCTGTTACCACTGTTTTTGGGTAACCGGAGAAGTGATATTTTTGTCACATTGAAGCCTACTCAGACAAAGAAATATCCTCAAATAAAAACTAGAATGAAGTTTTCTGAGAAACCTCTTTGTGATGTGTGAATTCACCACACAAAATTACACCTTTTTCTTCATGTAGGAGTTTGCTAACACTGTGTTCCTGTAATCAGCAAAGTGATATTTGGGAGTGCACCGAGCTATATGGTGAAAAAGGAAATATCTTCAGATGAAAACTAGACAGAGGTTTTCTGAGAAACTGTTCACTGATGTGTGAATTCGTCTCACAGAGTTACACTTTCTTTTCCATGGAGCAGCCTGTTACCACTGTTTTTATGGAACCTGAGAAGTGAAAATTTTATTGCATTGAAGCCTACGCGGATAAAGGAAAGGACATATCCTCAAATAAAAACTAGAAAGAAGCTCTCTGAAAAACTTCTTTATGATGTGTGAATTCATCTCACAGAATTACACCTTTGTCTTCCTGAAGTAGGTTGCTAGCTCTGTGTTCCTGTATTTGGCAAAGTGATATTTAGGAGTGCTCTGAGGCTTATGGTGAAAAAGGAAATATCCTTGGATAAAAACTGGAAAGAAGGTTTCTGTGAAACTGTTCTCTTTCGTGTGAATTCATCTCAAAGAGTTACAAATTCTTTTTCTGGAGCAGTCCGTTACCACTCTTTTTGGGGAATCTGAAAAGGGACATTTTTATCTCATCGAAGCCTAAGAAGAGAAAGGAAGTATCCTCAAATTAAAGTTAGAAGAAAACTTTCTGGGAAACTTCTCTGTGATGTGTGAATTCATCCTAATGAAATACACCTTCCTTTTCATGAAACAGTTTGCTACCACTGTTTTCGTGGAATAGGCAAAAGGATATTTGGGAGCGCATAGAAGCATAAGGTAAAAAAGGAAATATCCACAGATGAAAACCTGAAAGAAGCTTTCTGAGAAACTGATTTCTGATGTGTGAATTCATTTCACAGAGTTAAATATTCGTTTCATGGAGCAGTCTGTTACCAGTGTTTTAGGGGAATCACAGAAATGATATTTCAAATTGCATTGAAGCCTATGCTGACAAAGGAAATATCCTCAAGTAAAAATGAGAAAGAAGCTTTCTGAGAATCATCTTTATTATGTGTGAATTTACCTCACAGAATTACACCTTTCTCTTCATGAAGGAGTTTGCCAACACTATGTTCCTGTAATCTGTAAAGTGATATTTGGGAGTGCACTGAGGCATATGGTGAAAAAGGAAATATCCTCAAATGAAAACTAGAAGGAAGGTTTCTGAGAAACAGTCCTGTGATGTGTGAATTCGTCTGACAGAGTTACACTTTCTTTTCCTGGAGCAGTCTGTTACCACTGCTTTTGTGGAACATGAGAAATTATTTTGTTTATTACATTGAAGCTTATGTGGAGAAAGGAAATATCCTCAAGTAAAAACTATAAAGAATCTTTCTGAGAAACTTCTATGTAATGTGTGAATTCACCTCACAGAATTACACCTTTCTCTTAATGAAGGAGTTTGCAAACACTGTGTTCCTGTAATCTTCAAAGTGATATTTGGGCGTGCACTGAGGCGTATGGTGAAAAAGAAAATATACTCAGATGAAAACTAGAAAAAAGTTTTCTGAGAAACTGTTCTCTAATGTGTGAATTCGTCTCACAGAGTTACACTTTCTTTTCCTGGAGCAGTCTGTTATCACTCTTTTTGGAGGAATCTGAAAAGGGATTTCTTTTTTTATCACATTGAAGCCTAAGAAGACAAAGGAAGCATCCTCAAATGAAAGTTAGAAAAAAAGTATATTTCCTCTGCAACCATAAGCTTCATGGCACTAAGAAATATCCCATTGTAGATATCAATAAAACAGTGGTAGCAAACTGATCAGTTAGTAGAACACTGTAACTCTGTGAGTTGCATTCACACACCACAATGCAGTTTCTCAGAACACTTCTTTAAAGTTTTCATAAGAGGATATATCCTCTTTCACCATAGCCCTCAATGCGCTCCCAAATATCACTTTTCAGATTCCATGAAAACAGTGTTAGCAAACTGCTTCATGAAGAGAAAGGTGTAACTCTGTGAGACCAAGTCACATATCATAAAAGAGTTTCTCAGAAAGCTTCTTTCCTGTTTTCATCTGAGGATATTTCCTTCATTCTAGGAGTCATCATACCGATCCAAAATATGACTTCTCAGATGCCACAGAAAGAGTGCTAGCAAACGGTTTCACAAATTACATGTGTAACTCTGTGAAATGAATTCACACATCACAAAGCAGATTCTCAGAAAGCTTCTTTCTCATTTTTATCGGAGGACATTTCCTTTTTCACCATAAGCTTCATGGTGCTAAGAAATATCCCATTGCAGATTTCAAGAAAACACTGTTGGCAAACTGATCAATGAAAAGAACAGTGTAAGTCTGTGAGTTGCATTCACACATCACAATGCAGTTTCTCAGAACGCTTCTTTCCAGTTTTCATCTGAGGATATTTCCTTTTTCACCACAGACCTCAATGTGCTCCCAAATATCACGTTGCAGTTTCCACGAAAACAGTGTTAGTAAACTGTTCCATGAAGACTAAGGTATAACTCTCTGAGATGAATTGACACATCAGAAAGAAGTTTCTCAGAAAGCTTCTGTCTAGTTTTTATCGGAGGATATTTCCTTTGTCCCCATAAGCTTCATGGCGCTAAGAAATATCCCATTGTAGATTTCAAGAAAACAGTGTCAGCAAACGACCATTGAATAGAACACTGTAACTCTGAGTTGCATTCACACATCACAATGCAGTTTCTCAGAACGCTTCTTTAACGTTTTCATATGAGGATATATCCTTTTTCACCATAGCCCTCAAAGCGCTCCCAAGTATCACTTTTCAGATTCCACGAAAACCGTGTTAACAAACTGTTTCCTGAATAGTAAGATGTAACTCTGTGAGATGAAGTCACACATCACAAAGAAGTTTCTCAGAAAGCTTCTTTCCAGTTTTCATCTGAGGATATTTCCTTCATCCGAGGAGTCATCATAGCGATTCAGAATATCACTTCTCAGATTCCACAAAAAGAGTGCTAGGAAACGGTTCCACAAAATACATGTGTAACTCTGCGAGATGAATTCACACATCACAAAGCGGATTCTCAGAAATCTTCTTTCTCGTTTTTATCGGATGATATTTCCTTTGTCACCGTAAGCTTCATGGCGCTAAGAAATATCCCATTGCAGATTTTAAGAAAACACTGTTGGCAAACTGATCAATGAAAAGAGTAGTGTAAATCTGTGAGTTGCATTCACGCATCACAATGCAGTTTCTCAGAACGCTTCTTTCTAGTTTTCATCTGATGATATTTCCTTTTTCACCACAGACCTCAATGTGCTCCCAAATATCACGTTGCAGTTTCCACCAAAACAGTGTTAGCAAACTGTTCCATGAAGACTAAGGTGTAACTCTCTGAGATGTATTAACATATCAAAAAGAAGTTTCTCAGAAAGCTTCTTACACGTTTTTAATTGAGGATATTTCCTTTCTCAGCTGAGGCCTCGATGCGATCCAATATATCCCTACTCCCATACCCCAAAGACAGTGGTAATAGACTGCTCCATGATGTGAAAGTATAACCCTCTAAAATGAACTCACACATCATAAAGCCTTTTCTCAGAAAGCTTCCTTCTAGTTTCATCTAAGGATATTTCCTGTTTCACCATAGGCCTCAATGTGCTCAGAAATATTACTTTGCAGATTCCACGAAAACAGTGTTAGCAAACTGCTTCATGAAGAGAAAGGTGTAACTCTGTAAGATGAATTCACACATCACAGAGCAGTTTCTCAGAAATCTTCTTCCTGGTTTTTATCTGAGAATATTTCCTCTGTCTGAGGAGTCTTCATAGCGGTCCAAAATATCACTTCTGAGACTCCACAAAAGCAGAGATAGCAAATGACTCCACGAAATACATGTGTAACTCTCTGAGATGATTTCACACATCACAAAGCAGTTTCTCAGAAAGCTTCTTTCTCATTTTAATCGGAGAATATTTCCTTTGTCACCGTAAGATTCTTGGCACTAAGAAATATCCCATTGCAGATTTCAAGAAAACAGTGTTAGCAAACTGATCAATGAAAAGAACTCTGTAATTCTGTGAGTTGCATTCACACATCACAATGCAGTATCTCAGAATGCTTCTTGAAAATTTTCATCTGAGATATTTCCTTTTTCACCGTAGCCCTCAATGCGCTCCAATATCACTTTGCAGATTCCATGAAAACAGTGTTAGCAAACTGCTTCATGAAGAGAAACGTGTAAACCAGTGAGATGAAATCACACATCACAAAGAGGTTTCCCAGAAAGCTTCTTTCTCCTTTTTTATGTGAGGACATTTCTTTCGTCCGAGGAATCTTCATAGCATTCCAAAATATCACTTCTCAGATGCCACAAAAGAATGCTAGCAAACGGCTGCATGAAATACATGTGTAACTCCGTGAGATGAATTCACACATCGATAAGCAGTTTCTCAGAAAGCTTCTTTCTAGTTTTTATCAGAGGATAGATCCTTTGTCACTGTAAGCTTCATGGAACTCAGAAATATCCCATTTCAGATTTCAAGTAAACAGTGTTGGCAAAGTGATCAATGAAAAGAAAAGTGAAACTCAGTGAGTTACATTCACACATCACAAGGCAGTTTCTCAGAACGCTTCTTTCCATTTTTCATCTGAGGATACTTCCTTTTTCACCACAGGCTCAATGCACTTCCAAATATCACTTTGCAGATTCCACGAAAACTGTGTTAGGAAACTGCTTCATGGAGAGAAACGTGCAAACCTGTGAGATGAATTCACACATCACAAAGCAGTTTCTCAGAAAGCTTCTGTCTAGTTTTTATCGGAGGATATTTTGTTTGTCACTGTAGGCTTCATGGCACAAAGAAATATCCCATTGTACACTTCAAGAAAACAGTGTTAGCATACTGATCAATGAAAAGAACACTGTAAGTCTGTGAGTTGCATTCACACATCACAATGCAGTTTCTCAGAACGCTTCTTTAAAGTTTTCATATGAGGATATATCCTTTTTCACCATAGCCCTCAATGTGCTCACAAATATTACTTTTCAAATTCCAGGAAAGCAGTGTTAGCAAACTACTTCATGAAGAGAAATGTGTAACTCTATGTGATGAATTCACACGTCACAAAGAAGTTTCTCAGAAAGCTTCTTTCTCATTTTTATTTGAGGATATTTCCTTTGTCATCATAGGCTTCAATGCGATCCAATATATGCCTTCTCAGATTCCCCAAAAACAGTGGTAGCAGGAAAACTGTGTTAGCAAACTGCCTCATTGAGAGAAAGGTGTAACTCAGTGAGATGAATTCACACATCACAAAGTAGTTTCTCAGAAAGCTTCTTTCTAGTTTTTATCTGAGGTATTTACTTTTTCACCATAGGACTCAATGTGCTACCAAATACAACTTGGCTAATTCCACAAAAGCGGTGTTAGCAAACTGCTTCATGGAGTGAATGGCGTAACTCTGCGAGTTGAATACGCACACCACAAAGCAGTTTCTCAGAAAGCTTCTTTCTCGTTTTTATCTGAGGATATTTCCTTTGTCACCGTAAGCTTCATGGCGCTGAGAAATATCCTATTGCAGATTTCAAGAAAATAGTGTTAGCAAGCTGATCAATGAAAAGAAATGTGTAACTCTGTGACTTGCATTCATACATCACAATGCAGTTTCTCAGAACACTTCTTTCCAGTTTTTATCTGAGAATATTTCCCTTTTCACCATAGAACTCAATGCACTCTTAAATATCACTATGCGAATTCCACAAAAACCGTGTTAGCAGACTGCTTCATGAAGACAAAGGTGTATCTCTGTGAGATGAATTCACACACCACAAAGAAGTCTCTGAGAAGACTTATCTCTAGGTTTTATCTGAGGATATTTCATTTTTCACCATGGGACTCAATGTTATCCAAAATATCACCTCTGAGATTCCACAGAAAAAGTGCTATCAAACTCCTCCAAGAAAGAGAGGTGTAACTCTGTGAGATGAATTCACACATCATAAAACAATTTCTCAGAAAGTTCCTTTCTGGTTTTTGTCTGAAGATATTTCCTTTGGTCATAGAGTCTTCAAAGCGATCCGAAATATCAGTTCACAGATTCCACAAAAACAGGGCTATCAAACAGCTCCACGAAAGACAGGTGTATCTCTGTGAGTTGAATTCACATATCAGAAAACAGTTTCTCAGAGAGCTTCTTTCTTTTTCATCTGAGTTTATTTCTGGTGTCAATGCGCCCCCGTGTGTCTCATTGCAGATTCTGTGAAAACACTGTTAGCAAGCTTCTCAATGAAAACAGGGCTGTAAATCTGTGAGCTGAATTCACCTACAACAAAGCAGTTTCTCAGAAGGCTTCTCTGCAGTTTTTGTCTGAGGATATTTCCTTTTCCACTCTTGGATTCAATGATATCCAAGATATCACTTCTGAGATTCCATAAAATCAGTGCTAGCAAACTCCTCCATAAAAGAGTGGTGTCACTGTGAAATGAATTCACACATCTCAAACCAGTTTCTCAGAAAGCTTCATTCTGGTTTTTGTCGGAGGATATTTCCTTAATCCATAGAGTCTTCATAGCGATCCAAATTATCACTTTTCAGATTCCACAATAACAGTGCTAGCAAACGGCTCCTCGAAACACAGGTGTAACTCTAAGAGATGCATTGTGACATCACAAAGCAGTTTCTCAGAAAGGTTCTTACTCGTTTTTTCTGAGGAGATTTCCTTTGTCACCATAAGCTTCATTGCGCTAAGAAATATTGCATTGTAGATTTCAAAAACACAGTGTTAGCAAACTGATCAATGAAAAGAAAGGTGTAGCTCTGAGTTGCAGTCACACATCACAATGCAGTTTCTCAAAATGCTTCTTTCTCGTTTATATTTGAAGATACTTCCTTAGTCAGCGTAGGCTTCAGTGCGATCCCAAATATCACTTTCAGATTCCTCAAAGACGGTGGTAAGAGACTGCTTCATGAAACGAAAGTGTAACTCCATGAAATGAATTCAGATGTCAGAAAGCAGTTTTTCAGAAAGCGTCTTTCTAGTTTTTATCTGAGGATATTTTCTTTTCATCATAGCCCTCAATGCGCTCCCAAATATCACTTTGCAGATTCCACAAAAACATGTTAGCAAACTGCTTCATTGAGACATAGGTGTAACTCTGTGAGATGAATTCACACGTCACAAAGAAGTTTCTCAGAAAGTTTCTTTCTAGTTTTATCTAAGGATATTTCCTTTTTCACCATAGGCCTCAATACATTCCCAAATATCACTTTATGGATTCCATGTAAACTGTTAGCAAACTGCCTCATTGAGAGAAAGGTGTTACTCTGTGAGATG
Source organism: Macaca fascicularis (assembly GCF_037993035.2). NCBI lineage: Eukaryota > Metazoa > Chordata > Mammalia > Primates > Cercopithecidae > Macaca > Macaca fascicularis. Next base: position 98,069,859 of record NC_088375.1, read on the forward strand.
AATTCACACGTCACGAATAAGTTTCTCAGAAAGCTTCTTTCTAGCTTTTATCTGAGGATATTTCCTTTGTCAACAGAGATTTCAATGTACCCAAAATATCGCCTCACAAATTGCCCAGAAACAGTGTTAACAGACTGCTCCAGAAAACGAAAACATAAATCTGTGAGAAGAATTCGCACATCAAAAAGCAGTTTCTTAGAAAGCTTCTTTCTGGTTTTTAGCTGAGGATATTTCCTTTTTTCACCATAGGCCTCAAAGCCCTCCCAATATCACTTTGCAGATTCCACAAAACCAGTGTTAGCACACTGCTTTATGAAGAGAAATATGTAACTCTGTGAGATGAATTCACACGTCACAAAGAAGTTTCTCAGAAAGCTTCTTTCTCGTTTTTATTTGAGGACATTTCCTTTGTCATTGTACACTTCAATGCAATCCAAAATATCCCTTCTCAGATTCCCCAAAAACAGTGGTAGAAGACTGCCCCATGAAGTGACATTTTAACTCTGTGAGATGCATTCACACATCATAAAGCATTTTCTCAGAAATCTTCTTTATAGTTTTTTTCTAAGGTGTTTCCTTTTTCACCATGGCCCTCAATGCGCTCCCAAATATTACTTTGCAGATTCCACAACAATAGAGATAACAAACTGCTTCATTGAGAGAAAGGTGTTACTCTGTGAGATGAATTCACATCTCACAATGAAGTTTCTCAGAAAGCTTCTTTCTCGTTTTTATTTGAGGATATTTCCTTTGTCATTGTAGCCTTCAATGCCATCCAAAACATCCCTTCTCAGATTTCCCAAAAACAGTGATAACAGACTGGCCCATGAAGTGACATTTTAACTCTGTGAGATGAATGCAAACATCATAAAGCAGTTTCTCAGGAAGCGTCTTTCTAGTTTTTATCTGAGGATATTTCGTGTTTCACCATAGACCTCAATGTGTTTCCAAATATCACTTTACAGATTCCAGGAAAACTGTGGTAGCAAACTGCTCCATGAAGAGAAAGATTTAACTCGGTGAGTTGAATTCACACATCACAAGGTAGTTTCTCAGAAAGCTCTTACCAGTTTCTATCAGAGGATATTTCCTTTTTCACCGTAGGCCTCAATACGCTCCCAAATACAACTTGGCAGATTCCACGAAAACGGTGTTACCAAACTGCTTCATGGATATATTGGAGCACATTGAGGACTATGTTGAATAAGTAAATATACTCAGATAAAAACTAGAAATAAGCTTTCTGAGAAACTTCTTTGTGATGTGTGAATTCATCTCACAGAAGTAAACTTCTACTTTCTTGAAGCAGTTTGCTAACACAATTTTCATGGAATCCGTAAAGTGATATTTGGGAATGCATTGAGGCCCATAGTGTAAAAGGAAATATCCTCAGATAAAAACTAGAAAGAAGCTTTCTGGGAAACTTATTATGATAAGCGAATTCATCTCACAGAGTTAAAATTTTGCTTCATGGAGCAGTCTGTTACCACTCTTTCCGATGCATTTGTGACGATATATTTTGGATCGCATTGAAATATTTGTTGCCAAAGGAAATATCCTTAGATAAACACTGGAAATTCGTTATATAAGGAAAGTTTTATCTATGTGAGATGAATAATATATCACAAAGCAGTTTCACAGAAAGCTTCTTTCCAATTTTTGTCTGAGGATATTTACTTTTTCACCATAGCCGTCCATATACTACTGAATTTCCCTTGGTAGCTTTTACTCCAAGAGGGATTGCCCAATCCTCTATAAGAAGAAAGGTATAACTCTGTGAGTGGAATAAACAAGTAACAAAGCAGCTCCTCGGAAAACTTCTCTCCAGTTTCTATCAGAAGATATTGCCATTTTCACCATCAGCCTCAAAGTGTCCCCGAATATCCCCTCATAGACTAAACAAAAACAGTGTTAGAATACTTCTCAATGAAAAGAGAAGCTTAACTGTGTGAGTGGAATTTACGTGACACAGAGTAGTTTCACAGATAGCTTCCTTCCGGTTTTTTTCTGAGGATATTTCTTTTTCTATATTCTAAAGAACGTTCCCAAATGTCCTTCCTCAGATTCCACAGAAGCAGTGATTTCAAACCATTCAACCGAAGAATGGTTTAAATTTATGAGATGAATACACACATAACAAAGCAGTTGTTCCGAAATCTTCTGTTCAGTTTTCATCGGAAATCGTTTCCTTGCTCACCAGAGGCCTCCGGGTGCCACTTAATATCCCTTCGCAGATTCCACAAAGACAGAGTTTCCAAACTGGGCAATGTGGAGTAAGCTTTAACTCTTTGAAATGAATGCACATATCAGAGAGCAGTTTCTTGGAACACTTCTTTCTGCGTTTTATTTGAGGATATTTCACTTTTCACCTAATTCTTCAATGTGCTCCGAAATATCCCTTTTTCAGTTTTACAGTAACAGTGTTCAAACACTGCCTTATGAGAAAAGAGGTATAACTCCATGAGTGGAATGCACACATCACAAAACAGTTTGTTGGAAAGCTTCTCTCCAGTTTTTATCTGAAGGTATTTCCATGTGAATGTGCTCCCAAATGTCCATTTGTAGATTCATCCGTGACCGAGTTTCCAAGCTGCATAATGTAAAGTAAGCTTTATCTATGTGAGATGAATAAGCATAGCAAAAAGCAGACTCACAGAAAGCCTCTTTCCAGTTTTTATCTGAAAATATTTCCTTTTCCACCATAGTCCTGAATGTACTCCCAAATATCCCTTCGCAGATCCATTCATGACAGAGTTTCCAAGCTGCGTAATATAAGGAAAGCTTTATCTATGTGAGAAGAAAACACATAGCGCATAACAGTTTCACAGAAAGCTTCTTTCCAGTTCTTGTCTGAGGTTATTTCACTTTTCACCATAGGCGTCAATATGCTCCCTGATATCCCTTGGTACCTTTTTATCCAAAAGGGTTTACCCAATGCTAAGAGAGGTATAACACTGTGAGTGGAATGCACACGTCACAAAGCAGTTCCTCGGAAACCTTCTCTCCAGTTTCTATCTGAACATATTTCCTTTCCCACTGTAAGCCTCAAAGTGCTCCCGAATATCCCTTCGAATGTTAAACATAAACAGTGTTAGAAAACTGCTCAATGAAAAGACAAGCTTAACTGAGCAAGAGGAATTCAGAAGACACATAGCAGTTTCACAGAAAGCTTTCTTCTGGTTTTTATCTGAGGATATTTATTTCTCCATATTCTAAAGAGTGTTCCCAAATGTCCTTCCTCAGATTCCACAGAAACAGTGATTTCAAACTGCTCAATCCAAAGAATGGTTTAACTCTATGAGGTGAATACACACATTACAAAGCAATTACCCAGAAAGCTTCTCTGCAGTTTTCATCAGAAGACATTTCCTTGTTAACCACAGACAGTCGGGCGCCACTTAATATCATTTCACAGATTACTCAAAGACAGAGTAATGGGCAACATAGAGTAAGCTTAACTATGTGAAATGAAAGCACATATCAGACAGCAGTTTCTTGGAAAGCTTCTTTCTGGGTTTTACTTGAGAATAGTTTACTTTTCACCATAGTCTTCAAAGCGCTACGAAATATCTCTTTTTCGGTTTTACAGTAACAGTGTTCAAACACTGTCTTATGAGAAAAAAGGTATAACTCCCTGAGTGGAATGCACACATAAGAAAGTAGTTTCTCAGAAAGTTTCTCTCCAGGATTTATCTGAAGATATTTCCATTTTCACCATAATCCTGAATGTGCTTCTGAATGTCCCTTAGTGGATCCGTCCATGAAGGAGTTTCCAAACTGCATAATATAAAGAAAGTTTTATCTATGTGAGATGAATAAACATATGTATCACAAACCAGTTTCAGAGAAAACGTCTTTCCAGCATTTGTCTGAGGATATTTCTTTTTCCACCATAGCCATCCATATGGTGAATATTCCTTGGTAGCATTTTCTTCAAAAGAGATTCCCCAGTACTCCACGAGAAGAAAGGCATAACTCTGTGAGTGTAATGCACACATCACAAAGCAACTCCTCGGAAAACTCCTCTCCAGTTTCTATCTGAAGATATTTCTGTTTTCACCATACGCCTCAAAGTGCTCCCGAATATTCCTTCACAGATTAAACAAAAACAGTGTTAGAATACTGCTCAATGAAATGAGAAGCTGAACTGTGCAAGTGGAATTCACATGACACAGAGCAGTTTCACAGAAAGCTTCCTTCTGGTTTTAATTTGAGGGTATTTCTTTTTCAGCATATTCTAAAGAGCGTTCCCAAATGTCCTCTCTCAGGTTCCACAGAAACACTGATTTCAAACTTCTCAAACCAAAGGATGATTTAAGTCTAGGAGATGAATACACATATCACAAAGCAGTTGCTCAGCAAGCTTCTTTCCAGTTTTCATCGGAAGACATTTCCTTGCTCACCACAGGCCTCCAGGGGCCACTTAATATCCCTTCGCAGATTCCTCAAAGGCAGAGTTTCCAAACTGAGCAACGTAGAGTAAGCTTTAACTCTGTTAAATGAATGCACATATCAGAGAACAGTTTCTTGGAATGCTTCTTTCTGGGTTTTATTTGAGAATAATTCACTTTTCGCCATAGTCTTCAATGCACTCCGAATTATCACCTTTTGGCTTTTACAGGAACAGTGTTCAAGCACTGCCATGTGAGAAAAGAGGAATAACTCCCTGAGTGGAATGCACACATCACAAAGCAGTTTCTCACAAAGCTTCTCTCCGGCTTCCATCTGAAGATATTTTATTTTTCACTATAGTCCTGAATGTGCTCTCGAATGTCCCTTTGTGGATCTGTCCATGTCAGAGTTTCCAAGCTCCGTAATGTAAAGAAGGCTTTATCTATGTGAGATGAATCCACATATCAGAGAGCAGTTTCACAGAAAGCTCTTTCCAGTTTTTGTCTGAGGCTATTTCCCTTTTCACCATAGGTGTCAATATGCTCCCGGATATCCCTTGGTACGTTTTCTCCAAAAGGGTTTCCCCAATGCTGTATGAGAAGAGAGGTATAACACTGTGAGAGGAATGCACACGTCACAAAGCAGTTCCTCTGAAAGTTTCTCTCCAGTTTCTATCTGAACATATTTCCTTTTTCACCATAAGCCTCAAAGCGCTTCCGAATATCCCTTCGCACACTAAACATAAACAGTGTTAGAAAACTGCTTAATGGAAAGAGATGCTTAACTGAGCGAGAGGAATTCACACGACACATAGCAGTTTCACAGAAGTCTTCCTTCTGGTTTATATCTGAGAACATTTCTTTCTACATATTCTGAAGAGCATTCCCAAATGTTCTTCCTCAGATTCCCCAGAAACAGTGATTTCAAACTGCACAATCCAAAGGGTGGTTTAACTCTATGACATTAATACACACATCACAAAGCAGTTGCTCAGAAATCTTCTGTCCATTTTTCAACAGAAGACATTTCCTCGCTAACCACGGGCCTCTGGATGCCACTTTATATCCCTTCGCAGTTACCTCAAAGACAGTTTCCACACTGGGCAATATAGAGTATGCTTTAACTCTGTGAAATGAATGGACATATCAGAGTACAGTTTCTTGGAACACTTCCTTCTGGGTTTTATTTGAGGATAGTTCACTTTTCGCCATAGTCTCCAATGCACTCCGTAATGCCACTTTTCATGAGATGAATAAGCATATCTATCACAAAGCAATTTAACAGAAAGCTTCTTTCCAGTTTTTGTCTGAATATATTTCCTTTTTCACCATAGCCATCCATAGACTCCCGAATGTCCCTTGGTAGCTTTTCCTCGAGAAGGGATTTTCCAATCCTCTATGAGAAGAAAGGTATGACTCTGTGAGTGGAATGCACACGTCACAAAGCAGGTACTCGGAAAGCTTCTCTCCAGTTTCTATCTGAAGATATTTCCGTTTTCTTCATAAGCCTCAAAGTGCTAACGAATATCCCTTCACAGTCTAAACAAAAACAGTGTTAGAATACTGCTTAGTGAAAAGTGAAGCATAACTGTGCGAGTGGAATTCACATGACACACAGCAGTTTCACGGAAAGCTTCCTTCTGGTTTTTATCTGAGGGTATTTCTTCTTCAGCATATTCTACAGAGCATTCCCAAACGTCCTTTCCCAGGTTTAACAGAAAAACTGATTTCACTGCTCTATGCAAGGAATAATTTAACTCTATGACATGGATACAAACATCACAAAACAGTTGCTCAGAAAGCTTCTCTCCAGTTTTCAAAGGAAGGCATTTCCTTGCTCACCACAGGCCTTCAGGCACCACTTACTATCCCTTCGCAGATTGCTCAAAGACAGAGTTTCCACACTGGCAACGTAGAGGAAGCTTTAACTCTGTGAAATGAATGCACATATCAGAGTGCAGTTTCTTGGAACCCTCCTTTCTGGATTTTATTTGCGGATATTTCTCTTTTCGCCATAGTCTTCAATGTGCTCTGAAATATCACTTTTTCAGTTTTACAGGAAGTTTACAGGAAGAGTGATCAAACACTGCCTTATGAGAAAAGAGGTATAACTCCCTGAGTGGAATGCACACATCACAAAGCAGTTTCTCAGAAAGCTTCTCTCCAATTTGTATCTGATGATATTTCCTTTATAACCATAGGACTAATTGTGATCCCGAATATCCATTCGCGATCCGTCCATGACGGAGTTTCCAAGATGCGTAAAATGAAGAAAACTTTATCTATGTGAGATGAATAAACATAGCAAAAAGCAGATTCACAGAAAGCTTCTTTCCAGTTTTTATCTGAAGATATTTCCTTTTTCACCATAGTCCTGAATGTGCTCCCGAATGTCCCTTCGCGGATCTCTGCATGACAGAATTCTGAAGCTGCATAATGTAAAGAAAGTTTTAGCCATGTGAGATGAATACACATATCACAGAGCAGTTTCACAGAAAGCTTCTTTCCAGTTTTTGTCAGAGGCTATATCCCTTTTCACCATAGGCATCAATATTCTCCCAAATATCCCTTGGTACTGTTTTTTCCAAAGGGTTTCTCCGATACTGTATTAGAAGAAAGGTATAACACTGTGAATGAAATGCACCCGTCACAAAGCAGTTTCCTCAGAAATCTTCTCTCCAGTTTCTATCTGAACATATTTCCTTTTTCACCCTAAGCCTCAAAGCACTCCCAAATATCCCTTCGTACACTAAAAGTAAACAGTGTTAGAAAACTGCTTAATGAAAAGAGAAGCTTAACTGTGCGAGTTGAATTCAGACGACACATAACAGTTTCACAGAAAGCTTCCTTCTGGATTATATCTGAGGATATTTCTTTCTCCATGTTCTAAAGAGCGTTCCCAAATGTCCTTCCTCGGAATCCACAGAAACAATGATTTCAAATCACTCAATCCAAAGAACCTCTATGAGATGAATACAAACATCACAAAGCAGTTGCTCAGAAAGCTTCTCTCCAGTTTTCATCGGAAGACATTTCTTTGCTCACCACAGTCCTCCAGGCACCACTTAATATCCCTTAACAGATTCCTCAAAGAAAGAGTTTCCAAACTGGGCAATGTAGAGTAAGCTTTAACTCTGTGAAATGAATTCATGTATCAGAGAGCAGTTTCTTGGAATGCTTCTTTCTGGGTTTTATTTGTGGATATTTGGCTTTTCCCCATAGTCTTCAATGCACCCCGAAATACCACTTTTTCGGTTTTACAGGAACAGTGTTCAAACACTGCCTTCTGAGAAAAGAGGTATAACTCACTGAGTGGAATACATACATCACAAAGCAGTTTCTCAGAAAGCTTCTCTCTAGTTTTATCTGAAGATATTTCCTTTTTCACCATAGTCCTGAATGTGCTCCTGAATGCCCCTTCATGGATCCGACCATAACGAAGTTACAAACTGCGTAACATACAGAAAGTTTTATCTATATGAGATGAATAATCAAGTCCATCACAAAGCACTTTCACAGAAAACTTCTTTCCAGTTTCGTCTGAGGATATTTCCTCTTTCAATATAGCCATCCATATTCTCCCGAATGTCTCTTGGTAGCTTTTTGTCCAAAAGGGTTTCCCGATGCTGTGTGAGAAGAAAGTTTTTACTCTCTGAGCAGAATGCACACATCACAAAGCAACTCCTTGGAAAGCTTGTCTTCAATTTCTATCTAAAGATATTTCCATTTTCACCATAAGCCTCAAAGTGCTCCCGAATATCCCTTCACAGACTAAACAAAAAGAGTGTTAGAAAGCGGTTCAATGAAAAGAGAAGCTGAACTGTGCGAGTGGAATTCACACAACAGAGAGCAGTTTCACAGAAAGCTTCCTTCTGGTTTTTATCTGAGGGTATTTCTTTTTCAGCATATTCTAAAGAGTGTTCCCAAATGTCCTTTCTCAGTTTCTATAGAAACAGGCTCAATGGAAAGAATGATTTAACTCTATGAGATGAATACACACATCAGAAAGCAGTTGCTCAGAAAACTTCTCTCTAGCTTTCAAGGGAAGACGTTTCCCTGTTCAACACAGGCCTCCAGGAGCCACTTAATATCCCTTCACAGATTCCTCAAAGACAGAGATTCCAAACTGGGCAATGTAGAGTAAGCTTTAACTCTGTGAAATGAATGCACATATCAGAGAGCTATTTCTTTGAATCCTTCTTACTGGGTTTTACTTGAGGATATTTCACTATTCGCCATAGTCTTCAATGCACTCCGAAATATCACTTTTTTGGTGTTACAGGAACAGTGTTCAAACACTGCCTTATTAGAAAAGAGGTATAACTCTCTGTGAGGAATGGACACATCACAAAGCAGTTTCTCAGAAAGCTTCTCTCCGGTTTTTATCTGAAGATATTTTGTTTTTCACCATAGGACTAAATTTGTTCCAGAATGTCCCTTCCTGGATCCATCCAGACAGAGCTATCAAGCTGCATTATGTAAAGAAACATTTATCTATGTGAGATGAATACACATAGCACACAGCAGTTTCACAGAAAGCTTCTTTCCAGTTTTTGTCTGAGGCCATTTCCCTATTCACCATAGACGTCAATATGCCCCCGAATATACCTTAGTACGTTTTTCTCCAAATGGTTTCCCTGATGCTGTATGAGAAGGGAGGTATAACATTTTGAGTGGAATGCACACGTCCCAAAGCAGTTCCTCGGAAAGCTTGCCACCAGTTTCTATCTCAACATATTTTCATTTTCACCATAAGCCTCAGAGCGTTCCCGAATATCCCTTCACACGCTAAACATAAACAGTGTTAGAAAACTGCTCAATGAAAAGAGAAGGTGAACTGGACGAGTGGAAAACACATGACACAGAGCAGTTTCACTGAAAGCTTCCATCTGGTTTTTATATGAGGGTATTTCTTCTTCAGCATATTCTAAAGAGCGTTCCCAAATGTACTTTGTCACATTCCACAGAAACAGTGATTTCAAACTGCTCAATTCAAAGAAGGATTTAAATCCATGTGAAGAATACACACATCACAAAGCAGTTCCTCAAAATCTTCTCTCCAGTTTTCATCAGAAGACATTTCCTTGCTCACCACAGGCCTCTGGGCGGCACTTAATATCCCTGTGAAGATTCCTCAAAGACAGAGTTTCCAAACTGGGCAACGTAGGGTATGCTTTTACTCTGTGAAATGAATACAAATATGAGAAAGCAGTTTCTTGGAATGCTTCTTTCTGAGTTTTATTTGAGGATATTTCACTTTCGCCATAGTCTTCAATGCGCTCCGAAATATCATTTTTTTCAGTTTTACAGTAACAGTGTCCAAACACTGCCTTATGAGAAAAGAAGCATAATCCCTGAGTGGAATGCACACATCACAAAACAGTTTCTCAGAAAGCTTTTCTCCAGTTTTTATCTGAAGATATTTCCTTTTTCACCATAGGCCTGAATGTGATCCTGAATATCCCTTCGCAGATCCGTCCGTTAGAGATTTTCCAGGCTGTAATGTAAAGAAAGCTTTATCTATGTGAGATGAATAAACATAGCAAAAAGCAGATTCACAGAAAGCTTCTTTCCAGTTTTTGTCTGAGGCCATTTCCTTTTTCACCATAGTCCTGAATGTGCTCCTGAATGTCCCTTCGTGGATCCATCCATGACAGAGTTTCCAAGCTGTGTAATGTAAAGAAAGCTTTATCAATGTGAGATGAATACACATATCACAGAGCAGTTTTACAGAAAGCTTCTTTCCAGTTTTTGTAGGAGGCTATTTCCCTTTTCACCATAGGCATCAATATGCTCCCGAAAATCCCTTGGTACCATTTTCTCCAAAAGGGTTTCCCCAACGCTACGTGAGAAGAGAGATATAACACTGTGAGTGGAATGTACACGTCACAAAGCAGTTCCTCGGAAAGCTTCTCTCCAGTTTCTATCTGAACATATTTCCTTTTTCACCGTAAGCGTCAAAGCGTTCCGAATATTGCTTTGCAAGCTAAACATAAACAGTGTTAGAAAACTGCTCAATGAAAAGAGAAGCTTAACTGAGTGAAAGAAATTAACATGACACATAGGAGTTTCACAGAAAGCTTCCTTCTGTTTTTTATCTGAGGATGTTTCTTTCTCCATATTCTAAAGTGCTTTCCCAAATATCCTTCCTCAGATTCCACAGAAGCAGGATATTCAATCTGCTCAATCCAAGGAATGGTTTAACTCTATGAGATGAATACACACATCACAAAGCAGTTGCTTAGAAAACTTCTCTCCACTTTCTATCTGAACATATTTCCTTTTTCACTGTAAGCCTCAAAGCGTTCCGAATATTGCTTCGCAAGCTAAATATAAACAGTGTTAGAACACTGCTCAATGAAAAGAGAAGCTTAACTGAGTGAAAGAAATTCACACGACACATAGCAGTTTCACAGAAAGTTTTTTTCTGGTTTTTATCTGAGGATATTTCTTTCCCCATGTTCTAAAGTGTTTTCCCAAATGTCCTTCCTCAGATTCCACAGAAACAGCGAATTCAATCTGCTCAATCCAAGGAATGGTTTACCTCTATGAGATGAATACACACATCACAAAGCAGTTGCTTAGAAGGCTTCTCTCCAATTTTCATTAGAAGTTATTTCCTTGCTCATCACAGGCCTCCGGGTGCCACTTAATATCCCTTCGCAGATTCCTGAAAGACAGAGTTTCCAAAATGGGCAACATAGAGTAAGATTTAACTCTATGAAATGAATGCTCGTATCAGAGAGAACTTTCTTGGAACGATTCTTACCGGGTTTTATTTGAGAATATTTCACTTCTCACCATAGTCTTCAATGGGCTCCAAAATATCACTTTTTTAGTTTTACAAGAATAGTGATCAAACACTGCCTCATGAGAAGAGAGGAATAACTCCCTGAGTGGAATGTACACATCACAAAGTGGTTTCTCAGAAGGCTTCTCTCCATTTTTTATCTGAAGATATTTCTTTTTTCACCATAGGCCTGAATGTGCTCCCGAATGTCCCTTTGCGGATCCGTCCAAGACAGAGTTTCCAAGCTGTGAATATAAAGAAAGTTTTATCTATGTGAGATGAATAAACATATCTATCACAAAGCAGTTTCACCAAAAGCTTCTTTCCAGTTATTGGTTCAGGGCATATCCTTTCCCATCATAGCCGTCCATATACTACTGAATGTCCCTTGGTAACTTTTTCTCCAAAAGGGATTACCCCATCCTCTATGAGAAGAAAGGTAAAACTCTGTGAGTGCAATGAACACGTGACAAAGCAGTTTCTTGGAAAACTTCTCTCCATTTTCTATCTGAACATATTTCCTCTTTTACCATAAGCCTCACAGCACTCCCGAATATCCCTTCACATGCTAAACATAACCATGGTTAGAATACTGCTCAATGAAAAGAGATGCTTAACTGAGCAAGAGGAATTAAGATGAAACAGACCAGATTCACAGAAAGCTTTCTTCTGGTTTTCACCTGAGGATATTTCTTTCTCTGTATTCTAAAGAGCGTTCCCAAATGTCATTCCTCAGATTCCACAGAAACAGTGATTTCAAACTGCTCAATCCAAAGAATGCTTTAACTCTATGAGATGAATACACACATCACAAAGCAATTGCTCAGAAAGCTTCTATCCAGTTTTCATCGGAAGACATTTCCTTGCTCACCGCAGGCCTCCAGGTCTCACTTAATATACATTCACAGATTCCACAAAGACAGAGATTCCAAACTGGGCAATGTAGAGTGAGCTTTAACTCTGTGAAATGAATGCACATGTCAGAAAGCAGTTTCTTGGAACGCTTCTTTCTGGGTTTTATTTGAGGGTATTTCACTTTTCTCCATAGGCTTCAATGTGCTCCAAAATATCACTTTTTTGGTTTTACAGGAACAGTGCTCAAACACTGCCTGTGAGAAAAGAGGTATAACTCCGTGAGTGGAATGCACACATCACAAAGCAGTTTCTCAGAAAGCTTCTCTCCAGTTTTTATCTGAAACTATATCCTTTTCACCATAGTCTTGAATGTGCTCATGAATATTCCTTCCCATATCCATACTTAAAGGAGTTTCCAAGCTGCATAATGCAAAGAAAACTTTATCTACGTGAGTTGAATAAACATAGCAAAAAGCAGAATCACAGAAAGATACTTTCCAGTTTTTATCTGAAGATATTTCCTTTTTCACCATAGGCCTGATTGTGCTCCCGAATGTCCCTTCGTGGATCCGTCTATGACAGAGTTTCCATGCTGCGTAATTTAAAGAAAGAATTATCTATCTGACATGAAAACACATATCTCAAAGCAGTTTCACAGAAAGTTTCTTTCCAGTTTTTGTCTCAGGCAATTTGCCTTTTCACCATATGTATCAATATGCTCCCGAATATCCCTTGGTATCATTTTCTCCAAAAAGGTTTCCCAGATGCTGTGTGAGAAGAGAGGTGTAACACTGTGAGTGGAATGCACACGTCACAAAGCAGTTAATCGGAAAGCTTCTCTCCAGTTTCTATCGGAACAAGTTTCCTTTTTCACAGTAAACCTCAAAGCGCCCGAATATTCCTTCACATGCTAAACATAAACAGTGTTAGAAAACTGCCCAATGAAAACAGAAGCTTAACAGAGCAAGAGGAATTCACATGACATATAGCAGTTTCACAGAAAACTTCCATCTGGTTTATATCTGAGGATATTTTTTTCTCCATATTCTAAAAGGCGTTCCAAAATGTCCTTCCTCTGATTCCCTAGAAACAGTGATTTCAAACTGCTCAATCCAAAGAATGGTTTAACTCTATGAGATGAATACACACATCACAAAGCAGATACTCAGAAGGTTTCTCTCCAGTTTTCATCAGAAGACATTTCCTTCTCACCACAGACCGCCGTGCGCCACTTAATATCCTTTCGCAGATTCCTCAAAGACAGAGATTCCACACTGGACAACATAGGTGTCAATATGCCCCCGAATATCCCTTGGTACCTTTTTCTTCAAAAGGGTTTCCCCAGTGCCGTATGAGAAGAAAGGTATAATTCCACAGTGAGTGGAATTCACACGTCACAAAGCAGTTCCTCGGAAAGCTTCTCCCCAGTTTCTATCTGAACTTATTCCCTATTTCACTGTAATCCTCAGAGAACTCCCGAATATCCCTGTGCACGCTAAACATAAGCAGTATTAGAAAACTGCTAAATGTAATGAGAAGCTCAACTGAGCAAGAGGAGTTCACATGACACATAGCAGTTCACAGAAAATTTCCTTTTCTTTTTATCTGAGGATATTACTTTCTCCATATTCTAAAGAGCATTCCCAAATGTCCTTCTTCAGATTCCACAGAAAGAGTGATTTCAAACTGCTCAATCCAAATAATGGTTTAACTCTATGAGATGAATACACACATCCCAAAGCGGGTGCTCAGAAATATTCTCTCCAGGTTTCATCAGAAGACATTTCTTTGCTCACCACAGGCCTCCGAGCGCCACTTTATATCCCTTCGCAAATTCTTCAAAGACAGAGTTTACAAACCGGGCAATGTAGAGTAAGCTGTACCTCTGTGAAATGAATGCACATATCAGAGAACAGTTTCTTGGAAAGCTTCCTTCTTTGTTCGAGCATATTTCACTTTTTGCCATAGTCTTCTATGCACTCAGAAATATCACTCTCTTGGTTTTATAGGAACAGTTTTCAAACACTGCCTTATGACAAAAGAGGTACAATTCCTTGAGTGGAATGTAAACATCACCAAGCTGTTTCTCAGAAAGCCTCTCTCCAGTTTTTATCTGAAGATATTTCCTTTTTCGCAATAGGCCAGAATATGATCCTGAATATCCCTTCGTGGATCCGTCCATGACGGAGTTTCCAAGCTGCGTAATATAAAGAAAGTTTTATCAATGTGAGATGAAGAAACATAGCAAAAAGCAGATTCAGAGAAAGCTTCTTTCCAGTTTTTATATGAAGATATTTCCCTTTCACCATAGGCCTCAATGTGATCCCAAATATCCCTATCGCGGATCCGTCCATGACGCAGTTTCCAAACTGCATAATATAAAGAAAGTTTTATCTATCTGAGATGAATAAACATATCTATCACAAAGCATTTTCACAGAAAGCTTCTTTCCAATTTTTGCCTGAGGATATTTCCGTTTTCACCGTAGCCCTCCATATGGTGAATGTCCACTGGTAGCTTTTTCTCCAAAAGGGATTCCCCAATCCTCTATGAGAAAAAAGGTATAACTCCCTGAGTGGAATGCACACATCACAAAGCAGTTTCTCAGAGAGCTTCTCTCCAGTTCTTATATGAAGATATTTTCATTTTCGCCATCGTCCTGAATGTGCTCTCGAATGTTCCTTCATGGATCTGTCCACGACACAGCTTCCAAGGTGTGTAATGTAAAGAAAGCTTTAGCTATCTGAGATGAATAAACATAGCAAAAAGCAGATTCACAGAAAGCTTCTTCCCAGTTTTTATCTGAAGATGTTTCCTTTTCCACCATAGTCCCGAATGTGCTCCCAAATATCCCGTTGCAGATCCGTCCATGACAGGGTTTCCAAGCTGAGTAATGTAAAGAAAACTTTATCTATATGGGATGAATACACATAGCACAGAGCAGTTTCACAAAAAGCTTCTTTCCAGTTTTTGGTCTGAGGATATTTCCTTTTTCTCCATAGCCGTGCATATACACCCAAATGTTCCTTGGTAGCTTTTTCTCCAGAAGGGGTTCCCCAATCCCCTATGATAAGAACTGTATAACTCTGTGAGTGGAATGCACACATCAAAAAGCAGCTCCTCAGAAAGCTTCTCTGCAGTTTCTATCTGAACATATTATCTTTTTCACTGTAAGCCTCAAAGCGCACCCGAATATCCCTTCGTATGCTAAACATAAACAATGTTAGACTACTGTTCAATGAAAAGAGAAGTTTAGCTGTGTGACTGGAACTCACAGGACACAGGGCAGTTTCACCAAAACCTTCCTTCTGGTTTTTGTTTGAGGATATTTCTTCTTCAGCATATTCTAAAGAGCATTCCCAAATATACTTTGTCACGTTCCACAGAAACAGTGATTTCAAACTGCTCAATTCAAAGAAGGATTTAACTCCATGAGATGAATACACACTTCACAAAGCAGTTCTTTAAAAGCTTCTCTCCAGTTTTCATCAGAAGATATTTCCTTGCTCACCACAGGTCTCTGGGTGCCACTTAATATCCCTTCGCAGATTCCTCAAAGACAGAGTTTCCCAACTGGACAACATAGAGCATGCTTTTACTCTGTGAAATGGATGCACATGTCAGAGAGGAGTTTCTTGGAATGCTTCTTTCTGAGTTATTTTTGAGGATATTTCACTTTTGCCATAGTCTTCAATGCACTCTGAAATATCATTTTTTCAGTTTTACAATAAGAGTGTTCAAACACTGTCTAATGAGAAAAGAAGCATAATCCCTGAGTGGAATGCACACATCACAAAGCAGTTTTTCGGAAAGCTTCTCTCCAGTTTTTATCTGAACATATTTCCTTTTTCACCGTAGGCCTGAATTTGATCCTGAATATCGCTTCGTGGATCCGTCCATGATGGAGTTTCTAAGCTGCGTAATGCAAAGAAAGCTTTATCTATGTGAGTTGAATAAACATAGCAAAAAGCACATTCACAGAAAGCTTGTTTCAGGTTTTAATCTGAAGATATTTCCTCTTTCACCATAATCCTGAATCTGTTCCCGAATGTCCCTTTGCAGATCCGTCCATGACAGAGATTCCAAGCTGTGTAATGTAAAGAAAGCTTTATCTATGTGAGATGAATACACATATCACAGAGTAGTTTCACAGAAAGCTTCTTTCCAGTTTTTGTCTGAGGCTATTTCCCTTTTCACCATAGGCATCAATATGTTCCCGAATATCCTTTGGTACCGTTTTCTCCAAAATGGCTTTCCCGAAGCTATGTGAGAAGAGAGGTATAACACTGTGAGTGGAATGCACACGTCAGAAAGCAGTTCCTCGGAAAGCTTCTCTCCAGTTTCTATCTGAACATAGTTCCTTTTTCACTATAAGCCTCAAAGCGCTGCTGAATATTCCTTTGCAAGCTAAACATAAACAGTGTTAGAACACTGCTCAATGAAAGGGAAGCTTAACTGAGCAAGAGAAATTCACAGGACACATAGCAGTTTCACAGAAACCTTTTTTCTGGTTTTTATCTGAGGATATTTCTTTCTCCATATTCTAAAGAGTGTTCCCAAATGTCCTCCCTCAGATTCCACAGAAGCAGCGATTTCAATCTGCTCAATCCAAGGAATGGTTTAACTCTATGAGATGAATACACACATCACAAAACAGTTGCTCAGAAATCTTCTCTCCAGTTTTCAACGGAAGACATTTCCTTGCTCACAGGCCTCTGCGCGCCACTTACTATCCCTTCGCAGGTTCCTGAAAGACAGAGTTTCCAAACTGGGTAACATAATGTAAGCTTTAACTCTGTGAAATGAATGCACATATCAGAGAGCAGTTTCTTGGAACGCTTCTTTCTTGGTTTTATTTGAGGATATTTCACTTTTTGCCTCAGTCTTCAATGCACTCTGAAATATCACTTTTTCGGTTTTACAGGGGCAGTGTTCAAACACTGCCTTATGAGAAAAGAGGTACAACTCCCTGAGTGGAATGCACACATCACAAAGCAGTTTCTCAGAAGGCTTCTCTCCATTTTTTATCTGAAGCTATTTCCTTTTTCACCATAAGCCTGAGTGTGCTCCCGAATGTCTCTTCGCAGATCCGTCCATGACAGAGTTCCAAGCTGCGTAATATAAAGAAAATTTTATGTATGTGAGATGAATAAACATATCTATCACAAAGCAGTTTCACCAAAAGCTTCTTTCCAGTTTTTGGCTGAGGACATTTCCTTTCTCATCATAGCCATCCATATACTCCCAAATGTCCCTTAGTAACTTTTTCTCCAAAAGGGATTCCCCCATCCTCTATGAGAAGAAAGGTATAACTCTGTGAGTGGAATGCACACGTCATAAAGCAGTTCCTCGGAATGCTTCTCTCCATTTTCTATCTGAGCATATTTGCTTTTTTACTGTGAGCCTCAAAGCACTCCCGAATATCCCTTCACACGCTAAATATAACCAGGGTTAGAAAATTACTCAATGAAAAGAG
This sequence comes from Macaca fascicularis, assembly GCF_037993035.2. Taxonomy (NCBI): domain Eukaryota; kingdom Metazoa; phylum Chordata; class Mammalia; order Primates; family Cercopithecidae; genus Macaca; species Macaca fascicularis. The sequence continues at coordinate 98,087,371 of NC_088375.1, forward strand.
AAGCTTAACTGAGCAAGAGAAATTAGTATGACACAGACCAGTTTCACAGAAAGCTTCCTTCTGGTTTTTACCTGAAGATATTTCTTTCTCCATATTCTAAAGAGCGTTCTCAAATGTCATTCCTCAGATTCCACAGAAACAGTGATTTCAAACTGCTCAATCCAAAGAATGCTTTAACTCTATGAGATGAATACACACATCACAAAGGAGTTGCTCAGAAAGTTTCTCTCCAGTTTTCATCGAAGATGTTTCCTTGCTCACTACAGGCCTCCAGGTGTCACTTAATATCCCTTCACAGATTCCACAAAGACAGAGTTTCCAAACTGAGCAATGCAGAGTAAGCTTTATCTCTGTGAAATGAGAGCACATGTCAGAGAGCAGTTTCCTGGAATGCTTCTCTCTGGGTTTTATTTGAGCACATTCCACTTTTTGCCACAGTCTTCAATGCCCTCCAAAATATCACCCTTTCGCTTTTACAGTAACAGTGTTCAAAGATTGCCTTATGAGAAAGCAGGTATAACTCCCTGAGTGGAATGCACGCATCACAAAGAAGTTTCTCAGAAAGCTTCTCTCCAGTTTTTATCTGAAGATGTTTCCTTTTTCACCATAGGCCTGAATGTACTCCCGAATGTCCCTTCACGGATTTTTCCATGACAGAGATTCCAACCTCCGTAATATAAAAAAAATTTTACCTATGTGAGATGAAAAAACATATCTATCACAAAGCACTTTCACAGAAAGCTTCTTTCCAGTTTTTGTCAGAGGATATTCCCTTTTTCACCATAGTCATCTGTATACACCCAAATGGCCCTTGGTAGCTTTTCCTCCAAAAGGAATTCCCCAATCCTCTATAAGACGAATTGTATAACTCTGTGAATGGAATGCACACGTCACAAAGCAGCTCCTCTGAAAGCTTCTCTCCAGTTTCTATCTCAAGTTATTTCCGTTTTCAACATAAGCCTTAAAGGGCTCCCAAATATACCTTCGTACTCTACACAAAAGTAGTGTTAGAATACTGCTCAATGAAAAGAGAAGCTTAACTGTGCTAGTGGAATTTACACAACACAGGGCAGTTTCACAGAAAGCTTCCTTCTGATTTTTATCTGAGGGTATATATTTTTCAGCATATTCTAAAGAGCGTTCCCAAATGTCCTTTCTTAGTTTCCACAGAAACAGTGATTTCAAACTGCTCAATCCAAAGAATGATTTAACTCTATGAGATGAATACACACATCACAAAGCAGTTGCTCAGAAAGCTTATCTCCAGTTTTCAAAGAAGGACTTTTCCTTGCTCAACACAGGCCTCTGGCGCCACTTAATATCCCTTCGCAGATTTCTCAAAGATAGAGTGTCAAAACTGGGCAACGCAGAGTAAGGTTTATCTCTGTGAAATGAATGCACATATCAGAGAGCAGTTTCTTGGAACGCTTCTTTCTGGGTTTTATTTGAGGATATTTCACTTTTCGCTATAGTCTTCAATGTGGTCTGAAATATCAATTTTTCGGTTTTACAGGAACAGTCTTCAAAACAGCCTATGAGAAAAGAGGTATAACTTCCTGAGTGGAATGCACACATCACAAAGCAGTTTCTCAGAAAGCTTCTCTCCGGTTTTTATCTGAAGATATTTCCTTTTTCACCATAATCCTGAATGTGTTCCAGAGTGTCCCGTCGCGGATCCGTCCATGATGGAGTTTCTAAGTTGCGTAATGTAAAGAAAGCTTTATCTATGTGAGATGAATAAACATAGCAAAAAGCAGAATCACAGAAAGCTTCTTTCCAGTTTTCATCTGAAGATGTTTCCTTTTTCAACATAGTCCTGAATGTACTCCCGAATGTCCCTTCGCTGATCCATCCATGAGAGAGTTTCCAAGCTGTGTAATGTAAAGAAAGCTTTACCTATGTGAGATGAATACACATAGCACAAAACAGTTTCACAGAAAGCCTCTTTCCAGTTTTTCTCTGAGGCTATTTCCCTTTTCAACATAGACATCAATATGTTCCTGAATATCCCTTGGTACCATTTTCTCCAAAAGGATTTCCCTGATGATGTATGAGAAGATAGGTATCAGACTGTGAGTGGAATGCACACCTCACAAAGGAGTTCCTGGAAACGCTTCTCTCCATTTTCTATGTAAACATATTTCCTTTTTCACCATAAGCCTCAAAGTGTTCCTAGTTATCCCTTCGCGCGCTAAACATAAACAGTGTTAGAAAACTGCTCAATGAAAAGACAAGCTTAACTGAGTGGGAGGAATTCACACGACACATAGCAGTTTCACAGTAAGTTTCCTTCTGTTTTTTGTCTGAGGATATTTCTTTCTAAATATTCTAAAGAGTGTTCCCAAATGTCCTTCCTCAGATTCCACAGAAACAGTGATTTCAAATTGCTCAATACAAGGAATGGTTTAACTCTGTGAGATGAATACACACATCACAAAGCAGTTGCTCAGAAACCTTCTCTCTAGTTTTCATCGGAAGACATTCCCTTGATCACCACAGGCCTCGGAGTGCCACTTAATATCCCTTTGCAGATTCCTCAAGACAGGTTTTCCAAACTGGGCAATGTACAGTAAGCTTTAACTCTATGAAATGAATGCACATATCGAGAGCAGTTTCTTGGAACGCTTCTTTCTGGGTTTTATTTGATGATATTTCACTTTTTGCCATAGTTTTCAATGCGATCTGAAATATCACTTTGTGGGTTTTACAAGAAGAGTGTTCAAACACGGCCTTACTAGAGAAGAGGTATAACTACCTGAGTGGAATGCACACATCACAAAGCAGTTTCTCGGAAAGCTTCTCTCCGGTTTTTATCTGAAGATATTTCCTTTTTCACCATAGGCCTGAATGTGCTTCTGAATGTCCCTTCGTGGATCCGTCCGTGATGGAGTTTACAAACTGTGTAATATAAAGAAAGTTTTATCTATGTGAGATGAATAAACATATGTATCACAAACCAGTTTCATAGAAAGCTTCTTTCCAGGTTTTGTCTGAGGATATTTGCTTTTTCACCATAGCCATCCATATACTGCCGATTGTTCCTTGGTAACTTTTTCTCTAAAAAAGATTCCCCAATTTTCTATGAGAAGAAAGGTATAGCTCTGTGATTGCAATGCACATGTCACAAATCAGGTACTCGGAAAGCTTCCCTCCAGTTTCTATCTGAAGATATTTCCGTTTTCTCCATAAGCCACAAAGCGCTCCCGAATATCCCTTCACACGCTAAATATAAACAGTGTTAGAAGACTGCTCAATGAAAAGAGAAGCTTAACGTTGCGAGTGGAATTCACGTGACACAGAGCAGTTTCACAGAAAGCTTCCTTCAGGTTTCTATCTGAGGGTATTTCTTTTTCAGCATATTCTAAAGAGCATTCCCAAATGTCCTTTCTCAGTTTCCAAAGAAATAGTGATTTCAAACTACTCAATCCAAAGAATGATTTAACTCTATGAGAATAATACATAAGGCACAAAGCAATTGTTCAGTAAGCTTCTCTCCAGTTTTCAACGGAAGACATTTCCTTGCTCAACACAGGCTTCCAGGTTTCACTTAATATCCCTTCACAGATTCCTCAAAGACAGAATTTCCAAACTGGGCAACGTAGAGTAAGCTTTAACTCTGTGAAATGAATGCACATATCAGAGAGAAGTTTCTTGGAACGCTTGCTTCTGGGTTTTATTTGAGGATATTTCACTTTTCACCATAGTCTTCAATGGGCTCCGAAATATCACTTCTTCGGTTTTACAGGAGCAGTGTTCAAACACTACCTTATGAGAAAAGAAGTGTAACTCCCTGAGTGGAATGCACACATCACAAAGCAGTTTCTCAGAAAGCTTCTCCCTGGTTTCTATATGAAGATATTTCCATTTTCACCATAATCTTGAATATGCTCCTGAATGTCCTTTCATGGATCTGTCTATGACTGAGTTTCCAAGCTGCGAAATGTAAAGAAAGCTTTATCTATGTGAGATGAATAGACGTAGCAAGAAGCAGATTCACAGAAAGCTTCTTTCCAATTTTTATGTGAAGATATTTCCTTTTTCCCCATAGTCCTCAATGTGCTCCTGAATGTCTCTTTGCTGATCCGTCCGTGAAAGAGTTTCCAAGCCGTGTAATGTAAACAAAGCTTTATCTATGTGAGATGAATACACATATTACAGAGCAGTTTCACAGAATGCTTCTTTCCAGTTTTTCTCTGGGGATATTTCCTTTTTCACCATAGCTGTCCCTATACTCCCGAATGTCCCTTGGTAGCTTCTTCTCCAAAAGGGATTCCCCAATCCTCTATGAGAAGAAAGGTATAACTCTGTGAGTGGAATGCACACATCATAAAACAGTTCCTGAGAAAGCTGCTCTCCAGTTTCTATCTGAAGCTATTTCCATTTTCACCATAAGCCTCAAAGTGCTCCTGAATATCCGTTCGCAGACTAAACAAAAAGATTGTTAGAATACTGCTCAATGAAAAGAGAAGGTGAACTGTGTGAGTGGAATTCACATGACACAGAGCAGTTTCACAGAAAGCTACCTTCTGGTTTTTATCTGAGGGCATTTCTTTTTCAGCATAATCTGAAGAGCGTTCCCCAATGTCCTTTCTCAGATTTCACAGAAGCAGTGATTTTAAACTACTCAATCCAAAGAATGATTTAACTGTATGAGATGAATAGACACATCTCAAAGCAGATGCTCAGAAAGCTTCTCTCCGGTTTTTATCTGAAGATACTTTATTTTTCACCATAGACCTGAATGTGCTCCCGAAGGTCTCTTCGTGGATCAGTCCATGACAGAGTTTCCAAGCTGCGTAATGTAAAGAAAGCTTTATCTATGTGAGATGAATACACATAGCACAGAGTAGTTTCCCAGAAAGCTTCTTTCCAGTGTTCATCTGAAAATATTTCCTTTTTCACCATAGTCCTGAAAGCGCTCCCAAATATCCCTTTGCACGCTAAACATAAACAGTGTACAATACTGCGCAATGAAAAGAGAGGCATAACTGTATGAGTGAAATTCACAAGATCCAGAGCAGTTTCACAGAAAGCTTATTTCTGGTTTTTATCTGAGGGTATTTATTTTTCAGCATATTCTAAAGAGCGTTCCCAATTGTCCTTTCTCAGGTTCCACAGAAATATTGATTTCAAACTGCTCAATTCAAAGAATGATTTAACTCCATAAGATGTATACACACATCACAAAGCAGTTGCTCAGAAAGCTTCTTTCCAGGTTTCAATGGAAGACATTTTCTTGCTCACCACAGACCTCTGGGTGCCACTTAATATCCCTTCGCAGATTCCACAAAGACAGAGTTTCCAAACTGGGCAACATAGAGCATGCTTTAACTCTGTGAAACGAATGCACATATCAGAGAGCAGTTTCTTGGAATGCTTCTTTCTGGGTTTTATTAGAGGATATTTCACTTTTTGCGATAATCTTCAATGCACTTCGAAAATCATATTTTTGGTTTTACAGGAACAGTGTTCAAACACTGCCTTATGAGATAAGAGGCATAACTCCCTTAGTGGAATGCACACATCACATACCAGTTCCTCAGAAAGCTTCTCTTCAGTTTTTATCTAAGGATATTTCCTTTTTCACCATAGGCCTGATTATGATACCGAATATCCATTCACGGATTCGTCCATGACGGAGTTTCCAGGCTGCGTAATGTAAAGAAAGCTTTATCTACATAAGATGAATAAACGTAGTAAAAGTAGATTCACAGAAAACTTCTTTTCAGTGTTTGTCTGAGGAAATCTTTTACTGCATATTCTAAAGAGCGTTCCCAAGTGTCTTTTCACAGGTTCCACAGAAACAGTGATTTCAAACTGCTTAATCCAAAGAATGATTTAACTCTATGAGATGAATACACACATCACAAAGCAGTTGCTCAGAAAGTTTCTCTCAAGTTTTCAAAGGAAGACATTTCCTTGCTCACCACAGGCCTCTGGGCACTACTTAATATCCCGTCGCAGATTCCTCAAAGACAGAGTTTCCAAACTGGACATTGTAGAGTAAGTTTTAACTCTGTGAAATGAATGCACATGTCAGAGAGCAGTTTCTTGGAACGCACATTTCTGGGTTTTATTTGAGGATATTTAACTTTTCACCTTAGTCTTCAATGAGCTCTAAAATATCATTTGTTCAGTTTTACAGGAACAGTGTTGAAACTCTGCTTTATGAGAAAAGAGGTATAACTCCCTGAGTGGAATGCATACATCACAAAGCAGTTTATCAGAAAGCTTCTCTCCAGTTTTTATCTGACGATGTTTCCTTTTTCACCATAGGCCTGAAAGTCATCAAGAATATCCCTTTGCGGATCCGTCCGTGACGGAGTTTCCAAGTTGCATAATGTAAAGAAAGCTTTCTCTATGTGAAATGAATAAACATAGCAAAAACCAGATTCATGGAAAGCTTCTTTCTAGTTTTGATCTGAAGATATTTCCTTTGTCACCATAGTCCTGAATGTGCTACCAAATGTCCCTTTGCGAATCCGTCCATGACAGAGTTTCCAAGCTGCGTAATGTAAAGAAAGTTTTTCTTTGTAAGATGAATACACATATCACAGAACAGTTTCACAGAAAGCTTCTTTACAGTTTTTGTCTAAGGCTATTTCCCTTTTCACTATTGGTGGCAATATGCCTCGGTATATCCCTTGGTACCTTTTTCTCCAAAAGGCTTTCCCCAGTGCTGTATGAGAAGAGAGGTATAACACTGTGAGTGGAATGCACTCATCACAAAGCAATTCCTCGGAAAGCTTCTCTCCAGTTTTTTTCTAAATATATTTCCATTTTCACCATAGGCCTCAAAGCACTCCAGAATCTCCCTTCGCATGCTAAACATAAACAGTGTTAGAAAACGGCTCAATGAAAAGTGAAGCTTAACTGAGCAACAGGAATTCACACAACACATAGCAGTTTCACAGAAAACTTTCTTTTGATTTTTATCTGAGGATGTTTCTTTCTCCATATTCTAAAGAGCGTCCCCAAATGTCCTTCCTCAGATTCCACAGAAACAGTGATTTCAAACTCCTCAAACCAAAGAATGATTTAACTCTATGAGAAGAATACACAGTAACAAAGCAGTTGGTCAGAAAGGTTCTCTCCAGTTTTCAACGGAAGACATTTACTTGCTCACCACAGGCTTCCTGGCGGTACTTCATATCAATTTGCAGATTCCTCAAAGACAGAGTTTCCAAACTGGGCAATGCAGAGCATGCTTTAACTGTGTGAAATGAATGCACATATCAGAGAGCAGTTTCTTTGAATGCTGCTTTCTGATTTTATTTGAGGATAGTTCACTTTTTGCCATAGTCTCCAATGCACTCCGAAATACCACTTTTTCGGTTTTACTGTAACAGTGTTCAAACACTGCCTTTTGAGAAAAGAAGTACAACCCCCTGAGTGGAATGCACACATCACAGAGCAGTTTATCAGAAAGCTTCTCTCCAGTTTTTATCTGAAGATATTTCCATTTTCACCATAATCCTGAATGTGCTCCTGAATATCCCTTCACGGATCCGTCCATGACAGTTTCCAAGCTGCGTAATGTAAGAAAACCTTTATTTACATGAGATGAATAAAATTAGCAAAACGCAGACTCACAGAAAGCTTCTTTCCAGTTTTTATCTGAAGATATTTTATTTTTCATCATAGTCCTGAACGTACTCCCGAATGTCCCTTTGCGGATGGGTCCACAAGGGAGTTTCCAAGCTGCGTAATGTAAAGAAAGCTTTATCTATGTGAGATGAATACACATATCACAGATCAGTTTCACAGAAACCTTATTTTCATTTTTTGTCTGAGGCTATTTCCCTTTTCACCATAGGCGTCAATATGCTCCAGAATATACCTTGGTGACTTTTTCTACAAAAGGGTTTCCCCAATGCTGTATGAGAAGAGAGGTATAACTCTGTGAGTGGAATGCACACATCACAAAGAGCTCCTCGGAAAGCTTCTCTCCAGTTTCTAACTGAACATATTTCCTTTTTCATGGTAAACCTCAAAGCAATTCTGATAATCCCTTCACATGCTAAACATAAACAGTGTTAGAAAACTGCTCAATGAAAGGAGAAGATTAACTGAGTGAGATGAATCATAGCAGTTTCACAGAAAGCTTCCTTCTGGTTTTTATCAGAGGTTATGTCTTTTTTAGCATAAATATTGTTTTTAAATATCCTTTCTCAGATTCCACAGAAACAGTGGTTTCACACTGCTCAATCCAAAGAATGTTTAAACTCCATGAGATGAATACACACATCACAAAGCAGTTGCTCAGATAGCTTCCCTCCAGTTTTCAATGGAAGACATTTTCTTGCTCACCACAGGCCCGGGCATCACTTAATATCCCTTCACGGATTCCTCAAAGACAGAGTTTCCCAACTGGGCAATGTAGAGTAAGCTTTAACTCTGTAAAATGAATGCACATATCAGTGAGCAGTTTCTTGGAACGCTTCTTTCTGGGTTTTATTGGAGGATATTTCACTTTTCGCCATAGTATTCAATGCGCTCAGAATTATCACATTTTCGGTTTTATGAGAACAGTGTTCAAATACTGCCTTGTGAGCAAAGAGATGTAACCCCTGAGTGGAATGCACACATCACAAAGCAGTTGCTCAGAAAGCTTCTATCCAGTTTTCAATGCGTTATTTCCTTCCTTGCTCACCACAGGCCTCCGGGTGCCACTTAATATCCCCTCGCAGATTCCTCAAAGACAGAGTTTCCAAAATGGGCAACATAGAGTATGCTTTAACTCTGTGAAATGAATGCACATATCAGAGAGCAGTGTCTTGGAACGCTTCTTTCTGGGTTTTATTTGAGGATATTTCACTTTTCGCCATAGTCTTCAATGCACTCCGAAATATCACTTTTTCAGTTTTACAGGAACAGTGTTCAAACACTGCCTCAAGAGAAAAGAGGTATGACTCCCTGAGTGGAATGCACACATCACAAAGCAATTCCTCAGAAAGCTTCTCTCCAATTTTATCTGAAGATAATTCCTTTTTCACCATAGGCCTAAATGTGCTCCCGAAAGTCTCTTCGCGGATCTGTTCATGACAGAGTTTCCAAACTGCGTAATATAAAAAAGTTTTATCTATGTGACATGAATAAACGTATCTATCACAAAGTAGTTTCTCAGAAAGCTTCTCTCCAGTTTTTATCTGAAGATATTTCCTTTTTCACCATAGGCCTGAATGTGATCCTGAATATCCCTTCGTGGTTCCATTCATGACGGAGTTTCCAAGCTGTGTAATGTAAAGAAAGCTTTATATATGTGAGATGAATAAACATAGCAAAAAACAGATTTACAGAAACTTCTTTCTAGTTATATTTTGAAGACATTTCCTTTTACACAGTAGTCCTGAATGTGCTACTGAATGTCCCTCCGCGAATCCGTCCACGACAGATTTCCAAGCTGCGTAATGTAAAGAAAGCTTTATCTATGTGAGATGAGCACACATAGCACACAGCAGTCTCACAGAAAGCTCCTTTCCAATTTTTGTCTGAGGATTTCATTACAGCATATTCTAAAGAGCGTTCCCAAATGTCCTTTCTCCGGTTCCACAGAAACAGTGATTTCAAACTGCTCAATCCAAAGAATGATTTAACTCTATGAAATGAATACAAAGCAGTTGCTCAGAAAGATTCTCTAAAGTTTTCAACGGAAGACATTTCCCAGCTCACCACAGGCCTCTGAGCGCCACATAATATTCCGTCGGATATTCCTCAAAGACAGATTTTCCAAACTGCGAAACGTAGAGTAACCTTTAACCCTGTGAAATGAATGCACATAACAGAGAGTAGTTTCTTGGAATACTTCTTTCTGGGTTTTATTTGAGGATATTTCACTTTTCACCATTGTCTTTAATGCACTCTAAAATATCACTTTTTCGATTTTGCAGGAACAGTGTTCAAACACTGCCTTATAACAAAAGAGTTATAACTCCCTGAGTGAAATGCACACATCACAAAGCAGTTTCTCAGAAAATTTCTCTCCAATTTTTATCTGAAGATATTTCCTTTTTCACCATAGGCCTCAAGGTGCTCCAGAATGTCCCTTCACGAATCGGCCATGACGGAGTTTACAAAATGCGTAACTAAAAGAGTTTTACTTATGTGTGTTTAATAATCATACCTATCACAAAGCAGTTTCAGAGAAAGCTTCTCTCCTGGTTTTATCTGAATGTCCCTTCATGGATCCGTCTATGACGGAGTTTCCAAACTGTGTAATATAAAGAAAGTTTTATCTATGTGATATTAATAAATATATCTCTCACAAAGCAGCTTCAGGCAAAGCTTCTTTCCAGTTTTTGTACGAGGATATTTCCTTTTTCCCATAGCCTTCCCTATACTCCCAAATGTCTTTTGGGAGCTTTTTCTCCAAAAGGGAGGAAAAAAAGGTATAACTCTGTGAGTGCAATGCACACGTCACAAGGCAGCTCCTCGGAAAGCACTCCCGAATATCCCTTCACACACTAAACAAAAACAGTGTTAGAATACTGCTCAATGAAAAGAGAAGCTTAACTGTGCGAGTTGAATTCACACGACATAGCAGTTTCACAGAAAACTTCCTTCTGGTTTTTATCTGAGGATATTTCTTTTTCAGCATATTCTAAAGAGCGTTCTCAAATGTCCTTTCTTAGATTCCACAGAGACAGTGATTTCAAACTGCTCAATACAAAGAATGATTTAACTGTATGAGATGAATACACACATCACAAAGCACTTGCTCAGAAAACTTCTCTCCAGTTTTCATTGGAAGACATTTCCTTGCTCACCACAGACCTCCAGGCGGCACTTAATATCCCTTTGCAGATTCCTCAAAGACAAAGTTTCCAAACTGGGCCATGCAGTGTAAGCTTTAGCTCTGTGAAACAAATGCACAAAACAGAAAACAGTTTCTTGGAACACTTCTTTCTGGGTTTTATTTGAGGATATTTCCCTTTTCGCCATAGTCTTCAATGCGATCCTAAATATCACTTTTTCGGTTTTACAGGAACAGTGTTCAAAGACTGCCTTATGATAAAAGATGTATAACTACCTGAGTGGAATGCACAAATCACAAAGCTTTTTCTCGGAAAACTTCTCTCCAGTTTTTATCTGATGATATTTCCTTTTTAACCATATGACTGAATGGGATCTCGAATATCCCTTCATGGATCCATCCATGACAAAGATTTCAAGCTGGCTAAGGTAAAGAAACCTTTATCGATGTGAGATGAATATATATAGCACAGAACAGTGTCACAGAAATATTTTTTCCAGTTTTTGTCTGAGGCTATTTCCCTTTTCAGCACTGGCGTCAATATTCTCCTGAATATCCCTTGGTAGCGTTTTCTCCGAAAGGGTTTCACCAATTGTATATGAGAAGAGAGGTATAAAACTGTCAGTGGAATGCACAAGTCACAAAGCAGTTCCTAGGAAAGCTTCACTTCCAGTTTCTATCTGAACATATTTCCTTTTTCACCGTAAACCTCAAAGCGCTCCTGAATATCCCTTTGCACGGTAAGCATAAACAGTGTTAGAAAACTGCTCAATGAAAAGAAAAGCTTAACTGAGTGAGAGGAATTCACACAACCCATAGCAGTTTCACAGAAAGCTTCCTTCTGGTTTTTATCTGATGATATTTCATTCTCCATATTCTAAAGAGCGTTCCCAAAGGTCCTTCCTCAGATTCCACAGAAACATTGATTTCAAACTGCTCAATCTAAAGGATGGTTTAACTCTATGAGATGAATACACATGTCACAAAGCAGTTGCTCAGAAAGCTTCTCTCCAGTTTTCATCGGAAGACGTTTCCTTGCTCCACACAGACCTCTGGGAGCCACTTAATATCCCTTCACAGATTTCCAAACAGGGCAATGTAGAGTTAGCTTTACCTCTGTGAACTAAATGCACATATCAGAGAGCAGTTTCTTGGAATGCTTCTTTCTGTGGTATATTTGAGGATATTTCACTTTTCGCCATAGTCTTCAATGTGCTCAGAAATGTCGCTTTTTCGGTTTTACAGGAACAATCTTCCAACCATGCCTTGTGAGTTAAGAGATATAACCTATGAATGAAATGCACACATCAGAAAGCAGTTGCTCAGAAAGCTACTCTCCAGTTTTCAACACATTATTTGCTTGCTCACCACAGGCCTCCGGGCACCACTTAATAGCCCCTTTCAGATTCCTCAAAGACAGAGTTTCCAAACTGGGCAATGTAGAGTAAGCTTTAACTCTGTGAAATGAATGCACATATCAGATAGCAGTTTCTTGGAACGCTTCTTTCTGGGTTTTATTTCAGGATATTTCGCTTTTTGCCATAGTCTTCAATGAGCTCCGAAATATCACTTTTTTGATTTTACAGGACAGTGTTCAAACACTGCCTTATGAGAAAAGAGTTAAAACTCCCTGAGTGGAAAGCACATAACACAAAACAATTTCTCAGAAAGATTCTCTCTGGTTTTTATCTGAAGATATTTCCTTTTTCACCATAGTCCTGAATGTGCTCCCAAATGTCCCTTCGTGGATCCATCCATGACGGAGTTTCCAACCTGTGTAATGTAAAGAAAACTTTATCTATGTGAGATGAATAAACATAGCAAAAAGTAGATTCACAGAATGCTTCTTTCCAGTTTACATCTGAAGATGTTTCCTTTTTCACCATAGTCCTGAATGTGCTCCCAAATGTCCCTTCGTGGATCCATCCATGACGGAGTTTCCAACCTGTGTAATGTAAAGAAAACTTTATCTATGTGAGATGAATAAACATAGCAAAAAGTAGATTCACAGAATGCTTCTTTCCAGTTTACATCTGAAGATGTTTCCTTTTTCACCATAGTCCTGAATGTGCTCCCGAATGTCCCTTCACGGATCTCTGGATGACAATGTTTCCAAGCTTCGTAACGTAAAGAAAGCTTTATCTATGTGAGATGAATGAACATATCTATCACAAAGCAGTTTCACAGAAAGCGTAATTCTAGATATTTTCTGAAAATATTTCCTTTTTCAACATAGCCGTCCATATGATGAATGTCCTTTGGTAGCTTTTTCTCGAAAAGGGATTCCACAATCCTCCATGAGAAGAAAAGTATAACTCTGTGAGTGGAATTCACCCGTCACAAATCAGATCCTCAGAAAGCTTCTCTCCATTTTCTATCTGAAGTTATTTCCATTTTCACCATAAGCCTCAAAACACTCTCAAAGATCCCTTCGCAGAGTAAACAAAAACGGTGTTAGAATACTGCTCAAAGAAAAGAAAAGTTGAGGCCGGGCACGGTGGCTCACGCCTGTAATCCCAGCACTTTGGGAGGCCGAGGCGGGCGGATCACGAGGTCAGGAGATCGAGACCATCCTGGCTAACACGGTGAAACCCCGTCTCTGCTAAAAATACAAAAAATTAGCCAGGCGTGGTGGTGGGCGCCTGTAGTCCCAGCTACTCGGGAGGCTGAGACAGGAGAATGGCGTGAACCCAGGAGGTGGAGCTTGCAGTGAGCCGAGATGGTGCCACTGCACTCCAGCCTGGGCAATGAGCAAGACTCCATCTCAAAAAAAAAAAAAAAGAAAAAAGAAAAGAAAAGTTGAACTGTGTGAGTGGAATTCACATGACACAGAGCAGTTTTACAAAAAGCTCCCTTCTGGTTTTCATCTGAGGGTATTTCTTTTCAGCATATTCTAAAGAGCATTCTCAAATATCCTTTCTAATGTTCCAAAGAAACAGTGATTTCAAACTGCTCAATCCAAAGAATGATGTAACTCTAAGAGTTACACACATCACACATCACAAAGCAGTTGCTCAGAAATTTCCTCTCCAGTTTTCAACGGAAGACATAACCTTGTTCAGTAAAGGCCTCTGGGTGCCACTTAATATCCCTATGCAGATTCCTCAAAGACAGAGTATTCACACTGGGCAATGTAGAGTAAGCTTTAACTCTGTGAAAAGAATGCACATATCAGAGAGCAGTTTCTTGGAACACTTCTTTCTGGGTTTTATTTGAGGATATTTCACTTTTCGCCATAGACATAAATGCTCTCCAAAGTATCACATTTTCGGTTTTACAGGAACAGTGTTCAAACACTGCCTAATGAGAAAAGAAGTATAATCCCCTGAGTGGAATGCCCACATCATAAAGCAGTTTCTCAGAAAGCTTCTCTCTGGTATTTATCTGAATATATTTCCTTTTTCACCATAGGCCTGAATGTGCTCCCAAATGTCCCTTAGGGAATCCGTCCCTGACAGAGTTTCCAAACTGCATAATATATAGAAAGTTTTATCTATGTGAGATGAGTAAACATATCTATCACAAAGCAGTTTCACAAAAAGCTTCTTTCTAGTTTTTGTATGAGGATATTTCCTTTTTCACCATAACCGTCCATATACTCCCAAATGTCCCTTGGTAGCTTTTTCTCCAAAAGGGATTCCATAATCCTCTATGAGAAGAAAGGTATAACTCTGTGAGTGGAATGCGTATGTCGCAAAGCAGCTCCTCGTAAAGCTTCTCTCCAGTTTTTTTTTTAAATTTATTTATTATTATTATACTTTAAGTTGTAGGGTACATGTGCATAACGTGCAGGTTTGTTACATATGTATACTTGTGCCATGTTGGTGTGCTGCACCCATCAACTTGTCATTTACATCAGGTATAACTCCCAATGCAATCCCTCCCCCCTCCCCATGACAGGCCCCTGTGTGTGATGTTCCCCTTCCTGAGTCCAAGTGATCTCATTGTTCAGTTCCCACCTATGAGTGAGAACATGCGGTGTTTGGTTTTCTGTTCTTGTGATAGATTGCTAAGAATGATGGTTTCCAGCTGCATCCATGTCCCTACAAAGGACACAAACTCATCCTTTTTGATGGCTGCATAGTATTCCATGGTGTATATGTGCCACATTTTCTTAATCCAATCTGTCACTGATGGACATTTGGGTTGATTCCAAGTCTTTGGAGGATGTGGAGAAATAGGAACACTTTTACACTGTTGGTGGGATTGTAAACTAGTTCAACCATTATGGAAAACAGTATGGCGATTCCTCAAGGATCTAGAACTAGATGTACCATATGACCCAGCCATCCCATTACTGGGTATATATCCAAAGGATTATAAATTATGCTGCTATAAAGACACATGCACTCGTATGTTTATTGCAGCACTATTCTCTCCAGTTTTTATCTGAAGATATTTCCTTTTTCACCAGAGTCCTGAATGTGGTCCTGAATGTCCCTTTGTGGATCCATCCATGACATAGTTTCCAAGCTGCATAGTGGATCCGCTAATGATATAGTTTCCAAGCTGCGTAATGTAAAGAAAGCTTTATCTAGGTCAGATGAATAAACATAGCAAAAAGCACATTCATAGAAACTTCTTTCCAGTTTTTATCTGAAGATATTTCCTTTTTCACTATAGTACTGAATGTGCTCCCAAATGTCCTATCATGCATCCGTCCATGACAGAGTTTCCAAGCTTCATAATGTAAAGAAAGATTTACCTATGTGAAATGAGTAGACATAGCACAGAGCAGTTCCACAGAAATCTTCTTTCCAGTTTTTGTCTGAGGCTCTTTCCAAAATAATCCTTTTCAAAATAATCCTTTTCAAAATAATCCTTTTCAAAATGTCCCTTTCCAAAATAATCCTGAATATGCTCACGAATATCCCTTGGAACCTTTTTCTCCAAAACGGTTTCCCCAACGCTGTATAAGGAGAGAGGTATGACACCGTGAGTGGAATGCACACGTCACAAAGCAGTTAATCCGAAAGCTTCTCTCCAGTTTCTATCTGAACATATTTCCTTTTTCACCGTAAGCCTCAAAGCGCTCCCAAATATCCCTTCACATGCTAAACATAAACAGTGTTAGAAAATTGCTCAATGTAAAGAGAAGCTTAACTGAGTGAGAGGAATTCACAGGACACATAGCAGTTTGACAAAAAACTTTCTTCTGGTTTTTATCTGAGGATATTTCTTTCTGCATATTCTAAAGAGCATTCCCAAATGTCTTACCTCAGATTCCAAAGAAGCAGTCATTTCAAACTGCTCAATCCAAAGAATAGTTTAACTCCGTGAGATGAATACACACATCACAAAGCACTTGCTCAGAAAACTTCTCTCCGGTTTTCATCGGAAGACATTTCCTTCCTCACCACAGGCCTCTGGGCGGCAATTAATATCCCCTTGCAGATTCCTCAAAGACAAGAGTTTCCAAATTGGGCCATGTACAGTAAACTTAACTCTGTGAAACGAATACACAAAACACAGAGCAGTTTCTTGGAACGCTTCTTTCTGGGTTTTATTTGAGGATATTTCCCTTTTTGCCATGGTCTTCAATGCAATCCTAAATATCACTTTTTCAGTTTTACAGGAACAGTGTTTAAACACTGCCTTATGAGAAAAGAGGTATAACTCCCTGAGTGGAATGCACACATCAGCAAACAGTTTCTCAGAAACCTTCTCTCCAGTTTTCATCTGACGATATTTCCTTTTTAACCATATGACTGCATGTGATCCCGAATATCCCTTTGTGGATCCGTCCTTGAAAGGAATTTCCAAGCTGTGTAATTAAAAGAAAACTTTACATATGTGAGATGAATACATATAGCACAGAGCAGTTTCACACAGTTTTTTTCCAGTTTTTGTCTGAGGCTGTTTCCCTTTTCACCATTGGCATCAATATTCTCCTGAATATCCCTTGGTAGCGTTTTCTCCGAAAGAGTTTCACCAATGCTGTATGAGAAGAGAGGTATAACACTGTCAGTGGAATGCACATGTCATAAAGCAGTTCCTCGGAAAACTTCACATCCAGTTTCTATCTGAACATATTTCCTTTTTCACCATAAACCTCAAAGGGCTCCCAAATATCCCTTCCCATGGTAAGCATAAACAGTGTTAGAAAACTGCTCAATGAAAAGAGAAGCTCAACTGAATGAGTGGAATTCACGTGACACATAGCAGTTTCTCAGAAAGGTTCATTTTGGTTTTTATCTGAGGATATTTCTTATTCCATATTCTGAAGAGTGTTCCCAAAAGTCCTTCCTCAGATTCCACAGAAACAGTGATTTCAAACTGCTCATTCCAAAGAATGGTTTAACTCTATGATATGAATACACACATCACAAAGCAGTTGCTCAGAAAGCTTCTCTCCAGTTTTCATCCAAAGAAATTTCTTTGCTCACCACAGGCCTCTGGGCGCCACTTAATATCCCTTCCTAAATTCCTCAAAGACAGAGTTTCCAAACTGGGCAATGTAGAGTAAGCTTTATCTCTGTGAAATGAATGCACCTATCAGAAAGCAGTTTCTTGGAACACTTCTTTCTGCGTTTTATTTGAGGATATTTGACTTTTCGCCAGAGACTTCAATGTGCTCCGAAATAGCACTTTTTGATTTTGCAGGAACAGTGTTCAAACACTGCCTTATGAGAAAAGAGGTAAAACTCCCTGAGTGGAATGCCCACATCATAAAGCAGTTTCTCAGAAACCTTCTCTCCAGTTTTCATCTGAAGATACACCCTTTTTCACCATAGGCCTGAATTTGCTCCCAAAAGTCCTTTTGCGGATCCTTCCATGACAGAGTTTCCAAATTAAGTAATATAAAGAAAGTTTTATTTATGTGAGATGAATAATCATATCTATCACAAAGCAGTTTCACAGAAAGCTTCTTTCCAATTTTTGTCTGATGATATTTCTTTTTTCCCCATAGCCATCCATATATTCCCAAATGTCCCTTGGTAGCTTTTTCTCCAAAAAGGATTCCCCAGCCCTCCATGAGGAGAAAGGTGAAACTCTGTGAGTGGAATGCACATGTCACAAAGCTTCTCCTCAGAAGGATTCTCTACAGTTTCTATCTGAAGATATTTCCGTTTTCACCATAATCCTCAAAGCGCTCCGGAATACCCCTTCGCAGACAAAACAAAAACAGTGTTAGAATGCTGTTCAATGAAAGGTGAGGCTGAACTGTGTGAGTGGAATTCACATGACACAGAGCAGTTTCAAAGAAAGCATCCTTCTGGTTTTTTTCTGAGGGTATCACTTTTTTAGTATATTCTAAAGAGCATTCCCAAATGTCCCCCCTCAGATTCCACAGAAACAGTGATTTCAAACTGCTCAATCCATAAAGGGCTTTAACTCTATGAGATGAATACAGACATCACAAAGCAGTTGCTCAAAAAGTTTCTGTCCAGTTTACATCGGAAGGCATTTCCTTGCTCACCACAGGCCTCTGGGCACCACTTAATATCCCTTCGCAGATTCCTCAAGGACAGAGTTTCCACACTGGACAACATAGAGAAAGCTTTAACTCTGTGAAATGAATGCACATATAGAGAGCAGTTTCTTGGAACGCTTCTTTCTGTGTTATATTTGAGGATATTTCACTTCTCACCATCGTTTTCAATGCACTCTGAAATTTCACATTTTCAGCTTTACAGGAACCACGTTCAAACACTGCCTTATGAGAAAAGAGGCACAACTCCCTGAGTGGAATGCACACATCACAAAGCAGTTTCTGAGAAAGCTTCTCTCCAGTTTCTATCTGAAGATATTTTCTTTTTCACCATAGGCCTGTAAGTGCTCCCGAATGTCCCTTCGCGGATCCGTCCATGACGTAGGTTACAAACTGTGTACTATAAACAAAGTTTTATCTATGTGAGATGAATAAATATATCTATCACAAAGCCATTTCACAGAAATCTTCTTTCAAATATTTCTCTGAGGATATTTTCTTTTTCATGATAGCCGTCCATATACTCCCAAATGTCCCTTGGTAGCTTTTCCTCCAAAAGGGATTCCCCAGTACTCTATGAAGAGAAATGTATAACACTGTGAGTGGAATGCACACGTCACAAAGTAGTTCCTCGGAAAGCATATCTCCAGTTTTTATCTGAAGATATTTCCATTTTCTTTTTATTATTATTATTATTATACTTTAAGTTCTAGGGTACGTGTGCATAACGTGCAGATTTGTTACATATGTAAACTTGTGCCACGTTGGCGTGCTGCACCCATGAACTCGTCAGCACCCATCAACTCGTCATTTACATCAGGTATAACTCCCAATGCAATCCCTCCCACCTCAGCCCCCCATGATCAAACCCGATCTCGTCTGATATTTCCATTTTCATTGTAAGCCTCATAACGCTCCCGAATATCCCTTTGCACGCTAAATATAAACAGTGTTGCAATACTCTCAATGAAAAGAGAAGCTGAACTGTGTGAGTGGAATTCACATGACATAGAGCAGTTTCACAGAAAGCTTTCTTCTGGCTTTTATCAGAGGGTATTTCTTTTTTAGCATATTCTAAAGAGCGTTCCCAAATATCCTCTCTCAGATTACAGAGAAACAATGATTTCAAACTGCTTAATCCAAAGAATGATTTGACTCTATGAGATGAACACACAAATCACAAAGCGGTTGCTCAGAATGCTACTCTCCAGTTTTCATCGAGACATTTCTTTGTTCACCACAGGCCTCCGGGCGCCGCTTAATATCCCTTCACATATTCCTCAAAGACAGAGTTTCCAAATTGGGCAATGTAGAGTAATCTTTATCTCTGTGAGGTGAATGCACATATCAGAAAGCAGTTTCTTGGAACGCTTCCTTCTGAATTTCTTTCAGGATAATTCAATTTTTGCCATAGTTTTCAATGCGCTCCGAAATATCACTTTTTTGGTTTTACAGGAACAGTGTTCTAACACTGCCTTATCAGAAAAGAGGTATAACTCCCTGAGTGCAATGCACACATCACAAAGCAGTTTCTCAGAAAGCTTCTCTTCAGTTTTTATCTGAAGATATTTTCTTTTTCAAAATAAGCTTGAATGTGATACCGCATATCACCTCACGGATACATCCATGACAGAGTTTCCAATCTACGTAATGTAAAGAAAGCTTTATCTATGTGAGATGAATAAACATAGCAAAAAACAGATTCACAGAAAGTTTCCTTCCGGTTTTATCTGAAGATATTTCCTTTTTCACCATAGTCCTGAATGTGCTCCCTAATGTCCATTCACGGATCCATCCATGACAGAGTTTCCAAGCTGTGTAATGTACAAAAGCTTTATCTCTGTGAGATGAATACACATATCATAGAACAGTTTCTTAGAAAGCATCTTTCCACTTTTTGTCTGAGGCTACTTCACTTTTAACCATAGGTGTTAATATGCCCCCGATGTCCTTTGATAGCTTTTTATCCAAAAGGGTTTCCCCGATGCTGTATGCGAAGAGAGGTGAAACACTGTGAGTGGAATGCACACATCACAAATCAGTTCCTCGGAAAGCTTCTCTCCAGTTTCTATCTGAACATATTTCCTTTTACACCATAAGCCTCAAAGTGTTCCTGAATATCCCTTCACACGTTAAACAGAAACAGTGTTAGAAAACAGTTCAATGAAAAGAGAAGTTTAACTGAGTGAGAGGAATTCACACGACACATAGCAGTTTCACAGAAAGCTTCCTTCTGGTTTTTATCTGATGTTATTTTTTTCTCCATATTCTAAAGAGCGTTCCCAAATGTGCTTCCTCAGATTCCACAGGACAGTGATTTCAAACTACTCAATCCAAAGAATGGTTTACCTATATGAGATGAATACATACATCACAAAGAATTTGCTCAGAAAGCTTCTCTCCAGTTTTCATCGGAAGACATTTCCTTGCTCACCTCATGTATCTGGGTGCCACTTAATAACCATTCGCAGATTCCTCAGGGACAGAGTTTCCAAACTGGGCAACATAAAGTATGTTTTAACTCTGTGAAATGAATGCATATATGCACATATCAGAGAGCAGCTTCTTGGAATGCTTCTTTCTGGGTTTTATTTGAGAATATTTCACTTTTTGCCATAGTCTTCAATGTGCTCCGAAATATCAATTTTCCAGTTTTACAGGAACAGTGTTCAAACACTGCCTTATGAGAAAAGAGGCATAACTCCCTGAGTAAAATGCACACATCACAAACCAGTTTCTCAGGAAGCTTCTCTCCAGTTTTTATCTGAAGATATTTCCTTTTTTACCATAGGCCTGAATGTGATCCTGAATATCCCTTTGCGGATCCATCCATGACAGAGTTTCCAGGCTGTGTAATGTAAAGAAAGCTTTATCAATGTGAGATGAATAAACATAGCAAAAGCCGATTCCCATAAACTTCTTTCCAGTTTTTATCTGAAGATATTTCCCTTTTCACCATAGTCCTGCTTGTGCTCCCGAATGCCCTTCGTGGATCCGTCCATGACAGAGTTTCCAAGCTGCGTAATATAAAGAAAGCTTCATCTAAGTGAGAAGAATAAACATAACAAAAACAGATTCACACAAAACTAATTTCCAGTTTTTATCTGAAGATAATTCCTTTTTCACCAAAGTCCTGAATGTGCTCCTGAATGTCCCATCATGGATCCGTCCCTGACATAGTTTCCAAGCTGTGTAATGTAAAGAAAGCTTTATCTATATGAGATGAATACACATATCACAGAGCAGTTTCACAGAAAGCTTCTTTCCAGTTGTTGTCTGAGGCTATTTCACTTTTCATCATAGGCGTCAATGTGCTCCCAAATATTCCTTGGTACCTTTTTCTCCAAAAGAGTTTCCCTGATGCTCTGTGAGAAGAGAGGTATAATACTGTGAGTGGAATGCACACAGCATAAAGCAGTTCCTCGGAAGGCATCTCTCCAGTTTCTATCTGAACATATTTCCTTTTTCACTGTAAGCCTCAAAGTGCTCCTGAATATCACTTCGCAGATTAACGTAAACAGTGTTAGAAAACTGCTCAATGAAAAGAGAAGCTTACCTGAGTGACAGGAATTCACATGACACATAGCAGTTTCATTTAAAGCTTCCTTCTGGTTTTTATCTGAGGATATTTCTTTCTCCATATTCTAAAGATCGTTCCCAAATGTCCTTCCTCAGATTCCACAGAAACAGTGATTTCAAACTGCTCAATCCAAGGAATGGTTTAACTCTATGATATGAATTCACACATCACAAAGCAGTTACTTAGAAAGCTTCTCTCCAGTTTTCATTGGAAGTCATTTCCTTGCTCACAAAAGGCCTCCGGGCGGCACTAAATATTCCTTCACAGATTCCTCAAAGACAGAGTTTCCAAACTGGGCAAAGTAGAGTAAGGTTCACTCTATGAAATAAATGCACATATCAGAGAGCAGTTTCTTGGAATGCTTCTTTCTGGGATTTATTTGAGGACATCTCACTTTTTGCCATACTCTTCAATGCGCTCTGAAATATCGCTTTTTCAGTTTTACAGGAAGAGTGTTCAAACACTGCCTTACGAAAAAAGAGGCATAACTCCCTGAGTGGAAGGCACACATTACAAAGCACTGTCTCAGAAAGCTTCCCTCAAGTTTTATCTGAAGATATTTACTTTTTCATCATAGGCCTGAATGTGATCCCTAATATCCCTTTGCGGAACCGTACATGACAGTGTTTCCAGGCTGTGTAATGTAAAGTAAGCTTTATATATGTTATATGAATATACATATCACAGAGCAGTTTCACAGAAAGCTTCTTTGCAGTTTTTGTCTGAAGATATTTCCTTTTTCACCATAGTCCTGAGTGTGCTCCCGAATGTCCCTTCACGGATCCCTCCATGACAGAGTTTTAAAGCTGCGTAATGTAAAGAAAGCTTTATCTATGTGAGATGAATACACATAGCACAGACCACTTTCACAGAAAGCTTCTTTCCAGGTTTTGTCTGAGGCTATTTCCCTTTTCACCATAGGCGTCAATATGCTCCCGAGTATCCTTTTGTACCTTTTTCTCCAAAAGGGTTTCCCCAATCCTGTATGAGAAGAGAGGTATAACACTGTGAGTGGAATGCACACGTCACAAAGCAGTTCCTTGCAAAGCTTCTCTACAGTATCTATCTGAACATATTTCCTTTTTCACCGTAAGCCTCAAAGTGTTCCTAAATATTCCTTCACACACTAAACATAAACAGTGTTAGAAAACTGCTCAATGAAAAGAGAAGCATGACTGAGCGAGAGGAATTCACACGACACATAGCTGTTTCACAGAAAGCTTCCTTCTGGTTTTTAGCTGAGGATATTTCTTCTCCATATTCTAAAGAGCATTCCCAAATATCCTTCCTCAGATTCCACAGAAACAGTGATATCAAACTGCTCAATCCAAAGAATGGTTTAACTCTATTAGATGAATACACACTTCACAAAGCAGTTGCTCAGAAACCTTCTCTCCGGTTTTCAACAGAAGACATTTCCTTGCTCACCACAGGCCTTCAGGTGCAACATAATATCCCTTCGCAGATTCCTCAGAGACAGAGTTTCCAAACTGGGCAATGTAGAGTAAGCTTTAACTCTGTGAAGTGAATGCACATATCAGAGAGCAGTTTCCTGGAACACTTCTTTCTTGGTTTTATTTGAGGATAGTTCACTTTTCACCATAGTCCTCAAAGCGCTCGGAAATATCAATTTTTCGGTTTTACAGGAACTGTGTTCAAACCCTGCCTTTTGAGGAAAGAGGTAAAACTCCCTGAGTGGAATGTACACATCATAAAGCAGTTTCTCAGAAACCTTCTCTCCAGTTTTTATCTGAAGATATTTCCTTTCTCACCATAGTCCTGAATTTGCTCCCGAAAGTCCCTTCCTGGATCCATCTATGACAGAGTTTCCAACCTGAAATGTAAAGAAAGCTATATCCTTGTGAGATGAATAAACATAGCAAAAAGCAGATTCTTCTTTCTAGTTTTTATCTGAAGATATTTCTTTTTTCACCATAGTACTGAATGTGCTCCCAAATGTCCCTTCACGGATCCGTCCATGACAGAGTTTCCAAGCTGTGTAATGTAAAGAAAGCCTTTTCTATGTGAGATGAATACACATATCACAGAGCAGTTTCACAGAAAGCTTCTTTCCAGTTTTTGTTTGAGGCTATTTCCCTTTTCACCATAGGCATCAATATGCCCCCGAATATCCCTTGGTACCTTTTAATCCTAAAGGGTTCCCCCAATGCAGTATGAGAGGAGAAGTATAACACTGTGAGTGGAATGCACACGTCACAAAGCAGTTCCTTGGAAACCTTCTCTCCAGTTTCTATCTAAACATATTTCCTTTTTCACCATAAGCCTCAAAGCACTCTTGAATATCCCTTCTCACGCTAAACATAAACAGTGTTAGAGAACTTCTCAATGAAAAGAGAAGCTCAACTGAGTGAGAGGAATTGACATGACACATAGCAGTTTCACAGAAAGTGTTCCTTCTGGTTTTTATCTGAGGATATTTCTTTCTACATATTCTAAAGATCGTTCCCAAATGTCCTTCCTCAGAACTCACAGAAAGAGTGATTTCAAGCTGCTCAATCCAAAGAATGATTCAACTCTATGAGATGAATACACACATCGCAAAGCAGTTGCTCAGAAAGCATTTCTCCAGTTTTCATCAGAAGACATTTACTTGCTCACCACAGGCTTCCAGGCGCACTTATATCCCTTCATGATAGTTTGCAAGTGGTGTAATGTAAAGAAAGCTTTATCTATGCGGATTGAATACACATATCACAGAGCAGTTTCACAGAGAACTTTCCAATTTTTTTCTGAGGATATTTCCTTTTCACCATAGCTGTCCATATACTCCCGAATGTCCCCTGGTAGCTTTTCTTCCAAAAGGGATTCCCCAATCCTCTATGGAATAAAAGGTATAACTCTGTGAGTGGAATGCACACGTCACAAAGCAACTCCTCAGAAAGCTTCTCTCCAGTTTCTATCTGAAGGTGTTTTCGATTTCACCATAAGCCTCAATGCGCTCCCGAATGTTCCTTTGCAGACTAAACAAAAACAGTGTTAGAATACTGCTCAAAGAAAAGAGAAGCTTAACTGTTCAAGTTGAATTCACACGACACAGAGCAGTTTCACAGAAAGCTTCCTTCTGGTTTTTATCTGAGGCTATTTCTTTTTCAGCATATTCTAAAGAGCATTCCCAAATGTCCTTTCTCAGGTTCCACAGAAACATTGATTTCAAACTGCTCAATCAAAAGAATGATTTAACTCTAAGAGATGAATACATACATCACAAAGCACTTGCTCAGAAAACTTCTCTCCAGTTTTCATCATAAGACATTTCCTGGCTCACCACAGGCCTCTGGGCGCCACTTAATATCCCTATGCAGATTCCTTAAAGACAGAGTTTCCAAACTGGGCCATGCGGAGTAAGCTTTAACTCTGTGAAACGAATGCAGAAAACAGAAAGCAGTTTCTTGGAACGCTTCTTTATGAGTTTTATTTGAGAATATTTCCCTTTCACCATAGTCTTCAATGTGATCCTAAATATCACTTTTTCGGTTTTACAGGAACAGTGTTCAAACACTGCTTTATGAGAAAAGAGGTATAACTCCCTGAGTGGAATGCACACATCATCAAGCAGTTTCTCAGAAAGCTTCTTTCCAGTTTTTATCTGACAATACTTCCTTTTTAACCATATGACTGAATGTGATCCCGAATATCTTTTCACGGATCTGTCCTTGATGGAGTTTCCAAGCTGTGTAATTAAAAGAAAGCTTTATATATGTGAGATGAATACATATAGCACGAAACAGTTTCACACAAAGCTTTTTTCCAGTTTTTGTATGAGGCTATTTCATTTTCTCCTTTGGCGTCAATATTCTCCAAAATATCCCTTGGTAGCATTTTCTCCAAAAGGGCTTCACCCATGCTGTATGAGAAGAGAGGTATAACAATGTCAATTGAATGCACATGCCACAAAGCATTTCCTAGGAAAGCTTCACTTCCAGTTTCTATCTGAACATATTTCCTTTTTCACTGTAAACCTCAAAGTGCTCCTGAACATCCCTTTGCACGTTAAGCATAAACAGTGTTGGAAAACTGCTCAATGAAAAGAGAAGCTTAACTGAGTGAGAGGAATTCACACTCAGAAGTTTCACAGAAAGCTTCCTTCTGGTTTTTATCTGATGTTATTTCTTTCTCAATATTCTAAAGAGCGTTCCCAAAGGTCCTTCCTCAGATTCCACAGACAGTGATTTCAATCTGCTCAATCTAAAGG
Organism: Macaca fascicularis; assembly: GCF_037993035.2. Classification (NCBI taxonomy): domain Eukaryota; kingdom Metazoa; phylum Chordata; class Mammalia; order Primates; family Cercopithecidae; genus Macaca; species Macaca fascicularis. The sequence continues at coordinate 98,113,349 of NC_088375.1, forward strand.
ATGGTTTAACTCTATGAGATGAATACACACGTCACAAAGCAGTTGCTCATAAAGCTTCTCTCCAGTTTTCATCGGAAGATGTTTCCTCGCCCACCACAGGCCTCTGGGCGCCACTTAATACCCTTTTGCAGATTTCCAAACAGCAAATGTAGAGTAACTTTACCTCTGTGAACTGAATGCACATATCAGAAAGCAGTTTCTTGGAACTCTTCTTTCTGTGTTTTATTTGAGGATATTTCACTTTTCGCCATAGTCTTCAACACGCTCAGAAATATCGCTTTTTCAGTTTTACACAAACACTGTTCAAACACTGCCTTGTGAGAAAAGAGGTATAACCCCTGAGTGGATTGTACACATCACAAAGCAGTTGCTCAGAAAGCTTCTCTCCAGTTTTCAATGTGTTATTTCCTTGCTCACCACAGGCCACCAGGCGCTACTTAATGTCCCCTCACAGGTTCCTCAAAGCCAGAGTTTCCAAACTGGGCAATGCAGAGTAAGCTTTAACTCTGTGAAATGAACGTACATATCAGAGAGCAGTTTCTTGGAACGCCTCTTTATGGGTTTTATTTCAGGATATTTCGCTTTTCATCGTAGTCTTCAATGCGCTAGGAAGTATCACTTTTTTGGTTTTACAGGAACAGTGTTCAAACACTGTCTTATGAGAAAAGAGTTATAACTCCCTGAGTGGGATGCACATATCACAAAGCAGTTTCTCAGAAAGCTTCTCTCTGGTTTTTACCTGAAGATATTTCCTTTTTCCCCATAGTCCTGAATTTGCTCCCGAATGTCCCTTCACGGATCGGTCCATGACGGAGTTTCCACCCTGTGTAATGTAAAGAAAGCTTTATCTACGTGAGATGAATAAACATAGCAAAAAGCAGAATCATAGAAAACTTATTTCCAGTTTACATCTGAAGATGTTTCCTTTTTCACCATAGACCTGAATGTGCTCCCGAATGTCCCTTCGTGGATCTTTCCACGACAGAGTTTCCAAGCTTCGTAATATAAAGAAAGCTTTATCTATGTGAGATGAATGAGCATATCTATCACAGAACAGTTTCACAGAAAGCTTCTTTCTAGATTTTTTCTGAGGATATTTCCTTTTTCAACATATCCTTCCGTATGATGAATGTCCTTTGGTAGCTTTTTCTCGAAAAGTGATTCCACAATCCTCCATGAGAAGAAAGGTATAACACTGGGAGAGGAATGCACGTGTTACAAATCAGCTCCTCGGAAAGCTTCTCTCCATTTTCTATCTGAAGATATTTTCACCATAAGCCTCAAAGCACTCTCGAATATACCTTCACAGACTAAACAAAAATTGTGTTAGAATACTGCTCAAAGAAAGGAGAAGCTGAGCTGTGTGAGCAGAATTCACATGACACAGAGCAGTTTTACAGAATGTTTTCTTCTGGTTTTCATCTAAGGGTATTTCCTTTCAGCATATTCTAAAGAGCATTCTCAAATATCCTTTCTCAGGTTCCAAAGAAACAGTGTTTTCAAACTTCTCAATACAAAGAATGATGTAACTCTAAGAGATGAATACACACATCACAAAGCAGTTGCTCAGAAATCTTCTCTCAGATTTTCAACAGAATACATTTTCTTGCTCACCACAGGCCTCCAGGTGCCACTTAATATCTGTATGCAGATTCCTCAAAGACAAAGTTTTCACACTGGGCAATGTAGAGTAAGCTTTAACTCTGTGAAAAGAATGCACATATCAGAGAGCAGTTTCTTGGAACGCATCTTTCTGGGTGTTATTTGAGGATATTTCACTTTTCTCCATAGTCTTCAGTGCGGTATGAAATATCACTTTTTTGGTTTTACAGGAACAGTGTTCAAACACTGCCTTATGAGGAAAGAGGTAAAACTCTCTGAGTGGAATGCAGACATCACAAAGCAGTTTCTCAGAAAGCTTCTCTTCAGTTTTTATCTGGAGATGTCCCTTTTCACCATAGTCCTGAATGTGCTCCCGAATGTTCCTTTGTGAATCCGTCCATGACGGAGTTCCCAGGCTGTATAATGTAAAGAAAGCTTTACCTATGTGAGAATAATACACATAGCAAAAAGCAGACTCAATGAAGGCTTCTTTCCAGTTTTTATCAGAAGATATTTCCTTTTTCACCATAGTCCTGAATGTGCTCCCGAATTTTCCTTCACGGATCCGTCCATGACAAAGTTTCCAAGCTGTGCAATGTAAAGAAAGCTTTATCTATGTGAGATGAAAACACATATCACAGAATAGTTTCATAGAATGCTTCTTTCCAGTTTTTCTCTGAGTTTATTTGTCTTTTCATCATAGGCGTCAATATGCTCCTGGATATGCCTTGGTCCCTTTTTCTTCAAAAGGGTTTCCCAGATGGTGTATGAGAAGAGAGGTATAACACTGTGAGTGGAATGAACACGTCACAAAGCAGTTCCTCGGGGGCTCCTCTCCACTTTCTATCTGAACATATTTCCTTTTTCTCCCTAAGCCTCAAAGCACTCTTGAATATGTGTTCTCACGCTAAACATAAACAGTGTTAGAGAACTACTCAGTGAAAAGAGAAGCTTAAGTGAGGGAGAGGAATTCATACGAAACATAGCAGTTTCACAGAAAGCTTCCTTCTGGTTTTTCTCTGAGGATATTTCTTTCTCCATATTCCAAAGAGCATTCCCAAATGTCCCTCCTCAGATTCCACAGAAACAGTGATTTCAAACTGCTCAATCCAAAAAGTGGTTTGACTCTTTGAAGTGAATACACACATCACAAAGTAGTTGCTCAGAAAGTTTCTCTCCATTATTCATCGGAAGACATTTCCTTGCTCACCACAGGCCTCCGGGCGCCACTTAATATCCCTTCACAGATTCCTCAAAGACAAAGTTTCAACACTAGAAAACATAGAGAAAACTTTAACTCTGTGAAATGAATGCACATATGTAGAGCAGTTTCTTGGAACCTTTCTTTCTGGGGTATATTTGAGGATATTTCACTTTTCACCATAGTCTCCAATGCGCTCTGAAATATCACCTTTTGGGTTTTACAGGAACAGTGTTCAAACACTGCCTTATGAGAAAAGAGGTACAACTCCCTGAGTGGAATGCACACATCACAAAGCAGTTTTTCAGAAAGTTTATCTCCAGTTTTTACCTCAAGATATTTCCTTTTTCACCATAGGCCTGAATGTGCTCCCGAATGTCCCTTCATGGATCCGTCCATGATGCAGTTTCCAAACTGCGTCATATAAAGAAAGCTTTATATACGTGAGATGAATAAATATATGCATCATAAAGCAGTTTCACAGAAATCTTCTTTCCAATTTTTCTCTGAGGATATTTCCTTTTTCACCTTAGCTGTCCATATACTCCCGAATGTCCCTTGGTACCTTTTTCTCCAAAAGGGATTCCTCAGTACTCTATGAGTAGAAAAGTATAACTCTTTGAGTGGAATTCACGTGTCACAAAGCCGTTCCTTGGACAGCATATCTCCAGCATTTATCTGAGGATATTTCTATTTTCACCGTAAGCCTCAAAGCACTCCAGAATATCCCTTCGCACGCTAAATACAAACAGTGTTAGAATACTGATCAATGAAAAGAGAAGCTGAACTATGTAAGTGGAGCACGCTACAGAGCAGTTTCACTGAAAGCTTCCTACTGGTTTTTATTTGAAGGTATTTCTTTTTTAGCATACTCTAAAGAGCGTTCCCAAATGTCCTTTCTCAGATTCCACAGAAACATTGATTTCAAACTGCTCAATCCAAAGAATGATTTAACTCTATGAGATGAATACAGACATCAGAAAACAGTTGCTCAGAAAGCTTCTCTCCAGTTTTCAATGGAAGACATTTCCTTGCTCACCACAGGCCTGCGGGCGCCACTTAATATCCCTTTGCAGATTCCTTAAAGACAGAGTTTCCAAAACGGGAAATGTAGAGTAAGCTTTAGCTCTGTGAAATGAATGCACATAACAGAGAGTAGTTTCTTGGAATGGTTTTTTCTAGGTTTTATTTGAAGACATTTCACTTTTCGCCATAGTCATCAATGTGCTCCAAAATATCACTTTGTCGGTTTTACAGGAACAGCGTTCAAACACTGCCTTAGGAGAAAAGAGGTATAACTCCCTGAGTGTAATACACACATCACAAAGCAGTTTCTCAGAAAGCTTCTCTACAGTTTTTATCTGAAGATATTTCCTTTTTCATCATAGGCCTGAATGTCATCCCGAATATCGCATCGCGGATCTATCCATGATGGAGTTTCCAAACTGCGTAATGTAAAGAAACTTTATCTATGTGAAATGAATAAACATAGCAAAAAGCAGATTCATAGAAAGTTTCTTTCCACTTTTTATCTGAAGATATTTCCTTTTTCACCATAGTTCTGAATGTGCTCCCGAATGTCCCTTCGCAAATCCATCCATGACAGAGTTTGCTAGCTGCGTAATACAAAGGAAGCTCTACCTATATGAGATGAAAACACATATCACAGAACAGGTTCACAGAAAGGTTCTTTCCAGTTTTTGTCTGAGGCTATTTCCCTTTTCATCATAGTACTGAATGTGCTCCCGAATATCCCTTGGTATCTTTTTCTCCAAAGGGGTTTCCCTGATGCTGTATGAGAAGTGAGGTATAACACTGTGAGTGGAATGCACACATCACAAAGCAGTTCCTTGGAAAGCTTCTCTCCAGGTTCTATCTGAACATATTACCTTTTTCACTGTAAGTCTCAAAGCGCTCCCGAATATCCCTTGGCATACTAAGCATAAACAGCGTTAGAAAACTGCTCAATGAAAAGAGAAGCTTAACTGAGCAAGAGAAATTCACAGGACACACAGCAGTTTCACAGAAAGCTTCCTTCTGATTTTTATCTGAGGATATTTCATTCTCCATATTCTAAAGAGCGTTCCCAAATGTCCTTCTTCAGGTTCCACAGAAACAGTGATTTCAAACTGCTCAATCCAAAAAATGATTGAACTCTATGAGATGAATGCACACATCACAATGCAGTTGCTCATAAAGATTTCTCCAGTTTTCATTGGAAGACATTTCCTTGCTCACCCCTGGCCTCCGGTCTCCACTTAATATCCCTTTACAGATTCCTCTGAGACAGAATTTCCAAACTGGGCAAAGTAGAATAAACTTTAACTCTGTGAAGTGAATGCACATATCGTACAGAAGTATTTTGCAATGCTTCTTTCTGGGTTTTATTTGAGGATAGTTCACTTTTCGCCATAGTCTTCAAAGCACTCCCAACTATCACTTTTATCACTTTTTCGATTTTACAGGAACACTGTTCAAACACTGCCTTATGAGAAAAGAGGTATAACTCTCTGAGTGGAATGCACACATACCAAAGCAGTTTCTCGGAAAGCTTCTCTCCACTTTTCATGTGAAGATATTTCCTTTTTCACCATAGTACTGAATGTGCTCCCGAATGTCCCTTCACGGATCCAACCATCACAGAATTTCCAAGCTGAGTAATGTAAGGGAAGCTTTATCTATGTGAAATGAATACACATCACTGAGCAGTTTCACAGAAAGCTTTTTTCCAGTTTTTTTCTGAAGATATTTCCTTTTTCACCATAGTCCAGAATGTGCTCCTGAATGTCCCTTCACAGATCCATCCATGACAGAGTTTCCAAGCTGCATAATGTACAGAAAGCTTTATCAATGTGAGATGAATACACATAGAACAGAACAGTTTCACAGAAAGCTTCTTTCCAAAGTTTGTCTGAGGCTATTTCACTTTTCACCATAGGCATCAAAATGCTACTGGATATCCCTTGGTACCTTTTTCTCCAAAAGGGTTTCCCCATTCCTGTATGAGAAGTGAGGTATAACACTGAGTGGAATGCACACATCACAAGGCAGTTCCTCAGAAAGGTTCTGTCCAGTTTCTATCTGAACATATTTCCTTTTTCATGTAAGCCTCAAAGCACTCCCCAATATTCCTTTGCACACTAAACATAAACAGTGTTAGAAAACTGCTCAATGAAAAGAGAAGCTTAACTGAGCAATAGGAATTCACGCGACACATTACTGTTTCACAGAAAACTTCCTTCTGGTTTTTATCTGAGGATATTTCTTTTTCCATATTCTAAAGAGTGTTCTCAAATATCCTTCCTCAGATTCCACAGAAACAGAGATATCAAACTGCTCAATCCAAATAATGATTTACCTCTGAGTTGAAAACACACTTCACAAATCAGTTGCTCAGAAATCTTCTCTCCAGTTTCCACCGGAAGACATTTCCTTGCTCACCATAGGCCTTTGGGCGCAACTTAATATCCCTTCGCAGATTTCTCAAAGACAGAGCTTCCAAACTGCGCAATGTAGAGTAAGCTTTTACTATTTGAATGAATGGACATATCAGAGAGCAGTTTGTTGGAATGCTTCTTTCTTGGTTTTATTTGAGAATAGTTCACTTTTCGCCATAGTATTCAAAGCACTCCGAAATCACTTTTTCATTTTACAGGAACATTGTTCAACACTGCCTTATGAGAAAAGAGGTATAGCTCCCTGAGTGGAATGCACACATCACAAAGTAGTTTCTCAGAAAGCTTCTCTCCAGTTTTTATCTCAAGATATTTCTTTTTTCACCATAGTCCTGAATTTGCTCCCGAATATTCCTTCCCAGATCCATCTATGACAGAGTTTCCAACCTGAAATGTAAAGAAAGCTTTATCCTTGTGAGATGAATAAACATAGAAAAAAGCAGACTCACAGAAAGCTTCTTTCCAATTTTTATCTGAAGATATTTCCTTTTTCACCATAGTCCTGAATGTGCTGCCAAATGTCCATTTGCAGATCCGTCCATGATAGAGTTTCCAAACTACATAGTATAAAGGAAGTTTTATCTATGTGAGATGAATAAACATATCTATCACAAAGCAGTTTCAGAGAAAGCTTCTTTCCAGTTTTTGTCTGAGGATATTTCCTTTTTCACCATAGATGTCCATATACTCCCGCATGTCCCTTGGTAGCTTTTTCTCCAAAAGTGATTCCCCAATCCTCTGTGAGAAGAAAGGTATAACTCTGTGAGTGAAATGCACACATAACAAAGCAGTTCCTCAGAAAGCTTCATTTCCAGTTTCTATCTGAACTTATTTTCTTTTTCACCATAAGCTTCAAAGCGCTCCAGAGTATCCCTTCGCACGTTAAACATAAACAGTGTTAGAAAACGCTCAATGAAAAGGGAAGCTTAACAGTGCGATTTTAATTCACATGACACACAACAGTTTCACAGAAAGCTTCCCTCTGGTTTTTATCTGAGTGTATATCTTTTTCAGCATATTCTAAAGAGCATTCCCAAATGTCCTTTCCTAGGTTCCACAGAAACAGTGATTTCAAATTGCTCAATCCAAAGAATGGTTTAACTCTATGGGGTGAATACACACATCACAAAGCAGTTGCTCAGAAACCTTCTCTCCCATTTTCATCAGAAGACATTTCCTTGCTCACCACAGGCCTCTGGGCGCCACTTAATATCCCTTCGCAGATTCCTCAAAGACAGAGTTTCTAAACTGGGCAACGTAGAATCAGCTTTAACTCTGTGAAATGAATGCATATATCAGAGAGCAGTTTCTTGGAACGCTTCTTTCTGGGTTTTATTCGAGGATATTTCCCTTTTTGCCATATTCTTCAATGCGCTCTGTAATATCACTTCTTCGGTTTTACAGGAACAGTGTTCAAACACTGCCTTATGAGGAAAGAGGTATAACTCACTGGTTGGAGGTTCACATCACAAAGCAGTTTCTCAAAAAGCTTCTCCCCAGTTTTTATCTGAAGATATTTCCTTTTTCACCATAGGCCTGAATGTGCCCCCGAAAGTCCTTCCGTGTATCCATCAATGACGAAGTTTTCAATCTACGTAACGTAAAGAAAGCCTTATCTATGTGAGATGAAAAAACATAGCAAAAAGATTCACCGAAAGTTTCTTTCCAGATTTATCTGAGATATTTCCTTAATCACCATAGTTCTGAAAATGCTCCTGAATGTCCCTTTGCGGATCCGTCCATGACAGATTTTCCAAGCTGCGTAATGTACAGAATGCTTTATCTCTGTGAGATGAATACACATATCACGGAGCAGTTTCACAGAAATCTTCTTTCCAGTTTTTGTCTGAGGATATTTCCTTTCTCAACATAATCGTCCATATGCTCCCGAATGTCCCTTGTTAGATTTTTCTCCAAATGGGTTACCCCGATTCTCTATGAGAAGAAAGGTATAACTCGGTGAGTGGAATGCACACATCACAAAGCAGCTCCTCAGAAAGCTTCTCCACCATTTCTATCTAAAGATATTTCCGTTTTCACCATAAGCCTCAAAGTCCTCCCGAATATCCCTTGGCAGACAAAACAAAAACAGTGTTAAAATACTGCTCAATGAAAAGAGAAGCTTAACTGAGTGAGAGAAATTCACATGACACAGAGCAGTTTCACAGAATGCTTCCTTCTGGTTTTTATCTGAGGGTATTCCTTTATCAGTATATACTCAAGAATGTTCCCAAATGTCCTTTCTCAGGTTCCACAGAAACACTGATTTCAAGCTGCTCAGTCCAAGGAATGATTTAACTCTATGAGATAAATACACACATCACAAAGCAGTTGCATAGAAAGCTTCTCTCCAGTTTTCATCGGAAGACATTTCCTTGCTCACCACAGGCCTCCGGGCGCCTCTTAATATCCCTTCGCAGATTAGTCAAAAACAGAGTTTCCAAACTGGGCAATGTAGAGTAAACTTTTACTCTCTGAAATGAATTCACATATCAGAGAACAGTTTCTTGGAACACTTTTATCTGGGTTTTATTTGAGGATATTACACTTTTCGCCATAGTCGTCAGTGCATTCTGAAATATCACTTTTTCGGTTTTACAGGAACATTGTTCAAACACTGTCTTATGAGAAAAGAGGTATAACTCCCTGAGTGGAATGCAGACATCACAAAGCAATTTCTCAGAAAGCTTCTCTCGGGTTTTTATCTGAAGATAATTCCTTTTTCGCCGTATTCCTGAATATGCTCCCGAATGTCCCTTTGCGGATCCATCCATGACGGAGTTTCTGAGCTGCCTAACGTAAAGAAAGCTTTATCTATGTGAGATGAATAAACGTAGCAAAAAGCAGATTCACAGAATGCTTCTCTCCAGTTTTCATCAGAAAGTGTTTCCTTTTTCACTATAGTCCTGAATGTGCTCCTGAATGTCCCTTCGCGGATCCGTCCATGACAGAGTTTCCAAGCTGCATAATGCAAAGAAAGCTTTATCTATGTGAGATGAATACACATATCACAGAGCAGTTTCACAGAAAGCTTCTTTTCAGTTTTTGTCTGAGGCTATTTCCCTTTCACCTTAGGCTTCAATATGCTCCCAGATATCCCTGGGTACCTTTTTCTCTAACAGTGTTTCCCCGATGCTGTATGAGAAGACATGTAAAACACTGTGAGTGGAATGCACATGTCATAAAGCAGTTCCTCGGAAAGTTTCTCTCCAGTTTCTATCTGAACATATTTTCTTTTTCACAGTAAGTCTCAAAGCGCTCCCGAATATCCCTTCACAGACTAAACACAGTGTTAGAATACTGCTCAAAGAAAAAAGAAGTTTAATTGTGTGTGTGAAATTCACACAACACAGAGTAGTTTCACAGAAAGCTTCCTTCTGGTTTTTGTCTGAGGGTATTTATTTTTCAATGTATTTTTAAGAGCGTCCTGAAATATCCTTTCTCAGGTTCCACAGAAACAGTGATTTCAAACAGCTCTATACAAGGAATAATTTAACTCTGTGAGATGAATACACACATCCCAAAGAGGTTGCTCAGAAAGCTTCCTTCCAGTTTTCAACGAAAGAGATTTCCTTGGTCACCACAGGCCTCCGGGCGCCACTTAATATCCCTTCGCAGATACCTCAAAGACAGAGTTTCCACACCGGGCAACATAGAGAAACCTTTAACTCTGTGAAAAGAATGCACAAATGAGAGAGCAGTTTCTCGGAACACTTGTTTCTGGGTTTTTTCTGAAGATATTTGATTTTTCGTCACAGTCTTCAATGAAATCCAAAATATCACTTTTTTCAGTTTTACAGAAACAGTATTAAAACACTGCCTTATGAGAAAAGAGATAAAACTCCCTGAGGGGAATGCACACATCAAAAAGCAGTTTCTCAGAAAGCTTGTCTCCAGTTTTTATCTGAACATATTTACTTTTACACCGTAGGCCTGAAGGTGCTCCCGAATGTCCCTTCATGAATCCGTTCATATTGGAGTTTTGCAACTGTGTAATATAAAGTAAGTTTTACCTATGTGAGATGAATAAACATATCTTTACAAAGCAGTATCACAATAATTTTCTTTCCAGTTATTGTCTGAGGATATTTCCTTTTTCTCCATAGCCGTCCATATACTCCCGAATGTCCGTTGGTAGCTTTTTCTCCAAGAGGGATTCCCCAATCCTCTATGAAAAAAAAGGTATAACTCTGTGCATGGAATGCACACGTCGCAAAGCAACTCCTTGGAAAGCTTCTATCCAGTTTCTATCTGAAGGTATTTCCATTTTCACCAAAAGCCCCAAAGCGTTCCCAAATATCCTTTCACAGACCAAACAAAGAGTGTTAGAATACTGTTCAATGCAAAGAGAAGCTTCACTTTGCGAGTTGAATTCACTCAACATATAGCAGTTTCATGGAAAGATTCCTCTGGTTTTTATCTGAGAATTTCTCCATATTCTAATGACTGTTCCCAAAAGTCCTTCCTTTGATTCCACAGAAACAGTGATTTCAAACTGCTCAACCCAAAGAATGATTTAACTCTATGAGATGAATACACACATCACAAAGCAGTTACTCAGAAAGCTTCTCTCCAATTTTCATTGGAAGACATTTCCCTGCTCACCACAGGCCTCCGGGCCCCACTTAATATCCCTTCGCAGATTCCTCAAAGACAGAGTTTCCAAACTAGGCAATGTAGAGTAAGCTTTAACTCTGTGAAATGAATACACATATCAGTGAGCAGTTTCTTGGAACGCTTCTTTCTGGTTTTATTTGAGGATGTTTCGTTTTTTGCCATAGTCTTCAATGCACTCCAAAATATCACTTTCTCGGTTTTACATGAAAAGTTTTCAAACATTGCCTTATGAGAAAGAGGTATAACTCCCTAAGTGGAATGCACACGTCACAAAGCAGTTTCTCAGAAAACTTCTGTCCAGTTTTTATCTGAAGATATCTCCTTTTTCACCGTAGGTCTGAAAGTGCTCCTGAATGTCACTTCACAGATCCGTCCGTGACGGAGTTTCCAAATTGCATAATATAAAGGAAGTTTTATCTATGTGAGTTGAATAAACATATCTATCACAAAGCAGTTTCACAGAAATCTTCTTTCCAGTTTTTGTCTGAGGATATTTCCTTTTTCACCATAGCCGTCCATATCCTCCCGAATGTCCTTTGGTAGCTTTTTCTCAAAAAGGAATTCCCCAATCCTCTATGAAATGAAAGGTGTAACACTGTGAGTGGAATGCACACGTCACAAAGCAGCTGTTCAGAAAGCAACTCTCTAACTTCTATCTGAAGATATTTCCGTTTTTACCATAAACCTCAAAGCAGTCCCGAATATCCTTTCGCAGACTAAACAAAAACAGTGTTATAATACTGCTCAATGAAAAGAGAAGCTTAATGTGCAAGTGGAATTCAAGCGACACAGGGCAGTTTCACAGAAAGCTTCCTTCTGGTTTCTGTCTGAGGGTAATTCTTTTTCAGGATATTTTAGGGAGCGTTTCCAAGTGTCCTTTCTGAGGTTCCACAGAAACAGTGATTTCAAACTGCTCAATCCAAAGAATGATTTAATTCTATGAGATTAATACACACATCACAAAGGAGTTGCTCAGAAAGCTTCTCTCCAGTTTTCAATGGAAGACATTTCCTTAGTCACCACAGGCCTCCGGTTGCCACTTCATGTCCCTTCGCAGATTCCTCAAAGACAGAGTTTCCAAACTGGGAAATGTAAAGTAAGCTTTAACTCGGTGAAATGAATTCACATATCAGAGAGCAATTTCTTGAAATGTTTCTTTCTGGGTTTTACTTGAGGATATTTCACTTTTTGGCATAGTCTTCAATGTGCTCTGAAATATCCCTTTTTCGATTTTACAGGAACTGTGTTCAAACACTGCCTTATGAGAAATAAGGTACAACTCCCTGAGTGGAATGCACACATCACAAAGTAGTTTCTCAGAAAGCTTCTCTCCAGTTTTTATCTGGCAATATTTCCTTTTTAACCATAGGCCTGGATGTGATCCTCAATATCCTTTTGCTGATCCATCCATGACGGAGTTTGCAAGCTGTGTAATGTAAAGAAAGCTTTATCATTGTGTGATGAATAAACATAGCAAGAAGAAAATTCACAGAGAGCTTCTTTCCAGTTTTTATCTGAAGATATTTCGTTTTTCACCCTAGTCTTGAATGTGCTCCTGAATTTTCCTTTGTGGATCCGTCCATGACAGAGTTTCCAAGCTGTGTAATGTAAAGAAAGCTTTATATATGTGAGATGAATACACATATCACAGAGCAGTTTCACAGAAAGCTTCTTTACAGCTTTTGTTTGAAGCTATTTCTCTTTTCACCATTGGTGTCAATGTCCTCCTGAATATCACTTTGTACCGTTTTCTCCAAAAGGGTTTCACCAATGCTGTTTGAGAAAAGAGGTATAACACTGTCAGTGGAATGCACACGTCACAAAGCAGTTCCTTGGAAAGCTTCACTTCCAGTTTCTATCTGAACATACTTACTTTTCCACCGTAAGCCTCAAAGCGTTCCTGAATATCCCTTCGCACGCTAAACATAAACAGTGTTAGAAAACTGCTCAATGAAAAGAGAATCTTAATTCAGCGAGAGGAATTCACACGACACATAGCAGTTTCACAGAAAGCTTCCTTAAGGTTTCTATCTGAGGATATTTCTTTCTCCATATTCTAAAGAGCGTTCCCAAATATCCTTACTCAGATTCCACAAAAACAGTGATTTCAAACTGCTCAATTCAAAGAACAGTTTAACTGTATGAGATGAATACACATGTCACAAAGCAGTTGCTCAGAAAGCTTCTCTCCAGTTTTCATCAGAACACGTTTCCTTGCTCACCACAGGCCTCCAGGTGGCATTTAATATCCCTTCGCAGATTCCTCAAAGACAGAGTTTCCAAACTGGACCATGTAGAGTAAGCTTTAACTCCACAAAATGAATGTACAAAACAGAGAGCAGTTTCTTGGAATGCTTCTTTCTGGGTTTTATTTGAAGATATTTCACTTTTTGTCATAGCCTTCAATGTGCTTCAAAATAACACCTTCTCGGTTTTACAGGAACAGTGTTCAAACACTGCCTTATGAGAAAAGAGGTATAACTCCCTGAGTGGAATGCACACATCACAAAGCAGTTTCTCTGAAAACTTCTTTCCAGTTTTTATCTCAAGATATTTCCTTTTTCACCATAGGCCTGATGTGTTCCCGAATGTCCTTTCGCGGATCTGTCCGTCATGGAGTTTTCCCCTCACGGATTCTCCTAAAAGACAGTTTCCAGCCTGATGAATCAAAAGAAAAGTTTAACTTTGTGAGGTGAATACAAACATCACAAAGCAGTTTCATAGATAACTTTTTTTGTAGTTTTTATCTGGGATATATGGTTTTTTCTTATAGGACCCAATGGGCCCCGAAAATTCCCTTAGCAGATTATACAAAAGGAGTGTTTCAAATTTGCTTAAATGAAGGAAAGGTTTATCTCTGTAAGATGAGTCCCCACATCACAAAACAGTCTCACAAATAGCTTCTTTCTAGTTTTTATTTGCGGATATTTGGCTTTTCCCATTAGGCCTAAATTGACTCCCATATCTCCCTTCACAGATACTCCAAATGGTGTACTTCCAACCTAGTGAATCAAAAGAAAGGTTAACTTTGTGAAATGAACCCACCCATCACAAAGCAGTTTCACCGATAGCTTCTTTCCATTTTTTATCTGGGGATATTCAATTTTATTGCATGGGCGTCAATGGGCTCTCAAATATCCCTTCGCATATACTTCAAAAAGAATGTTTCTAAAATGCTTAATGAAAAGGAAGGTTTAACCATGTGAGATGAATCCACACATCACAAAGCATTTTCACAGATAGTTTCTTTCTAGTTTTTATCTGCAGATAATCTGTTTTTTCCCATAAGCCTTAATTGGCCCCCAAATGTCCCTTCACAGATTCTACAAAAAGATTGTTTCCAACCTGCTGAATCAAAATAAAGGTTTAAATGTGTGAGCTGAATCCACATATCACAATGCAGTTTCACAGATAGTTTCTTGGCAGATTTTATCTGGAGATATTCAGTTTTTCACCATAGGACTCAATGGGTTCCCTATGTCCCTTTTGCTTATCCGCCTAACAAAGTGTTTCCAACCTGCTGAATAAAAAGAAAGGTTTATCTCTGTGAGCTGAATCCACACATCACAAAGAAGTTTCACAGATAGATTCTTTTTAGTTTTTATCTGGGGATATTCGGTTTTTCTCCACAGGCCACAATGAGATCCCAAATGCCTTTTCGCAGAGTCTGAAAAAAGAGTATATCCAACCTGCTGATTCAAAAGCAAAGAGTAACTCTGTGAATTAAATCCACAAATATGAAAGTAAATTCGCAGATAGCTTCTCTCTACTTTTTATCTTGGGATGTAGGTTTTTCTCCATAGGTCTCAATAAGCTTTAAAATGACCCCACACAGATTCTCCAAAAAGACTGTTTCCAACTTACTGAATCCAAAGAAAGGTATAATTCTGTAAGATGAATCCACAAATCACAAAGGACTTTCACAGCTAGCTTCCTTCTTGATTTTATCTGTGGATATTCTGTTTTTCCTTATATGGGCTCCCAAATGTCTTATATAATATTCTCCAAAAAGAGTGTTTCAAACCAGAAAGGCTTAACTCTGGGAGTCAAATTCACACATCACAACATAGCTCCACAGACACCCGCTTTGTCATTTTGATCTGGGGATATCTTTTTTTTTCGTATGCCTCAATGGCCTCCAAATGCACCTTAGCAGATTCTCCTAAAAGAGTGTTTCCAACCTGCTCAATAGACAGAAAGTTTTAACTCTCTGAGTCGAATACACACATCCCAAAGCAGTTTCATAGATAGCTTCTTTCTAGGATTAATCTGGAGATATTTTTTTTTCCCATAGGCTCAAATGGGTTTTCAAATGCTCCTTTGCAGAATCTATAAGAAGAGTGTTTCCAACTCGCAGAATCAAAAGTAAGGTTTAACTCTATACAATGAACCTACAAATCAAAAAACAGTTTCACAAATAGCTTCTTTCTAGTTTTCATCTGGGGATATTCAATTTTTCCCCATAGGGCCCAATGGTCTCCCAAATGTCCCATCCCAGATTATTCAAAAAGAGTGTTTCCAACCTGCTGACTCAAAAGGAATATTTAATCCTTTGAGATGAATCCACACATAGGAAATAAGTTTCATGGATGATTTCTTTCTTGTTTTTATCTGGGGATATTTGGTTTTTCACCATAGGCCTCAATGGGCTCCCATATGTCCCTTTGCAAATTCCACACAAAGACCGTTTACAATCTACTGAATCAATAGAAAGGGTAACTCTCTAAGATGAATCCACACATCAAAAAATAGTTTCAAAGATAGCTTCCTTCAAGTCTTTTTCTGGTGATATTTTTTTTCCCATAGTCCTCAAAGGGTTCCCAAATTACCCTTTGCAGATTATACAGAAAGAGTGTTTCCAAACTTTTGAAATAATAGAAAAGTTTAACTCTAATAGATGAATATGCACATCACAAGATAGCTTCACAGATAGCATCTTTCTAGTTTTTATGTGAGGATATTCAGTTTTTCCTCATAAGACTCAATGTGATGTCAAATGTCCAATCACAGATTCTCCAAGAAGAGTGTTTTCAACCTGCTGAATTAGGAGAAAGTTTCAACTCTGTGAGATGAATCCACATATCACAAAACAGTGTCACCTATGGCTTCTTTCTAGTTTTTTTCTGGAGATATTCTGTTTTGCCCCATAGGTCTCAATGGGCTCCAAATATTCCTTTCACAGATTCTCCAGGAAGAGTGTTTCCAACCTGCTGAATCAAAAGAAAGGTTTAACTATGTTAGGTGAATCCACACATCACAAAGCAGTTTCACAGACAGCTTTTTCCAGTTTTTATATCGGGATATTCAGTTTTTCCCCATAAGCCTCAATGGGATCACACATGTCCATTCGCAGATTGTCAAAAAAGAGTGTTTCCAACCTGTTGAATCAAGAGAAAGTTTTAACTCTTTGACATAAATCCAAATATCACAAACCAGTTTCACAGATAGCTTGTTTGTAGTTTTATATGGGGATATTCAGTTTTTCTCAATAGGCCTCAAAAGGATCACAAATGCCCCTTAACAGATTGTCCAAAAAGAGTGTTTCCAACCTGCTGAATCAACAGAAAGTTTTGACTCTGTGACATAAATACACATATCACAAACCAGTTTCACTGATAGCTGCTTTCTAATTTCTATTTGGGAATATTCAGTTTTTCCACAAAAGACTCAATGGGTTCCCAAATGTCCTTTCACAGATTCTACCAAAATAATTTTTCCTACCTGCTCAATCAAAAGAATGGTTTAATTCTGTGAGATGAATCCACACATAAACAGGAGTTTCACAGATAGCTTCTTTGTAGTTCTATTGGGGGATATTTGCATATTCAGTATTTCCCTTTAGGCCTCAATGGACTCCCAAATTCCCCTTTGCAGATTCTACAAGAGAGTTTCCAACAAGCTGAATTGAAAAAAAGAGATTAACTCTCTGAGATGAATCCACACATCACAAAGCAGTTTCACAGATAGCTTCTTTCTAGTTTTTTTTTTTTTTTTTTCCCCTGGGGATGTTCAGTTTATCCCCTTAGGCCTGAATAGGCCCATAAATGTCTATTCACAGATACTACAAAAAGAGTGTTTCCAACCTGCTGAATCAAAAGAAAGGTTTAACCCTATGAGATGAATCCAGAAATCACAAAATAGTTTCACAGATAGCTTCTTTCTAGTTTTTATCACGGAATAACAGGTATTTCCCCATCGGCCTCCATGGATTCCCAAATGTCTTTCAACAGGTTTGACAAAAAGAGTGTTTCCAACATGTTTATTCAAAAGAAAGTGTTAAGTCTGTGAGATGAATCCACACACAAAGCACTTTCATAGATAGATTCTTTCTAGTTTTTATCTGGAGATATTAAGTTTTTCCCCACAGGCCTAAAAGGACTCCAAAATGTCACTTCACAGATTCTCAAAAACAATGTTTCCATCCTGCTGAATCAAAACAAGGGTTTACCTGTGTGAGATGAATCCACAGATCACATAGCAGTTTAACAGATAGCTTCTTTCTAGTTATCTGGAGATATTTGGTTTTTCCCCATAGGCCTCAATGAGCTCTCAAATGTACCTTCCTAGATTCTTCAAAAAGAGTCTTTCCAACCTGCAGAATCAAAAGAAACTTTTAACTCTGTGAGATGAATCCACAGATCAAACAGCAGTTTCACAGAAATCTTCTTTCTGGTTTTTATTTGAGGATATTTGTTTTTTCCCAATAGTCCTCAATTGGCTCCCAAATGTTCCTTCACAGATTCTTTAAAAAGTGTTTCCAACCTACTGAATGAAAAGAAAGTTTTAACTCTGTGAGGTGAATCCACACATCACAAATCAGTTTCACAGATAGCTTCTTTTTAATTTTAATTAAGGATATTATCTTTTTCCACCTAGTCCTAAATGGGCTCCCAAATGTCCCTTCACAGATCATACAAAAAGAATGTTTCCAACCTGCTGAATCAAAAAAAAAAAAAGCAGATTTAACTCTGTGACATGAATCTATACATTAGCAAGCAATTTCACAGACAGCTTATTTTTAATTTTTATCTGGGGATATTTCGTTTTCCTCCATAGGCCTCAATGGGCTCCAAAATGTCACTTTGCATATTCTCCAAAAAACAGTGTCACCAACCTGCTGAATCAGAAGAAAGTTTGAACTCTCTGAGTTCAATCCACACATTACAAAGCAGTTTCAAACATAGTTTCTTTCGAGTTTTTATCAGAGGATACTCAATTTTTCTCCACAGGCCTCAAGGGGCTCCCAAATGTCCCTTCATAGCTCCTCCAAAAACAGTGTTATTAACCAACTGAATCATAAGAAAAGTTTAACTCTGTGAGATGAATCCACACATCATAAGGGAGTATCACAGATAGATTCTTTCTAGTTTATATCTGGGGTATTCTGCATTTCCCCATAGTCCTATATGGGCTCCCAAATGTCCCTTCACAGATTCAACACTTAGAATGTTTCAAACATGCTGAATGAACAGAAAGACTTAACTCTGTGAGATGAATCCACACTTTGAAAAACAGTTAGAGAGATAGCTCCTTTCTAATTTTTAATCTTGGGATACTGTGTTTTTCCCAACACACATCAATGGGCTCCCAAAACTCCCTTCATAGAGTCTACAAATAAGTGTTGCCAAACCTGCTGAGTCATAAGAAATATTTAACTTTCTGAGATGAATCCACACACTACAAAGAAGTTTCACAGATAGCTTCTTTCTAGATTTTATCTGGGAATACTTGGTTTTCCTCATAGGCCTCAGTGGGTTCTCAAATGTCCCTTAACAGATTCTCCAAAATATGAGTTGTTTCTAATCTGCTGAATCAAAAGAAATGTTTAATTCTATGAGATGAATCCATATATCAGAAAGCAGTTTCACAGATAGCTTCTTTATAGTTTTAATCTGGGAATACTCTATTATTCCTGATAGGCCACAATGGGCTCCCAAATGGCTTTTCACCGATTTTAGAAAATGAATATTTCCTACCTGCTGAATCAAAAGAAAGGTTTCTCCCTTTGAGATGAATCCACACAACTCAAAGTTGTTTCACAGATAGCTTCTTTCTAGTTTTTATCATGGCATATTCACTTTTTCCCCTAGGCCTCAATGGTCTCCCAAACGTCCCTTTGCAGATTCTCCAAAAAAAAGTGTTTCCTAACTGCTGAATCAAAAGAAACATTTTGAAACTCTCTGAGATGAATACAGACATCACAAAGCAGTCTCACAGGTAGCTTCTTTCTAGCATTTATGTGGGGATATTTGGCTTTTTGATAGACATCAATGGGCTCCCAAGTATGCCTTCACAGATTCTCCAAAAAGAGTGTTTCCAACTTGCTGGTCAAAAATAAATGCTTAACTCTGTGAGGTGAATCCACACATCACAAAGCAGTTTCACAGATAACTTCTTTCTAGTTTTGATCTAAGGTTTTTGTTTTTATCCCATAGGGTTCAATGAGCTCACAAATGTTCCTTCACACATTCTACAAAAAGAGTGTTTCCAATTTGTGGAATCAAAAGAAAGGTTTAGCTCTGCAAGATGAATCCACACATCACAAATCAGGTTTGCAGATAGCTTCTTTCGAGTTTTTATCTGGAGATATTCAGTATTTCCCCATAGGCCACAATGATCTCTTAAAAGTCTCTTTGGAAATTCTCCAAAGAAAGTGCTTCCAACCTCTAAATCAAAAGAAAGATTTAACTCTATGAGATGAATCCACACATCACAAAGCAGTTTCACAGC
The DNA here is from genome assembly GCF_037993035.2 of Macaca fascicularis. Lineage (NCBI taxonomy): Eukaryota > Metazoa > Chordata > Mammalia > Primates > Cercopithecidae > Macaca > Macaca fascicularis. Next base: position 98,132,954 of record NC_088375.1, read on the forward strand.
TTCTTTATAGTTTTTTTCTGGGGATATCTGATTGCTCCCAGAGGCCTCAATGGGCTTCTAGATTTCCCTTCACAGATTCTCCAAAAAAGAGTGTTTCCAACCTGTTGAATCAAAAGAAAGTTTTAACCCCATGAGATGAATACACACATCACAAAGCAGTTTCCTAGATAGCTTCTTTCTACTTTTTATCTGGGGGTATTTGATTTTTTCCCGATAGGCCTCAATGGGCTCCCAAATATCCCCTTGCAGATACTCCAAAAGAGTTTTTCCAAACAGCTAAATCAAAAAAAGCTTTAAACTTGTGAGATGAATTTACATATCACAAAGCAGTTTCATAGATAACTTCTTTCTATTTTTTATCTGGGGATATTCCGTTTTTCCCCATAGGCCACAATGGCCTTTCAAATATGCTTTTGCAGATTCTTCAAAAAGAGTGTCTCCAATCTCCTGAATTAAAGAAAAGTTTTAACTCTGTGAGATGAATCCACACATCAGTAACCAGTTTCATAGAGAGCTTCTTTCTGGTTTTTATCCAGGGATATTCAGTTTTTCCCCCCAGGCCCCAGTTGGCTTTCAAATTTCTCATTGAAGATCCTACAAAAAGAGTATTTTCAACCCTGTGCAGCAAAAGAAAGTTTTAACTCTGTGAGATAAATCCACACATCACAAAGCTGTTTAACAGATAGATTCTTTCTAATTATTATATGGGGATATTCTGTTTTCCACCATAGGACTCAATGGGCTCCTAAATATACCTTCACAGATTATACAAAAATAGTGTTTCTAACCTCCTGAATCAAAAGACCTGTTTAACTATGTGAAATGAATCCACACATCACAAATAAGTTTCATAGATTGCCTCTTTCTAGCTTTTATATAGGGATATTCTGTTGTTTTCCATAGGTCTCCATAAGTTCCTAAATGGCCCTTTGCACATTCTACAAAAAGAGAGTTATCAACCAGCTGAATCAAACAAAAAGATTAACCCTGTGAGATGATTGCTCCCATCACAAAGTAGTTTAAGAGATAGCTTTCTTCTGGTTTTTGTCTGAGAATATTCACTTTTCCCCCAAGAGCCTCAATGGGCTTGATATGTCCCTTTTAAGATTCTCCAAAAAGAGTGTTTCCAACCTCCTGAATGAAAAGAAAGTTTTAACTCTGTGAAATGAATTCACACATCATAAAGCATTTTCACAGATAGATTCTTTATAGTTTTTATCAGGGGATAGTTGGTTTTTCCCATAGGCCTCAGTGGGCTCCCAAATGTCTCTTCACAATTCCTCCAAGAAGAGTTTTTCCAATGTGCTGAAGCAAAAGAAAGGTTTAAATCTGGAATATGAACAAAAAAATTGCAAACAGTTTCACAGACAGATTCTAGTTTCTATCTGAGTATAGTCAGTTTTTCCCCATAGGTTTCTATAGGCTCCTAAATATCCCTTCGTTGATTCTACAAAAAGACTGTTTTTAAACTGCTAAATAAAAAGAAACTTTTGAGATTAATGCACACATCCTGAAACAATTTCACAGATAGCGTCTTTCTAGTTTTTATCTGGGGATATTCGGTTTTTCCTGTAGACCTCAATGGGCTCCTAACTGTCCATTAGTAATTTCATCATATAGAGTTTTTCCAACGTGATGAATCAAAACAATGGTTTAACTCTTTGTGATGAATCCATACATCACAAAGCAGTTTCACAGATATCTTTTTTTTCTATTTTTTTCTGGGGATGTTTCATTTTTATCATAGATCCACACATCGCAAAGCAGTTTCACAGATAGCTTCTTTCTAGTTTTCATCTGGGGATATTCAGTATTTTCCCTGGGCCTCAATGGGCTCCAAAATGTTGCTTTGCAGATTCTCCAAGTTGAGTGTTTCCAACCCACTGAATCAACAGAAAAGTTTAACTCTGTGAGATAAATCCATGTATCACAAAGCCATTTCACAGATAGCTTTTTTCTAGTTCTTATCTGATGATATTGGATTTTTTTTTCCCATAGGCTGCAATGGGCTCCCAATTGTTCATTGACAGAGCCTCCCAAAAGAGTGTTGCCATCCTGTTGTATCAAAAGAAAGTTTAACTCTGTGAGATGAATTCACACAGCTCTAAGCAGTTTCACAGATAGTTTTTTTCTAGTTTTTATCTGGAAATTTTCAGTTTTTCCCTGTAAGTCTCAAAGGGCTCCTGAATGTTTCTCTGCAGATCATAAAAAATGAGCCTTTCCAACTTGCTGAATCAAAAAAAAGAGGGGGGGTTTTACTGAGTGAGATGAATCAACAGATTAGAATGGAGTTGCACAGATAGCTTATTTCTAGTTTTTATCTGGGGTATTTGGTTTTTCCCCATAGACCTCAATGGGTTCCCAACAGTCCCTTTGCATATTCTCTGAAAAGAGTGTTTCCAATCTGCTGAGTGAAAAGAAAGGTTTAACTCTGTGAGATGAATCCACACATCACAAGGGCATTTCACAGATATCTTTCTTCTATTTTTTATCTAGGTATATTTGGTTTTTTACCTTAGGCATCAATGGGCTCCCAAATGTCCCTTCACAGATTCTACATAAAGAGTGTTTCCAACTTGCTTAATCAAAAGAAAGTTCTAACTCTTGAGATGAATCCACATATCCCAAAGCAGTTTCACAGATAGCATCTTTCTAGTCTTTATCTGTTGTGGGAAGTTAGAGACACCAAACGGAGGGACCAGCTGAAGCCATGGCAGAAGAACATAAATTGTGAAGATTTTATGGACATTTATTAGTTCCCCAAATTAATATTTTTATAATTTCTTGTGCCTGTCTTTACTGCAATCTCTGAACATGAACTGTGAAGATTGCATGGACATTTATCACTTCCCCAATCAACACTCTCATGATTTCCTATGCCTGTCTTTAATGTCTTAATCCGTTCATCTTTGTAAACTGAGAATGTATGCCACCTCAGGACCCTGTGATGATGGCATTAGCTGCACAAATTGTTCATAAAACATTTGCGTTTAAGCAATATGAAATCTAGGCACCTTGAAAAAAGAGCAGGATAACAGTGATGTTCAGGGAACAAGGGAGATAACCATTAGATCTGGCTTCTTGAGATCCGGGCAGAACAGAGCCACATTTCTCTTCTTTCAGAAGCAAATAGGAGAAATATAGCTGAAATCTTTTTCTCAGCAAGGAACAGCCCTGAAAAAGGAACACATTCCCAGGGGCAGGTCTCTAAAATGTCATTCTGGGAATGTCTGTCTTTTATGGTTGCAGACAAGGGATGAAATAAGCCCTGGTCTCCTGTAGCACTCTTAGGCATATTAGGATGAGGAAATTCTCACCTAGTAAATTTTAATCAGACTGGTTTTCTGCTCTCAAACTCTGTCTCCTGATAAGATGTTATCAATGACAATGCATGCCTGAAACTTCATTAGCAATTTTAGTTTTGCCCCGGTCCTGTGATCTTGCCCTGCCTCCATTTGCTTTGTAATATTTTATTACCTTGTGAAGCATGTGATCTCTGTGACCCACACCCTATTGGTACACTCCCTTCCCTTTGAAAATCACTAATAAAAACTTGCTGGTTTTGCAGCTTGGGGGGCAGAAGAGAATCTGCCAACATGTGATGTCTGCCCCGGATACCTAGCTTCAAAATTTCTCTCTTTTGAATTATTTCCCTTTATTTCTCAGACAGGCTGACACTTAGGGAAATAGAAAAGAACCTATGTGAAATGACGCTGAATTAACACCCTGATATTTATCTAGGAATATTTGGTTTTCCTATATAGGCCTCAATGGGCTCCCAAATATTTATTTGCAGATCCTACAAAATGAGTGTTTTCAACCTACTGAATCAAAAAAAAGTTTTAAGTAAGTGAGATTAATGCATACATCAGAAAGTAATTTTACAGTTAGCTTATTTCTAGACCTTATCTGGGGATATTCAGTTTTTCCTCCAGGCCTCAGTGGGCTCCCAAATGTCCCTTCAAATTTTCTTTGAAAACAGTGTTTCCAACTCTCTGAATCAAAAGAAATGTTAAACTCTTTGAGATAAATTCAGATATCACAGAGCAGTTTCAGAGATTGCTTCTTTTTAGTTTTTATCGGGGGATATTCTGTTTTCTCCCATAGGCCCAATGAGTTCCCAAATGTTCCTTCGCACATTCTACTAAAAGAGTGTTTCCAAACTGCTGAATGAAAAGAAAAATTTAACTCTGTGACTTGAATCTGCATATCAGAAATCAGTTTCAAAGATAACTCATCTCTAGTTTTCATCTGGGGATAATCAGTTTTTCTCCTTAGGCCACAATGGGCTCCAAAATGTCCTTTCAGATATTCTTCAAAAAGAGTGTTTCCAAACTGCTGAATCAAAATAAAGGTTTATTTCTGTGACATGAATCCACACATCAAAAAGCAGTTTCACAGATAGCTTCTTTCTAGCTTTTATCTGTGGATATGTTCATTTTTCCCAATGGCCTCAATTGGTTCCCAAATGCCCATTCACTGATTCCTCAAAATAAGTGTTTCCAAACTCATGAATCATAAGTAAGCTTTACCTCTGTGAGATTAATTCATATATCACAAAGAAGTTTCACCGATAGCTTCTTTCTAGCTTGTATCCAGGTATAGTCAGTTTTTCTCAAGAGTTCAATGGGCTCCCAAATGTCCCTTTGCAGCTTCTCCAAAGAGAGTATTTCCAACCTGATGAATCAAAAGAAAGGTTTAAATCTATTAGATGAATCAACAAATCACAAAGTAGTTTCAATGAAAGCTTCTTTTTAGTTTTTATCTGGGGATTTTCTTGTTTTCCCTATAGGCCTCAGTGGGCTACCAATTGTCTCTTCACAGTTTCTTCTAAATGAGTATTTCTTACCTGCTGAATCAAAAGAAAGTTTTACCTCTGTTAGATGAATCTACACATCACAAAATCAGTTCAAAGATTGCTTCTTTCTAGGTTTTATCTTGAGATATGCTGTTTTTCTCCATAGGCCTCTATGGACTTACAAATATCGCTTCATAGATTCTCCAAAAAGAGTTTCTTCAACCAGTTGAATTAAGGGAAAGTTTTAATTCTGTGAGATGAATGCACACTTCACTAACCTGTTTCATAGACAGCTTTTTTCTAGTTTTTATCTGGGGATATTCCATTTTTCCACCTAGGCCTAAATGGGTTCCAAAATGTCAAATCACAGATTCTCCCAAAAGTGTGTTTCCAACCTTCTGAATGAAAACAACCTTTTATCTCTGTGAGATGAATCCACACATCACAAAGCAGTCTTTCATATAACTTCTTTCTAGTTTTCACCTGGGGATATTCTTTTTTCCTTTGGCCTCAATAGGCTCCCAAATGTTCCTTCACAGATTCTTCAAAAAGGGTGTTTTCAACCTGCTGGATGAAAAGAACGGTTTAACTGTGAGATGAATCTGCACAACACAAAGCAGTTTCACAGATAACTTCTTTCTAGTTTTTATCTTGGGGTATTTGTTTTTTCCCAGAGGCTTCAATGAGCTAGCAAATATCTTCTTTCACATTCTCCAAAAAGCATGTTTCCAACCTGTTGAATCAAACAAAAAATTTAACTTTGTGAGGTGAATCCCTACATCACAAAGTAGTTTCACAGATAGCTTCTTTTGAGTTTTTTCCTGTGGTTATTTTTTTCCCATAAGCTGCAGATGGCTCCCAAATGTCCTGTTGCAGATTTTCCACAAAGAGTGCTTCCAGCCTGCTGAATCAAAGGAAATGTTTAAACCTATGAGATGAATCCACCCATCATAAAGCAGTTTCACAGATAGTTTCTTTCTTCTTTTCATCTGGGGATATTTGTTTTTTCCCCATAGGCATCAATTGGCTGTGAAATGTCCCTTCGTCAATTCTCCAATAAGACTTTGTCCAACCTGTGTATCAAAAGAAAGATTTAACTCTGTGAGAGGAATCCACACATCACAAACCAGTTTCACAGATAACTTCTTCCTAGTTTTTTCTGGGGTATTTTGTTTTTCACCACAGGGCTCAATGGGCTCCTGTGTGTGCCTCTGCAGATTTCACAAAAGGAATATTTACAATCTGTTGAATGAAAATAAAGGTTTAAGTCTGTGAGATGAATCCACACACGAAAAAGAAGTTTCACATATTGATTCTTTTTAGGTTATCTGGGAAATTCGGTTTTTCTTCTTAGACCTCAATTGGCTACCAAATGTCTACTGTTTCCAGCCTGCTGAATCAAAAGGAACTTTTAACTCTGTGAATTGAATCCATACATCACAAAGTAGTTTCACAGATAGCTTCTTTCTAGTTTCTATCTAGAGATATTCTGTTTTTCCCAATAGGCCTCAATGGGCTCACAAATGTTCCTTCGCTGATTCTCCAAAAAGAGTGTTTTCAACCTACTGAATCAAAAGAAAGTTTTAATCTGTGAAATGAATCCGCAAGTCACAAAGCAGTTTCATAAATAGCTTATTTCTAGTTTTCATCTGGGGATATTTGGTTTTCCACCATAGGCCTCAAAGGACTCCCAAATGTCCCATCACAGACTCTCAAAAAAAAAGTTTCTGACCCACTGTATCAAAATAAAATTTTAATTCCGTGACATAAATCCAGATATCACAAAACGGTTTCACAGATAGTTTCTTTCAAGTTCGTATCTGGGGATATCCAGATTTTCCTCACAGGCCTCAAAGGACTCACAAATGTCACTTCACAGATATTTTTAAAAGAGTGTTTCCAACTTGCAGAATCAAAAGAAACTTTTAACTCTGTGAGATGAATCCACATATAACAAAGCAGTTTCACAGATAGCTTCTTTCTAGTTTTTATCTGGGGATACTCTCCTTTTCCCCATAGGCCTCAATTAGCTTTAAAATATCCCTTCACAGATTCTCAAAAAACAGTGTTTCCAAGCTGCTGAATCAAAAGAAAGTTTTAACTCTGTGAGATGAATCCTGAAATCACGAAGCACTTTCACAGATAGTTTCCTTCTAGTTTTTATCTGGGAATATTGTTTTCATAATATGCCTAAATGGGCTCCAAAATGTCCCTTTGCAGATTCTCCAAAAAGCGTATATCTGACCTGTTGAATCAAAAGAAAGTTTTGACACTCTGAGATGAATCCACACGGTAAAAAGCAGTTTCACATATAGCTTCTTTCTAGGTTTAATGTGAGGATATTCGTTTTTTCCCAATAGGCCTAAATGGGCTTTCAGTTGCTCCTTTGTGGATACTACAAAAAGAATGTTTCCAACCTGCTGAGCCAAAAGAAAGGTTTAACTCTGTGAGACTAATCCACACATCACAAAGCAACTTCACAGATAGCTTCTTTCTAGTTTTCACCTAGGGATATTCGGTTTTTCCCCATAGGACTCAAAGGGCTCCCAAATGTCCCTTCTCAGTTTCTCCAAAAAAATTGTTTTCAATATGCTGAATCAAGAAAAGGTTTAACTCTGTGAGATGAATCCACACATCACAAAGGAGTTTCACAGATAGCTTCTTTCTAGTTTTTACCTGGGGATATTGGGTTTTTCACCATAGGCCTCAGTAGTCTCCTGAGTGTCTCATCACTGACTCTCCAAAAATAGTTTTTCTAACCTGCTGAATGAAAACAAAGGTTTAATCCTGTGATATGAATCCACACAACACAAAGCAATTTCACAGATAGTTTCTTTCTTCTTTTTGTCTGGGGATATGAGATTTTTTCCCCACAGGCCTCAATGGGCTTCTAAATGTCCCTTTGCCAGTTCTTCAATAAGAGTTTTTCCAACCTGCTGAACCAACAGAAAGGTTAAACTCTGTGAGATGAATCCATACATCACAAATCAGTTTCACAGCTAGCTTCTTTCTAGTTTTTATTTTGGGATATTTTGTTTTTCACTGTAGGCCAAAAAGGGCTCCCATATGTGGCTTCACAGATTCCACAAAAAGAGTGTTTACAATCTGCTGAATGAAACCAAAGGTTTAACGCTGTCAGATGAACACACACATCACAAAGCAGTTTCACAGATAGCTTCTTTCTGGTTTTTATCTATAGATATTCTGTTTATTTTTATATGTCTCAAAGGGATCCCAAATGTCCCTTTGCAGATTCTCCAAAAATAGTGTGTCCAACCTTCTGCTTCAATACAAAGTTTTAACCCTGCAAGATGAATCTACACATCTCAAAGCCATTCCACAGACAGATACTTTCTAGTTTTTCTCTGGAGATATTCAGGTTCTCCCATAGGCCCCACTGGACTCAAAAATGTCCCTTCACAGATTCTCCCAAGAAAGTTTTTCCAACCTGCTGATTCAAAAGAAAGGTTTAGCAGGATTAGACGAATCCATACATCACAAGACCACTTCACAGATGTCTTCTTTCTAGTATTTTATCTGGGGATATTTGTTTTTTCGAATAGGCCTGAATGGGCTTCCATATGTCCCTTCACAGACTCTACAAATAGATAGTTTTCAACGTGCAAGATCAAAAGAAAAGTTCAACTCTGTGAGATCAATTCACAAGCTAAAAAGCAGTTTCACAAATAGTTTCTTTCTGGTTTTTGTCTGGAGTGTTCTATTTTTCCTTATAGGACTCAATGGGTACCCACATATCTTTTTGCACATTCTCCAAAAGGAGTGTTTCCAACCTGCTAAATCAAAATAAAATTTTATGTATATGAGATTAATCCACAAATCACAAAGGAGTTTCACAGATAGCTTCTTTTTTTGTTTATATCTTGGAATATGTGGTTTTTTCCCCATAAGCCTCAAAGGGCTCCCAAATTTCCCTTTGCAGTTCTTCAAACACAGTGTTTCCAACATTCTGAATCAAAAGAAAGTTGTAACTCTCTGAGATGAATTCACACATCACAAAACAGTTTCACAGACAGATTCTTTCTAGATTTTACCTGGGAATATTTTGTTTTTCCCCTTGGACCTCAATAGGCTTCCAAATGTTCACTCACAGATTCTCCAAAAAGAGTGTTTCCAACCTGTTGAATTAAAAGAAAGGTTTAGTATGTGAGATGAATCCACACATCACAAAGCAGTTTCACAGAAAGCTTCTTTCTAGTTTCTAGTTTTTACCTGGGAATATTCTGTTTTTCCCCTTGGTCCTCAATGGGTGCCCAAATGTCCCTTTGCAGAATCTCCAAAAAGAGATTTTTCAAAAAGAGTTTTTTCAAAAGAAAAGTCTATCTCTATGAGATTAATCCACACATCACAAAACAGTTTTTCATATGGCATCATTCTAGCTTTTCCCTGAAGATATTCTGTTTCTCTCCATAAGCCTAAAAGGGCTCCAAAATGTCACTTCACAGATTCTCCAAAAAGAGTGTTTCCAATCTTCTGAATCGAAAGACAGGTTTAGCTCTGTGGGATGAATCCACACACCACAAAGCAGTTTCACAGATAGCTTCCTTATAGTTTTTATCTGAAAATATTTGGTTTATCTTGATGGGCCACAAATCTCTCTCTAATATCCCTTCGCATATTCTCCTAAAGGAGAGTTTCCAATGTGCTGAATCAAAAGAAAGGGATAAATCCACACATCGAAAAAACAGTTCATCAGATATCTGATTTCTAGTTTTAACGTTTTGGATATTCTGTTTTTATGCATGGGCAACAATGGGCTCCAAGGTGTCTGTCTAAGATTCTCCAAAAAGTTTTTTCAAAGTGTTGATTGAAAGGAAAGTTTTAACTCTGTGAGATGAATTTGCACATCAAAAGCAGTTTGACTGATAACATCTTTCTAGTTTTTATCTGGAAATATTCAGTTTTTCTTCAGAGGCCTAAATGGGCTCCCAAATGCAGCATCACAGATTCTCCAAAAAGAGTGTGTCCAAACCTGCTGAATCAAAAGAAAGTTTTAACTCTGTAAGATGAATCTAACCATCACAAAGCATTTTCACAGATAGTTTCTTTCTAGTTTTTATCTGGGGATATTCAGTTTTTCTTTACTGGCTTCAATGGGCTCCCAATGTCCCTACACAGATTCTTGAAAAAGTGTGTTTGCAACCTGTTGAATCAAAGGAAAGGTATAATTCTGTGAGATGAATCTACACATCACAAAGCAATTTAACAGATAGCTTCTTTCTAATTATTATCTAGGAATATTCGACTTTCTTTACCTTATAGACCTCAATGGGCTACCAAAGTCCATTCAGAGATTCTCCAAAAAGTGTGTTTCCAATCTGCTGAATTAAAAGAAAGGTTTAAATATGTGAGATGAATCCACACATCACAAAGCAGTTTCTCAGAGAGTTTCTTTCTAGTTTTTACCTGGGGATATTCAGTTTTTCCTTTCAGGCTACAATGGGCTCCCAAATGTCCCTTCCCAGAGTCTCAAAAAACAGTGTTTTGAACCTGCTGAATCAAAAGAAATGTTTAATTGTCAGATATGAATCCACACATCACAAAGCAGTTTCCCAGATAGCTTCTTTCTAGTTTTTACCTTGGGACATTCTGTTTTTTCCCATAGTCCTCAATGGGCTCATAAATGTCCCTTTACACATTCTCTCAAAAGAGCGTTTCTAATCTCATGAATCAACAGAAAGGCTTCACTCTGTGAGATGAATCCACACATCACAAAGCAGTTTTACAGATAGCTTCTTTCTAGTTTTTACCTGGAGATATTCTGTTTTTCCCCTAGGCCCTCAATGGACGCCCAAATGTTCCTTCTCAGAATCTCCAAAAAGAGTTTATCCAAACTGGTGAATCAAAAAAAAAAGTTTTAACTCTGTGACATTAATACACACATCACAAAACAGTTTCTCATATAGCATCATTCAAGTAGTTACCTGAAGATATAGAATCCACACACCACAAAGCAGTTCCACAGATAGCTTCTTTCTAGTTTTTACCTCAGAATATTGGATTTTTCTCGTTAGGCTTCAATGGGCTCCAAAATATCCCTTCACAGATTCTCCAAAAAGGATTGTCCAAACCTGCTGAAACAAAGAGTGGTTTAACACTTTGAGATGAATATACACACCACAAAGCAGCTTCACAGAGCTTCTTTCTGGCTTTTATCTGGGGATATTCAGTTTGTCCCAAAGGGCATAAATGGGCTCCCCAATATCCCATTGCACATTCTACATAAAGAATGATTCCAACCTGCTAAATCAAAAGAAACATTTAACATTGTGAGATGAATCCACATATCACAAAGCAGTTTCACAGATAGCTTCTTTCTACTGTTTACCTGGAAATAGTCAGTTTTTCCTTAGGAGCTTCAGTGGGCTCCCTAATATCTGTTTGCAGATCCCCAAAGAAGAGTACTTCCAACTTGCTGAATCAAAAGAAACATTTAATTCTTTGAGATGAATCAACACTTCACAAAGCAGTTCCACTGATAGCGTCTTTTTAATTTTTACCTGTGGATATAAGGTTTTTCCCACAGATTTCAATGTGCTTCAAAATGTCCCTTTGCAGATACTCCAAACACAGTGTTACCAACCTGCTGAAACACAGACATGTTTATCTCTGTGAGACGAATCCACAAACCAGAAAGCTATTTTACAGATAGCTTCTTCGTAGTTTTTACCTTGGGAAATTCCATTTTTCATACTGGCCTCAATGGGCTCACACATGTCCCTCTGATGGGCTCATGGATGTCCCTTCACAGATTCTCCAAAAAGAGTGTTTCCAACCTGCTGAATCATAAGAAAGTTGTAACTCTGTGAGAGGAGTCCCCACATCACAAAGCAGTTTTACATATAGCTTATTTCTAGTTTTTACCTGGGAATATTTGATTTTTCTCCATAGGCCTCAATGGGATCCCAAATATTCCTTTGCAGATAATCTCACAAGTGTGTTTTTAATCTGCTGTATCATAAGAAAAGTTTAACTCTGTGAGATGAATCCACACATTAGAAAGAAGTTTCACATACAGCTTCTTTCCAACTTTTATCTGGGGAGATTCTGTTTCTCCCCTAGGCCTCAAGACTCCAAAATGATCCATCATGGATTCTCCAAAATGTGTTACATTCTGTTGAATGAAAAGAATGGATTAAATCTGCAAGATGAATCCAGATCTCACAAAACTGTTTCACAGGTAGCTTCTTTCTAGTTTTCATCTTGGGATATTCAGTTTTCCCCCATACCCTGCAATTGTCTCCCAAATGTCCCTTTGTAGATTCTCCAGATAAAAAGTGTTTCCTGTTGGTGAAACCAACCCCACACTACACAGCAGGTACCCAGAGTATGGCAGTGACAAAAGAGTTAGAAAGAGACAGAATAAAGATTTCAAAGGTGGGTCCAGTGGACTGGAGCCTCAGAAGCTGGCTCACAACCCAGAACTCTCAGGCTCCGCCCAATTCATTGATTTACAAGGTCTATGTTCTTAGGGCAGAAGGGAGGGAGAGAAAGGGATGAGGAAAAGGATTAATCAGTGAAGAAGAATTCGTGAGTCATTCAATAAGATGTATAGCAGTGGCAGTTTCTGTGAATCTCCTTGAGCAAAAGCATACGCCTAAACTACTTGAGGTCTTAGCTTAGTACTGAAACAGGTGGGAGTGGATTTCAGGAGGAGCCAAGATGTTTGACTATACTTTATGGCTTGAAGGGAGTGTTATCTCCCTGAGCAACCTGTGGATTGCCACTGAGTGGTTGTGCTCTCAGGACATAAAGACATGAAGGTGGTAAGGAGACTTCTTCTCAGAGGCTACCCATGGCATCCCATGGGTGTCTCACATGGGGCAGACCAACTCATCTGGCACCCCAGAAACTCTCTTTCCCACATGTCCCCCTTTTTTGTCTTTATTAATATTTTTTGGAATAATAACCACCATTGGTATCATGGCTTATTCACGGTGTCTGGCTTCTCTTCCAAGGCACTGTCCTCATCTGTAGACTAGAAACAAACAGCATAAACAGACAAAAACCAAAATAAAATTTGCAATTGTTGATACACCTGTGGTTTTAATCCACTTTAAAGGATTGGTATTAGAAACGCCATCAGTGGCTCCAGCAACAATATAGCTCCATGCAACAGGGTGAGATGAGCCTGAAAAGCCACAAAAACTTGTTTTTTCAGTTTAGGAATATATAGTGCTAAATTACCTTCTTTTCCTTTAGGTGATATCCATTCATCTCCCAATGGTGCTCAGTGGCATTATAAGAGCTAGGAGTAATACAAAACTCAGAAATATTCCAACCACATTGCATTTGAATTCTATGCTCTAAGCTCACAACCTAATCTCTCATCCAAATTACTGTTGAAGGTGATCATTAATTTTATTTGTCAATTTTTCGTCTATTTGGCTTTGGGAATTCCAAAGCTTAGAAGAATTTTTCTGCCAGCTATCCACAAAGCCCTCAGTTTGAATAGAAGAGTGCAAAGCAACACCACCAGCAGCAGCAGTAGCTGTGATGGCTCTAAGGTCCATGATCACAACTATTAAAGTAAATATGAGTCTCTCTGATCTATTAAATATTCTTTTTAGTACTTCAGTGATAATATGTATGGAGGAGAAGGCCGTCCAAGGTCTATTGAGAGAAACAGGTATCCAGACTCCTTCTCTGGTCTGAATGAGTAAAATGTTATTATCTTTATTAAAGGTAGAATTAATGCAGGTAAACAGATGACAGTTGAGGTATGATATGGTTCGAGAGTTAGGTAGGATATTAATTTTTTCCACTGCCAACTTAAAAGGAGGCCTAACACAACTCTGCAATGGGACCGTCTGATTAGAGGTCCTAGCTACAACAAATTGAAGTTTTTACTATGGGTTTCTGTTTTATATTCTCCTTCCCAAATCCGAATTGATGTTTGAACAATCATTAATTTCCATAATTCTGGATATTCCAGACTTATAATTGGATCAACCATTTTTGGGTTTGTAGAAACCATACTATTCTCTTCCCACTTACTGGGGTAATTTGTTTTAATTCTTCTGTATAATTTTGTTACATTATCTGGGTAATCGTTTGCAAAAGAGTCTCTCTACAATCTTTGTGCTGTCCAGCACAATTTACTGCAAAGCATCCCCTAGGGGCCCAATCAATGACAATTCCATCAGAATTATTTTGCAGTACTGCAGCAGTTTACATTTCAATCTTCCCAGGTTAGCACCTCTAGCTTTCAAGACCGTTTAGTAGCCTGCCTAAGGCAGGGCTTCTTATCAGGTTTAAATTTATTAATCTGGCAATGTGTCACAGCATAGCCATGCTCTAAGCATTTAATAGTGTCCAAAGATTGAACTGTTCTTCCAATGATTGCAAGAAAGGAGGCTTTTGATCGATTATGTGTAGGGACATAAAACATCCAACTTTGTTAGTCATAATTTAAACATCCTGCTGCTGGCCTCAGGCAGATGGGAGGAAAGTGATAACCAATAGAAACATTCATTAACATTCCTTCCCCCTCTAGATGAGTAGGACTTCAGTTATCTGTTGGTCCAGGCATCCAGACACTGTCATTAACATAAACCTCCACCAGGTAGTCTAACTATGTAACAGGCCTATTCAGTGGTGGGAATGTATACCCAATAAGTGCAATTTTGTTCTGCCTCTCCCTTAATAAGTCTAATTGCTACCTGACATTCTGTATTGGCATTTTCACAAGCAAGCAGCTGAATGATCACTTTCCTGGCATGATAATCCAAAATGGCCTTTTGAGTCATGTCTTGCAAATGGGCGATAAAATCTGAATAAGGCTTCCTTGGAACCTGTTGAACTGAGTTAAAAGAAGAATAAGTGTACCAGGGTCGTGAATTTTTTTTCCCCAGGTTCTTAGGCATATAGTTCTGAGCTGATCAACAGCCTCATCACCCATTAGCGTCTGATGGTTTAGAGTACCCCATGCCTGTCCAATTCCAAGCAATTGATCAGATGTAATATTAATGGGAGGTTGGGCTTGATCATTTCTGTATGCCTGATTTGTTGCTTCATCTGTCCAAAAGGATTTAAATTGGAGAAAGTGAGTGGGGGCAGGGTGGGTCGGGTTAATGACTCACAATCCGTAGGTATTAAGCACCAGTTATAAGCCACAGGTTGTTTGTTTGTTTGTTTGTTTTGAGACGGAGTCTCGCTCTGTCGCCCAGGCTGGAGTGCAGTGGCACGATCTCGGCTCACTGCAAGCTCCGCCTCCCGGGTTCACGCCATTCTCCTGCCTCAGCCTCCCGAGTAGCTGGGACTACAGGCGCCCACAACTGCACCTGGCTAATTTTTTTTTTTTTTGTATTTTTAGTAGAGACGGGGTTTCACCGTGGTCTCGATCTCCTGACCTTGTGATCCGCCCGCCTCGGCCTCCCAAAGTGCTGGGATTACAGGTGTGAGCCACCGCGCCCGGCCCCACAGGTTGTAATAAGGAATGAACATAAGAAGAGTTTGGCCCATATTGTCCAATTGACTGCTTTAAGTTTTTTAATATTTTAAAAGAAAATGGCTCCCAGTGTGCTTGAGCTGGTTCTCTGGACTCCTCAGCTGGCAAAATAATTAATGGAAACTGCCAAGCATCCAAATCCCCCATTTCTCATGACTGGGGAATGGATACCTGGATTGTCCCTAAGCCATAATTTGTATTTGGGCTGTTCCTCTACCATAATTAACAGGGGAACAAGCCTGGATCATTCCCTCACCATAATTGGCTGTTGGTCAAGTCTGAAACTTCCCTTCACCATAGTTAATGGCAGGGTATGCAACATTGGGAGTGGCAAGACATGTCTCAGCCTCCCATTCCAAAAATTCATAAGACTGAGATGGGGGTGGCCACTTTGGTGCTTACAATATATAGTTTCCTGTTTCTCCTGCTGTTTTAAGCTAGACTGTGATGGTTCACTTTCTTGATCATCAGACTCCTGAATATTAAACTTTCCTACGTCATCCTGAAACTCCTCCTCCTCCTCTCACTGTGGAATGACTCCAGTACAGTTTTAATTGCTGACCACACAGACCACGTGGAGAAGGGAATATCGTGGCCCTCTTGTTGTACTCATTTTAAGTCTGATCTGATCTTGTCCCAATCTTTTACATTCATGGTTCCATATTCTGGAAAGGGAGGTGAATAATTTTCTATGAGATGGAACAAAGATGTGAGATTTTGAGTACTCACAATTACCTGCTGAGGTGCAATAACTACCACACCAGGCTTAAGTAATTAGCAAGCTTACTTTCAATCTGACCCATATTTACCTGAGGTTACCCAGGAATTCTCCAATTGCTCTACTTACCAATAGAGCCTGAAGTGAAAATGTACTCAGATGTCCTTCATCAGTCGTGCTCCACTTTCCACACTCTGGGGTTTCTTCACTGGATTATTTGTAGAGATTATGGGGAGACCCACATTGGGTTCCAGATGTTGGGGAAACCAGCCCCACATTACCACGTGGGTGCCCAGAATCTGGCAGAGACAAAAGATTTAGAAACAGAATAAGAATTTAAAAGGTGAGTCCAGGGGACCTGAGCATCATAGGCTTGCTCACAGGCCAGAGTTCTCAGGCTCCACCCAATTTCTGGGTTTACAAGCTCTTCGTTCTTAAGGCAGATGGGAGGGGGAGAAGGGAATGAGAAAAAGAATTAATCGGTGAAGGAAATCTCATGATTCATTAGATAAGATGTATAGCACTGGCAGTTTCTGTGAATTTCCTTGAGGAGAGGCGTGTGTCTAAACTACTTAAAATCTTTAACTTATTGGGACTGAAATGGATGGGAGTAGGTTTCAGGAGGAGACAAGATATTTAATTATACTCCTTTGCTTCAAGGGAGTGTTATCTCCCTTAGCAACCTATGGAATGCTGCCAAGTGGTTATGCTTTCGGGGCATAAAAACTTGAAGACAATAACGAGACTATTATTCTCAGAGGCTACCCATGGCTTCCCATAGGTGTCTTACACAGGGGAGACCAACTCAACTGGTGCCCCCAAAACTCTCTTTTCCACATTTCCAACCAGATAAGTTGAAGAAAAAGGATTAACTCTGTGAGATGAATCCACTCATCACAAAGCAACTTCACAGGTGCTTTATTTCTAATTTTTTACTGGTGGTATTTGGTTTTTCTGCATAGACTGTAGTGGGCTGTAAAATGTCTCTTCACAGATACTCCAAAAATAATGTTTCCAACCTGCCAAATCAAAAGAAAGTTTTAACTCTGTGGGATGAAAGCACACATCACAAACCATAGGCTTTAAGGGCTGTCAAATGTCCCTTCACAGATTCTCCAAAAAGCATGTTTCCAATGCTAAACCAAAACAAAGTTTTAACTCTGTGGGATGAAACCACACATCACAAAGCAGTTACACAGATAGATTCTTTCTCATTTTTACCAGTGGAAATTTCATTTCTCCTTATGGGCCTCAATGGGCTCCGAAAAATCCCTTTGCAGATTATCCAAAAAGAGCATTTCCAACCTGTTGAATCAAAAGAAACATTTACTTCAGTAAGTTGAATCCGCACATCACAAAGCAATTTCAAAGAAAGCTTTCTACTAGGTTTTACCTGGGGATATTGGGTTTTGCCCTGTATGCCCCCAATGGGCTCCAAAATGTCCCTTTGCAAAGTTTCCAAAAAGATTGTTTCCAATCTGTTGAATTAAAGAAAACATTTAGCTCTGTAAGAAGAATCAACCAACCACAAAGTAGTTTTACAGATAGTTTCTTTCTAGTTTTTACCTAGTGATACTCAGTTTTTCACATTGGCCTCAATGGGCTTCCAATCGTCCCTTTGCAGATTCTCAAAAAAGAGTGTTTCAACCTGCTGAGTCAAAAGAGAGGTTTATCTCAGTGAGAAGAATCCACACATCACAAAGCAGTTTCACAAATACTTTTCTTCTAGTGTTTACCTGGGGATATTTGCATTTTCCCTGTAGACTTCAATCGACTCCCATATGTCCCTTAGCAGAATCTCTACAAAAGAGTTATTCCAACCTGCTGAAACAAAAGAAACTTTTAATTCTGTGAGATGAATCTACACATCACAAAGCAGTTTCACAGACAGCACTTTTTCTTGTTTTCACCTGGGGTATTTGGTTTTTCCACATGGGCCTCAATGGGCTCCCAAATATCCCTTCACACATACTCAAGAAAGAGATTTTCTTATCTGCTAAATAAAAAGAAAAGTTCAAGTCTGTGATATGAATCCACAAATCACAAAGAAGTTTCACAGATAGCTTCTTTCTAGTTTTTACCGCAGGATATTTACTTTTTCCCCTGGGTCTCCATGAGCTCCAAAATATTCCTTCACAGATCCCTCAAAAAGAGTGTTTCTAACATGCTGAGTCAAAAAAAAAAATTATCTCTGTGAGATGAAACCACACATCACAAAGCAGTTTCACGTGTAGCTTCTTTGTAGTTTTTATAGGAGGATATTCAGTCTTTCCCTATTGTCCTCAAAAAAACTCCTAAATATCCCTTCATAAAATTCCCAAAACAAGTGTTTCCAGCCTGGTGAATCAAAATAAAGGTTTAATTCTTTGAGATGAATCCACAGATCACAAAACAGTTTCACAAGTACTTTCTTTCTTCTTCTTATCTAGGGATATTCTGTTTTTTCCCCATTGGCCTCAATGTGCTCTCAAATGTTCCTATGCATATCCTCCAAAAAGAGTGTTTCCAACCTGCTGAATCAAAAGAAAGGATTACCTCTGTGAGATGAATCTACACATCACAAAGCAGTTTCACAGATAGCTTCTTTCTAGTTTTTACCTGAGGATATTCAGTTTTTCCCAATAGACTTTAAATGGCTGCCAAATGTCCATTCACAGATTCTCCAAAAAGAGTGTGTCCAACCTGCTGAATCAAAAGAAAGGTTGACGTCTGCGAGGTAAATCCATACATAACAAAGCAGTTTCATCACAGATAACTTCTTTCTAATTATTTTCCTGGTTATGTTTAATTTTTTCTTATAGGCCTCAATGGGCTTCCAAATGTATATTTGCAGATTTCCCAAAAAGAGGGTTTTCAACTTGCAGAATCAAAAGAATGTTTAAATCAGTGAGATGAATCCACACATCACAAAGAAGTTTCAAGGTTAAATTCTTTCTAGTTTTTACCTGGGGATATTCGGTTTTCCCCATTGACTTTAATGGGCTATCATATATCCCTTCGCAAATTCCCGAAAAAAAGCTTTTCCAACCCGCTGAGTCAAAACAAACTTTTGACACTCTGAGATGAACCACACATAACAAAGTAGTTTTATAGATAGTTGCTTTCCAGTTTTTATCTGGGGATATTCAGTAGTCTCCATGGGTTTCAATGGGCTTCAAAATGTCCCTTCACAGATTCTCCATGAAGAGTGTTTCCATCCTCCTGAATCTAAACAAAGATTTAACTCTGAGATATGAGTCCACACATTTCAAAGAGGTTTCACAAATAAGTTCTTTTTAGTTATTGTCTGGGGATATTCAGTTTTCCCCCAATGGCCATAATGGGCTCCCAAACCTCTCTTTGCTGATTCTTCTAAAAAAGGGCTTCCAACCTGCTGAATCAAAAGAAACTTTTAACACTGTGAGATGAATCCACACAACACAAAGCAGTTTACAAGATAGTTTATTTCCACTTTTAACCTGGGGATATTCCCTTTCTCCCCATAGGCCTCAATGGGTTCCCAAATGTCCCTTCACAGATTCTCCAAAAGGAGTGTTTCCAACTGCTGAATCAAAAGTAAGGTTAAATTCTGTGAGAAGAATCTAACAATCACAAAACAATTTTACAGGTAGCTCCTTTCTAGTTTTTACCTGGGGATATTTGGTTTTCCACATAGGAATCTATGGGCTCAAAAATGTCCCTTCACAGATACTCCAAAAAGATTGTATTTGACTTACTGAATCAAAAGAAATGCTTACCTCTGTGTGATGAATCTACACATTACAAAGCAGTTTCACAGATAGTTTCATTCTAGTTTTTATCTGGTAATATTTGTTTTTTCCCCTGGGTTTCAATAAACTTAAAAATGTCCCTTCAAAGGTACTCCAAAAAGAGTGTTTCCAACCTGATGAATCAAAAGAAAGGTTTAACTCTGTGAGACGAATCCACACATCCCAAATGTAGTTTCACAGATAGCTTCTTTATACGTTTTACCTTTGGATATTCAGTTTTCCCCCGTAGGCCTTAATGGGCTCCCAAATGTCCCTTCACAGATTTTCCAATCGGAATGTTTCCAACCTCCTGAAACAAAAGAAAATGTTAACTGTGAGATGAATCCACGCATCAAAAAGCGGTTTCACAGATAGACTTTTTCTCATTTTTATCAGTAGATACTCAGTTTTTTCTCCATTGCCCTTAATGGCTATCAAACGGCCCTTTGCAAATTCTCCAAAGAGAGTGTTTCCAACCTGCTGAATCAAAACAAAGGTTTAACTCTCAGAGAGTGAACCATACTTAACCAAGCAGTTTCACAGATAGCTTCTTTCTATTTAAACCTGGGGATATTCATTTATTCCCTTTGGGTTTCAATGGGCTATGAAATGTTTCTTCATGGATTATCCAAAGAGTGTTTCCAACATGTTGAATAAAAAGAAATATTTAACAGTGTGAGATGAATCCACATACCACAAAGCAATTTCTCAGATAGATTCTTTCTAGTTTCTACCTGGAGATATTAGGTTTTTCCCTATAGTCCTCAATGTACTCTGAAATGTCCCTTCACAGACTCTCCAAAATGAGTGTTTCCAACCTGCTAAATCAAAAGAAAAGTTTACCTCTGTGAGATGCATCCACAAATCAAAAATCAGTTTCACAGATAGCTTCTTTCTAGTTTTATCTGGGGATATTCTGTTTCTTCCCATGGGCCACAATGGACTCCCAAATGATCCTTTGCACATTCTACAAAAACAGTGTTTCCAAACTGCTGAAGAAAAAGAAAGGTTTAACTCTATGAGATGAATCCACATAACAAAAAGCAGTTTCCCAGATAGACTCTATCTAGTTTTTACCCGGGGACATTTGGTTTTCCTCCATATTCCTCAATGGTCTCCCAAATATCCCTTCACAGATTCTCCAAAAAAAAAACTGTTTTCAAACTGCTAAATCACAGAAAATGTTTCACTTTTTGACATTAATCTACACATCCCAAAGCACTTTTGAGATAACTTCTTTCTAGTTTTTATCAGGGGATATTCTGTTTTTCCACATGAGCATAAATGGGCTCCCAACTGCACCTTCACACATTCTACAAAAAAAAGTGTTTCCAACCTGCTGAATCAAAAGAAACTTTTATCTCTCTGAGATGAATCCACACATCACAAAGCAGTTTCACAGATAGGTTCTTCCTAGTTTTATTTTTTATTATTATTATTTTTTGAGATGGAGTCTCACTCTCTCTCCCAGGCTGGAGTGCAATGGCACAATCTCAACTCACCACAAGCTCTGCCTCCTGGGTTCATGCCATTTTCCTACCTCAGCCTCCTAATTATCTGAGATTACAGGCACCTATCTCCACGCTCAGCTATTTTTTTTGTATTTTTATTAGAGATGGGGTTTCACTGTGTTAGTCAGGATGGTCTCAATCTTCCAACCTCGTGATGTGCCCACCTCAACCATCCAAAGTGCTGGGATTACAGACATGAGCCACTGCACCCAATCCTTCCTAATTTTTATCTAGATGTAGTCAGTTTTATCCTCTAGGTCTCAGTGGGCTCCCAAATATCCCTTAGCATATTCTCCAAAAAGAGTGTTTCCAAACTGCTGAGTCAAAACAAAGGTTTAACTCTGTGAAATGAATGCACACATCACAAAGCAATTTCACAGATAGATTCTTCCTAAATTTTATCTGGGAATATTCAGCTTTTCTTCATTGCCCTCAATGGGCTCCCAAATGTCCCTTGCATATTTTCCAAAAACAGTGTTTCTCATCTGTTGAATCAAAAGAGATATTTACCTCTGAGAGATGAATCCAAACATCACAAAGCAATTTCACAGATTTCTTCTTTCTAGTTTTTATCTGTGGATATTCGATTTTTCCCCATAGGTCTCAAAGGGCTGCCAAATGTCCTTTCAAAGATGCTCTAAAAAGACATTTTCCAACCTGCAGAATCAAAAGAATGTTTTAACTCTGTGCAATGAATCCACATATCACAAAGTGGTTTCACAGATAGCTTCTTCCTGATTTTTATCTGGGGATATTTTGTTTTTCCCCATAGACCTCAATGGGCTCCGTGTTCCTTCTCAGATTCTACAAAAAGAGTGTTTCCAACCTGCTGAATCAAAGGAAAGTTTTAACTCTGTGGGATGAATTCACGCATCACAAAGGAGTTTCATAGATAGCTTCTGTCTAGTTTTTATCTGGAGATATTCAATTTTTCCTCATTGGCCTTAATGGGCTCCCATGTGTCCCTTAACATATTCTCCAAAAAGACTGTTTCCAACCTTCTGAAGGAAAAAAAAAATTTAACTCTGGAAAATCTATCCAGACATCACAAAACTATTTCACAGATAGCTTCTTCCTAGATTTTATCTGGGTATATTCAATTTTTTTCCCCTACGGCTCAGTGGGATCCCAAAAGTCCCTTAGCAGATTCTTCAAAAAGATTGTTTACAACCTACTGAATCAAAGGAAAGATTTAGCTCTGAGAAATGAATATGCATATCTAAAAGCCATTTCACGGTAGCTTCTTTATAGTTTTTATCTGGGGATATTTGGTTTTTCCCCATAGTCCTCAATGGGCTCCCAAATGTCCGTATGCAGATTCTCCAAAAACAGTGTTTCCAACCTGTGAAATCATAAGAAAGGCTTAACCAGATGAGATGAATCCACACATCACTAAGCAGTTATACAAATAGCTTCTTTCTAGTTTTTATCTGGGGATATTTTGTTTTTCCTCAAAGGCCTCAATGGGTTTTCAACTGTCCCTTCACAGACTCTAGAAAAGGAGTACCACCACACTTCTGATCCAAAATAAAGGTTTATCCTCATGGGATGAATCCATGTATCACGAAGCAGTTTCTCAGATAGTTTCTTCATAGTCTTTATCTGGCAATATTCTGTTATTCCTCATGGGTCTCAAAGGATTTTGAAAGGTCCTTTCATAGATTCTAGATAAGGAGGGTTTCCAATCTGTTGAACCAAAATAAAGGTTTAACTGTATGAGATGAATGTACACATCAGGAAGCAGTTTCACAGATAGCTTCTTTCTAGTTTTTATCTGAAGATACTCAGTTTTTCCCAGTAGGCCTCAATGGGCTCTGAAACTTCCCTTTGCAGATGGTACAAAAAGAGTGTTTCTAACCTGCTGAGTCAAAAGAATGTTTTAGATCTGTCAGATGAATCCACACATCACAAACCACTTTCACAGATAGGTTCATTCTGGTTTTTATCTGGGTATATTCCTTTTTTTTTTTATTCCCCTGGAAAAAAGGGGCTCCCAAATGCCCCTTCACAGATTTTCCAAAAACAGTGTTTCTCACCTGCTCAATCAAAAGAGAGGTTTGTATCTGTGAGATGAATGCACACATGACAAAGCACTTTCACAGATAGCTTCTTTTAACTTATATCTGTGGATAGTCAGTTTTCCACATAGACCTCAATGGTCTCCCAAATGTCCCTTGGCAGAATCCCCAAAAAAGTGTTTCCAACCAACTGAATCATAAGAAATGCTTAAATCTGTGAGATGAATCCACACATCACAAGGCAGTATCACAGATCGCTTCTTTCTAGATTTTATGTGGGGATAGTCTTTTTTTCCCAATAGGCCTCTATGGGCTCCCAAATATCCCTTTGCAGATTCTACAAATAGAGTGTTTCCAACAAGCTAAATCAAAAGAAATGTTTAACTCTTTCAGATGAATTTACACGTCACAAAGAAGTTTCATAAATAGCTTCTTTCTGATTTTTATCTCCTGATATTTGTTTTGTTTCATAGACCTCAAAGGGCTCCCAAATGTCTCTTGGCAAATTCTGCAAAAAGACTGTTTCCAAACAGATGAATTAAAAGAAACAGTTAATTCTTTGAGATGAATTGGCACATCACAAAGCAGTTTCACAGATAGTTTCTTTCTAGTTTTTATCTGGAAATATTCAGTCATTTCCCATAGGCCTCAATGGGTTTCCAAATGTCCCATTGCAGATTTTCCAAAATATGGTCTCCACACTGTTGAATCAAATGAAGGTTTATTTCTGTGAGATGAATGCACACATCACAAAGCAGTTTCACAGATGACTTATTTCTAGTTTTTATATGGTAATGGTAAGATTTTCCACATAGGCCTCAGTGGTCTGGCAAATATCTTTACACAGATTCTACAAAAACAGTGTTTCCATTCTGCTGAATGAAAAAAAAGGTTTACCTCTGTGACATGAATCCACAGTTAACAAAGCAGTTTCACAGATTGTTTCTTTACAGTTTTTATATGGGGATATTCGGTTTTTCCACAGAGGCCTTAAAGGGCTCTAAATGTCCCTTCACAAATTGTCCAGAAAGAGTGTTTCCAACCTGCTGAATCAAAAGAATGGTTTAGCTCTGTGACCTGAATCCACACATGACAAAGAAGTTTCAAATATAGCTTCTTTCGAGTTTTTATCTGGGGATATTTAGTTTTTACCCATAGGCCCCCATGGATTCCCAAATGTCCCTTTGCATATTCTACAAAAAGTTTGTCTTGAACCTGCTGAATCAAGAGAAAGGTTTAACTCTGAGAGAAGAATCCACATATCACAAAGCAGTTTCATAGGTAGCTTCTTTGTAACTTTTATCTGAGAATATTCGGTTTTTCCCCATAGGCATCAATGGGCTCAAAAATGTCCCTTGGCAGATTTTCCAAAGAAGGGTTTTCAATCTTCTGAATCAAAAGAAAGGTTTAACTCTGTGAGGTGAATCCACACACCACAAAACAGTTTGACAGATTACTTCTTTCTAGATTTTGTCTGGGGATATAAAGTTTTTCCCCTAGACCTCACTGGGCTCCCAAATGTCTTTTCATAGACTCTACAAAAAGAGTGTTTCCAACCTGTTGAATCAAAAGAAATGTTTAACTCTGTGAGAGAAATGCACACATCACAAAGAAGTTCCACAGTTGACATTTTTCTAGTTTTTATCTGGGGATTTTCTGTTTAACCACAAAGGCCTCACAGCACTCCCAAATATATCTTCACAGATTCTACAAAAATAGTGTTTCCAAACTGTTGAATCAAGAAAATGGTTAAACTCTGTGAGATGAATCCACACATCAAAAACCAGTGTCACAGATAGCTTTTTTCTAATTTTTATCTAGAGTTTTTCCCCAACGGCCTCAGTAGTCTCCCAATTGACCATTCACAGTTTCTTTGAAGAGAGTGTTTCCAGCGTGCTGAATGAAAAGAAAGGTTTAACTCTGTGAGATGAATCCACACATCACAGAACAGTTTCACAGAAAGCTTATTTCTAGCTTTTATCTGGAAATATTCAGTTTTTCCCCATAGGCCTCAATAAACTTCCAAATGTCCCTTCACAGATTATACAAAAAGAGTGTTTCTAAACTGCTGAATCAAAAGATATGTTTAACTTTGATGAATTCACACAACACAAAGCAGTTTCACTGATAGTTGCTTTCTAGTTTTTATCTGGGAATATTCCATTTATCTCAATAGGCCTCAAAAGGCTTTCAAATATCCCTATGTGTATACTCCTAAAAAAAAAAAAAAAAAAAAAAAAAAGTTTCCAACTGCCTGAATAATAAAAAAGGTTTAATGCTGAGAGATAAATCTACACATTATGAAGCAGTTTCACAGGTTGGTTCTGTCCAGCTTTTACCTGGGGATATTCTTTTTTCTTCCCCTATAGGCCCCAATTGTCTCCCTAGTATCCCTTTGTAGCTTCTAAAAAAGTGTGTTTCCATTCTGCTGAACCAAAAGAAGGTTTATCTCAGAGAGAAGAACCCAACATATCACAAAGCAGTTTCACATACAGCTTCTTTCTAGTTTTTATCTGGGGATATTCGGTTTTTCCCCCATAGGCTGCAATAGGCTCCAAAACGTCCCTTCACGGATTCTACAAAAGGAATGTTTCCAATTTACTCTTTTAAAGGAAAGGTTTCACTCAATGAGATAGCTCCACAAATTACAAAGCAGTTTCACAGATAGATTTTTCCAGTTTTTATCTGGGGATATTTGTTTTTTCCCCATAGGCCTCAATGGACTCCCAAATTTCCCTTCATAGACTCTCCAAAAAGATTGTTTCAAAACTGCTGGGTCAAAAGAAAGGTTTACCTCTCTGACATGAATACAGAGATTACAAAGCAGTGTCACAGATACATTCTTTCTAGTTTTCACTGGGGATATTTCCTTTTTCTTTATAGGTCTCAATGGGCTTCCAAACATCCTTTCACAGTTTTTCCAAAATCAGTGTTTCCAAGTGACTGAATAAAAGAAAGGTTTAACACTGTGAGATAAATCTACATATCACAAATCAGTTTCACAGGTTGGTTCTGTTCAACTTTTACCTGGGGATATTCATTTTTTTTCCATAGGCCTCAATGGGCTCCATAATGTCCCTACACAGACTCTCCAAAAACAGTGATTCCAACTGGCTGAATCAAAAGGAAGATTTACCCATTTGAGTTGACTACACACATCACGAAGCAGTTTCACAGATAGCTTCTTCCTAGATTTTATCTGGGCATATTCAGTTATTTCCCATAGGACTCAATGGGCTCCCAAAATGTCCTTTTGCAGATTTTCCAAAAAGAGTGTCTCCGAACTGCTCAATCAAATTAAGGTTTAACTTTTTGAAATGAATGAACACATTGCAAAGCTGTTTCATAGATAGCTTCTTTCTAGTTTTTATATGGGGATATTTGGGTTTTCCCCATAGGCCTCAATGGGCTGGCAAATACCTTTACACAGATTCTACAAGACTGTTTCCAACCCTGTTGAATCAAAACAAAGGGTTAACCCTGTGAGATGAATCCACACCTCACAAAGCAGGTTCACAGATAGATTTTTTACAGTTTTTGTATGGGGATATTCAGTTTTTCCACATAGGCCTCAAAGGGGTCCTAAATGTCTCTTGGTAGATTGTCCAAAAAGAGTGTTTCCAACCTACTGAATCAAAAGAATGGTTTAACTCTATAAGATGAATCTGCACATGACAAAGCAGTTTCAAACATAGCTTCTTTCTAGTTTTTATCTGAGGATATTCAATTTTTACCCATAAATCTCAATGGATTCCCAAATGTTCCATCGTATATTCTACAAAAGGAGTGTTTTGAACATGCACAATCAAGAGAAAGGTTTAACTTTGAGAGATGAATCCACACATCAAAAAGTGGTTTCACAGGTAGCTTCTTTGTAGTTTTTATCCAGAAATATTCGGTTTTTTGCCTAGGTCTTTTTGCAGATTCTACAAAAGAGTGTTTCCATCCTGCTGAATGAAAGAAAAGATTTAACTATGTTAGATGAATCCACACATCACAAAGCAGTTTCAAATAATTTCTTTATATTTTTTATCTGGTGATATTCAGTTTTTACACATATACCTCAATGGGCTCCCAAAAGTACTGTTGCAGATACACCGATTATTGTGTTTCCAACCTACTGAGTCAAAAGAAAGGTTTAACTCTGGGAGATGAATCCACACATCACAAAAAGGTTTCAAATAATTTCTTTCTGCTTTTTATCTGGTGATGTTTGGGTTTTACCCATAGGCTTCAATGGGCTCCAAAATATCCCTTTGCAGATCCTCCAAAAAGAGTGCTTTCAAAGTGCTGAATCAAAAGAAAGGCTTAACTCTGTGAGATGAATCCACACATCACAAATTATTTTCATGGATAGCTTCTTTCTAGTTTTATCTGGGGATATTTGATTTTTCCCAGTAGGCCTCAAAGGGATTCCCATTGTCCCTTTTCAGATTCTACAAAAGACTGTTTCCAAAATATTTAATCAAAAGGAAGGCTTAATTATCTGAGATGAATGCATACACCAATAACAGTTTCACTGATAGCTTCTTTCTAGTTTTTATCTGGGGATATTTTCTTTTTCCCCATAAGCATAAATGGGCTCCTAAATGAGCCTTCTCAGATCTACAAAAAGAGTGTTGCCAACCTGCTGAATCAAAATAAAGTTTTAACTCTGTCACTTGAATCCACGCAACACAATTCTGTCTCACATATGACTTCTTTCTTGTTTTATTATGGGGATATTCTCTTTTTTCTCTTAGGCATCAATGGGATTCCTAATGTTTCTTCACAGACTCTAAAAATAGTGTTGTCTAACTGCTGAATCAAAAGAAAGATTTAACTCTGAGAGCTGATTCCATACATCACAAGCTATCAGATTCACAGATAGCTTCTTTCTGATTTTTATCTAGGGATATTCTGTTGTTCCCCTAGGCCCCAATTGCCTCCCAAGTATTTCTTTGCAGCTTTTCCAAAAGGAGTATTTCCAAACTGCTGAATCCAAAGAAAGGCTTAACTCTGTGAGTTGATTCCACAACACAAAACAGTTTCACAGATGGCTTATTTCTGTTTTTTATCTGGGGATATTCAGTTATCTCTCATAGGACTCAATGGACTCCAATAAGTCCCTTTGCAGATTTTCCAAAATAGGATCTCCAAACTGCTGAATCAAAGGAAAGTTTAACTCTATGAGATGAATCCACACCTCACAAAGTAGTTTCACACATAGCTTCCTTACAGTTTTTATATGGGGATATAAATGTGGGGTTTTTCCACATAGGCCTTACAGGGCTGCTAAATGTCCCTTCACAAATTGTCCAAAATAGTGTTTCCAACCTGCTGAATCAAAAGAAAGGTTAAACTCTGTGAGATGAATTCACACATCACAAAGTAGTTTCACAGATAACTTCCTTCTAGTTTTTATATGGGGATATTTTGTTTTTCCCCATAGGCCACAAAGGTCTCCAACATGTTGCTTCACATATTTGACAAAAAAGAGTGTTTCCTTCCTGCTGAATCAAAAGAAACATTTAACTCTCAGCTGAATAAACACATCACAAAGCAGTTTCACAGATAGCTTTTTTTCTAGTATTTATCTGGGAATATTGTTTACCCCATAGGTCTCAATTTGCTCCCAAATGTAAATTAGCAGATTATCCAAAAAAGTGTTTCCAACTTGCCAAATCAAAAGAAAGGTTTAATTCTGTAAGATGAATCCACATGTCACAACGCAGTTCCACAGATTGCTTCTTTGCAGTTTTTCTATGGGGATATTCTGTTTTTTCCCCATAGGTCCATGGAGCTCCCAAATGTCTTTTTGAAGAATCTCTAAAAAGAGTGTTTCCAACCAGCTGTACCAAAAGAAAAGTTTAATGCTGTGAGTTGAATCCACACATCAAAAACAAGTTTCACAGATAGCTTCTTTCTAGTTTTATCTGGGAATATTGGGTTTTTTTGTGCGTTTTTTTCCCCATAGGCCTCACTGGGGTCACAAATGTTCCTTCACAGATTCTACAAAAAGAGTGTTTCTGACCTCCTGGTTGGACTGGGCCAGAACACAGTGGCTGTGTGGTCCATGCAGAAAGACAAATAAAGTGCTGAGATGTGATTTTATTGGATTGGTTGGTCGTTTTGGGGGCAGATTTCGTAGGGTCCTTCATTGGTTGACTCCAACCTATGCTGTTAGTGCCATGGGCCTTGAGGTTTTTAGCATTCACCCACCCGTCTAGCAAGAACCATGGCTCCGAGCATGCCCGTGGTGCCTGAGGGCTGTGTCTCTCTCGTGTGCTTGGGACTGGAGTTTACTCACTGGTGGCAGTGGTAATTTGGGTGGACAGGGACAGTTTTCCTGCTGGCTAGGATAAATGTTCTTCCCCCAGATAAATATACCTTACATTCTGGAGTAGAGATATTATCTGGTGTCTTTGGAACCCACTGCTCCTGACTGTGTTTTCTCCCAGTTAGGACTGTTGCAGTGACTCCCGATGAATAAATTGGATAGCCTGGGCATTTCGGGAGAAAGAAGACTCTCTGGATGTCAGGGAACACGTGCCTGTGACTTTTGGATATGGCCCTGCCTTTGGGATATTTCCCTGGCCTGTCCAGGCTGGAGCCGGGCTCCTGGTGGGGTAGCAGTGAGGCAGAAGTGGTGGAATGCTGCTGCCCGCCTGTGTTGGTGGGGCGGATGACCAGGAGGAGGTCCCCGTCTGTGGCATGGTCACCCAGGTGGTGGTGGGAAACTTGGTGAAAATAGGTTGAATAGGGAATGGGAAAGCCAGGAAAAAAATGTCTACAGCACCCAGTGTACCTGAGCATGCCAGGATCTCGCTTGGATGCTCAGGACTGCAGTTTACACAAAGATGGCAACAATGGAAATCTGGGGGCAAATGGACTGTTATCCACATGGGTAGGCAAGCAATGTCCTTTCCACTGATGAGCAGCTTCTGTGTTGTGGACCAGACTTCTAAGCTGGCCTCTGTGGAACCTAGTTCCCCTGCCCTCTCTTTCCCATGGCTTAGACTGCTGCAGCAGAGTTCGATGAGTAAATTGATTTGCCTGGCCATTCTGGGAGTGGGAAGACACCTCTGATGGCAAGGAACACGTGTCTGCAAATTTGGGGTCCAATTGTGGCCTGCTCCAACTGCAGCATGGCTCCTGGAGGGACGGTGTCAAGACGTAAGTGTTGGGATACTGCTATCCTTCAGCAATGCAGGGGTAGACTCCCAGAAGGAGGTTTGGGGTTTTGGATGGGGCCAAGGATGGGGGGGTAAAAGGAAATCAAACTCAGGCAGCATTTGGGAAGCATGAGAAAAATAGGGAGAATGGAGGGAGGGAAGAAACAAAAAAAAACCCCACAAGCCTAGAGCACCCAGTATTCCAGGTGGTCTCCCATCCAAGTACTGACCAGGCCCGACCATGCTTAAGTTCTGAGGTCACACGATATCTGATGTGTTCAATGTGGTATGGACGCAGACACTGGCAGAGGTGCCTGGGAGCCCCAAGAGTGCGGCCCAGTCACGTCTGCCTGATTACAGTGGTCACCACCAGGCTGGGGTGGTGGGACTAAAATAAGAGACCCCTGAACTGCTCACCCACATCCTTCCCCTGGCTCTTGAGCTCCCAAGATTCCACCACATCGGGCCCACTCGGAACAGGTTGTGCTCTGTGGTGCCAGGGACCAGGGCCCACAGTTCTGGGATGTCCTCTTGTCCTAATTCTTGCTATGGAGGTATAGATTTGGATCCCTTGCCACCCATCTTGCATGGAAACCTTTGCCCCACCCACCAAATCTGGCAGGACAGGCTGGGGCAAACAACCAGTTGAAGTCAAGCTCCTGTTAGGGCGATGGTGTGGCAAATGCAATATAATGTTTCTGCCTGGTGGTGCTGCAGGGGCGGACTCCCAGGAGGAGGTCCCAGGTTGTGGAGTGGTGCAGGTGAGCAAAAAAGAGGAGCAGTCATGAAGTTGTTGGGAAATACGGCCACAATAGGGGTAAGGGAGGGAGCTGAAAAGCCAAAGAAAGAAAGAAAGAAAGAAAGAAAGAAAGAAAGAAAGAAAGAAAGAAAGAAAGAAAGAAAATCCTACAGAACATGGTATTCCGAGGGCTGCCATCCAAGTATGAACCCTGCTAGCTTCCAAGATCAGAGGAGATCAGTCACTTTCAGATTGGTTTGTCAGACACTGGGAGAAGCATCTGGCTGCCCCAAGAGCCAAGCTCTGCCATGCCTGCCTGATTCCAGGCATCATTGCCAAGCTTGTGCCAAGGGACTCAGATTGGCTATCCCAGAGCTTCTCATCTGCAGCCTTCCCCTGGCTCCCAAGCTCCCGAACTTCCAGCTTATCAGGACCACTCAAAACTGGGTGGGATCCAACACAGCAGCGCCCAGTACCCATGGTCCCAGGACTTTTTCCAGTTCTCTGCACTGGAGTGTAAATACTGTCTTTCATTACTTGCAGCCGCTCCTACAAGAACCCCTCTTGCCAGAACCAGCCAGATCTGTCAAGGCTGGGCAGGGACGAACAGCATGCCCAGCCACATGGGATCCTTTTCTCACAACACTCTCACTACTGTCAATTATCACAATGAAGAACCGGCCCTTGGGCAAGAGGGCATGGGGGCCCTTCTTTGCCCACTATGGCAATAAAGCCACCAGCCTGATTCTGGGAAAGAGAGGCTGAGACACTCAGACACATCCCACCATCACCATGAGCAAACGCACTCCACACAAGAACACACACAGGGGCATGTGTGTGGGAACACAATAAAGCAGAAAATTACAGCCAGAGATAGCTTAAAGGAGTGCAAGCGAGAGGGAGATGTAGAGACAGAAACAGAGGGAGGGAGAGAAACAGATGAGAAAGACATCAGAGGGGGACTGTGAGAGACAGAGAGAGAAATAAAGAGAGAGAGAGAAGATGACAGAAAGACAACGAAGTGGAGGAGAAAGAAAAGAAAAAGGGTGAGAGAGCTAGAGATCGAGAGCGATAGATGTGTGAAGAGGGAGAGACATGCTCTGCTAAACAAGGCCCTTTTGAGAAGTCTGGGATATGGTGGAGGATGCTTGCAATAGGCTAGAACTGGCTGGAAAAGTGGGTCATGTAGGAAGACATGGAAAACACTGATGGCTGGGCATAATGGCTCAAGCCTGTAATCCCAGCCCTTTGGGAGGCTGAGGTGGGAGGATATCTATTAAAAATAAAAAATTAGCCAGGCATGGGGGTGGGTGCCTTTAATCTCAACCACTCAGGAGGTTGAAGCAGGAGAATGGTAGGAAGCCTGGAGGTGGAGCTTGCAGTGAGCACAGATCCCACCACTGCATTCCATCCTGGTTGACAGAGCCAGACACTGTCAAAAAAAAAAGAAAAAATAAAAAAAAGAGACAGAAGCAAAGAAGAAAAAAAGAAAGAAGAAAGAGAGAGAAAGAAAGAAAAGAAAGAAGGAAAGAAAGAAAGAAGAAAAAAGAAAGAAAAAAAGAAAGAAACAAAAGGAAGAAAAGAAAGAAGGAAAGAAAGAAGAAAGGAAGAAAGAAAAGAAAGAGAGAAAGAAAAAAGAAAGAATTAAAAAAGAAGAAAGAAAAAAGAGAGAAAGAAAATAGAAGAAAATAAAGATAGAAGAGAGAGAGTGAGACAGAAGGGAAGAAAGGAAGGTAGAAAAGAAAGAAAGAAATGAAAGAAAGCAAAAAAGCCTACAGTGCCCAGTATTTCCAGGTGGTCTCCCATCCAAGTACTAAACAGGCGCAACTCGGCTAAGCTTCCGAGATCAGATGAGATCAGGCGCGTTCAGGATGGTATGGCTGTAGACGCCGGCTGAGGCACCTGGTTGCCCCAAGAGCCCAGCCCAGCCATGCCCGCCGGCTTCCAGTGGGCACTGCCAGCCTGGTGCCACAGAGCTCGGATCAGGACCACCGAGTAGCCTGCCCGTGGTGTTCCCCCGGCTCCCAAGCTGCCGAGCTTCCACCATGTCAGGCCTGCTAGGAAGAGGGAGTGCTCAGAGGCATCAGGGCCCAGGGCCCATGATCTTTTGACACCGTCCGGCACTCCGCCCTGTAGCGGAAGCATTCTTTTGGATTCCTGGCCTCTGAGAAGCTCCTGAGAGGCCCCCTCTTGCCCAACCCACCCAGAGTCGTCAGGGCTGGCCAAGGACAAAGAACCAGCCCAGGTGCATGTGGCCTTTTTCTCACAATACCAGCACGATGGTCGCTTGTCCTCACCAGGACCGTGCCAGTGGGCAAGAGGGTGTGGGGGGTTGGGTATGGGGGATGGCCCTGCTTTGCCCCAGGTTGGCACTTGAGCTGGCATCTTGATACCCGGCCAGAGGGGCTGAGAGAAACCCAGACACACCCCACCACCACCAGGAGCAAATCCACTGCCCCACACAGAGACACACCCAAGGGCTCATGTGTGGGAACCCACAAATGCACATGCGCACACACACAGACACACACACACACATATGCACACACACAGAACCGGCTTGAAGGAGAACAAGGAAGAGATGGATGGAGATATTGAAACTGAGGGAGGGAGAGAGACAGCCATTGAAAGAGACAGGGGAGGAGGAGAGGGAAAGAGACAGAGAGGCAGAGAAAGAGAGAAGGAAAGAGACAGAGAGGCAGAGAAATAGAGCGGGACAGAGAAAGAGACAGAGACAGAGGGAATGCGTCAGAAGTAGGTCGAGTTGCAGGGTCAAACCAGGAAGAGAGAGGGGGAGGGAGAAAGAGAGCGAGAGCAATAGAGCCTTGGAGAGGGAGCGTCATGCTCCGTTAGCCAGGGCCCTTTTGAGCAGGCCGGGATAGGGCGGAGGGTGCTTGTTCTGGACCAGAACAGTGTGGCCAGGCCGTCTATGTGAGAGGAGTAATGGAGCACTGAGACTGGTTTTTTCTTTGATTAATTGTTTCTTTGGACGTGGGTTTCGTGGGCTCTGTCCTTTGTTGGCACCTCCCTGTGCTCTTGGCACGGTGTGGAGGGCCCCTTGATTTCCAAAGTGCCCCCACCCATTAGGCAGGAGCCGTGGCATAGGGCATGCCCACGGGGCCCTCAAGTCCTTGGGATTTTAGTTTACACGAGGTTGGTGGCAATGGGAATCCGTGTGCACAGGGACTGTTCTCCTGGTGACTGACATAGCAATGTCCTTCCCCCAGATAAAGTAGGCCCTGCGCTTCGGAGCAGAGGTCTTGGCTGGTGTGTGTGGCACCCACTGCCCCTGCCAACCCATTTAACTCGTTTGGAATGTTGCAGCGGGGTCTGATGAGTGGATTGAATCACTTGCGCATTCCAGGAGTGGGAAGGCACTGCGAACAGCAGGGAACTCACGCCTGCGCCTTTGGGATCCGGCCCGCTGCCCTCCTGGGCTGGAGTGGGGCTCCCAGCAGAGTGGCAGCAAAGCAGAAGCGGTGGAGTCCTGCAGCCTGGTGATGGTTTGGTGACGGATCCCCAGGAGGAGGTCCCAGGCTGTGGTGGGTGTGTAGGCTGGCAATAAAGGGGGAGCAGAGTCAGGGGAAGTTGGGAAGCGTGGTGACAGTAGGGGGAAGGGGGGAGGGGGGAAGCCACAAAAGCCTACAGCAGGCCAGGCATGGTGGATCACACCTATAATTCCAGCACTTTGGGAGGCCGAGGCGGGTGGATCACAAGGTCAGGAGATCCAGACCAGCGTGGCTAACACAGTGAAACCCCATCTCTACTGAAACTACAAAACATAAGCTGGGTGTGGTGGCAAGCGCCTGTAGTCCCAGCTACTTGGGAAAC
The DNA here is from genome assembly GCF_037993035.2 of Macaca fascicularis. NCBI lineage: Eukaryota > Metazoa > Chordata > Mammalia > Primates > Cercopithecidae > Macaca > Macaca fascicularis. The sequence continues at coordinate 98,167,940 of NC_088375.1, forward strand.
TGAGGCAGGAGAATGGTGAGAACTCAGGAGTCAGAGATTGCAGTGAGCTGAGGTCGTGCCACTGCACTCCAACCTGGGTGACACAGTGACACACTGTCAAGAGAAAGAAGAAAGAAAGAAAGAAAGAAAGAAAGAAAGAAAGAAAGAAAGAAAGAAAGAAAGAAAGAAAGAAAGAAAGAAAGAAAGAAAGAAAGAAAGAAAGAAGAAAGAGAGAGAAAGAAAGAAAGAAAGAAAGAAAGAAAGAAAGAAAGAAAGAAAGAAAGAAAGAAAGGAAGGAAGGAAGAAAGGAAGGAAGGAAGGAAGGAGAGAGAGAGAAGAAAGAAAGAAAGAAAGAAAGAAAGAAAGAAAGAAAGAAAGAAAGAAAGAAAGAAAGAAAGAAGAAAGAAAGAAAGAAAGAAAGAGAGAAAGACAAAAAGGAAAGAAGGAAGGAAGAAATAAAGAAAGAAAGAGAAAGAAAAAGGAAGAAAGAAGGAAGCAAAGAAAGAAAGAATGATAGAGAAAGAAAGAAAGCAGGAAAGAAAGAGAAAAGAATGAAAGAAGGAAAGAAACAGAGAAAGAAAGAAAAGAAAGAAAAAGAAAGAAGAGAGAGAGAGAAGAAAAGAAAGGAAGGTAGAAAAGAAAGAAAGACAAGAAAGAAAGCAAAAAAGCCTACAGCACCTGGTATTCCCATGGTGTCTCCCATCCAAGTACTAAGCAGACCCACCTGTTTAGTTTCCAAGATCAGACGCTTTCAGAGTTGTATGGTCGTAGACGTGGGCAGAGGCACCTGGGTTCCCCAAGAGCCTGGTGCAGGCATGCCCACCTGCTTCCAGCCGGAACTGCCAGCCCAGGGCTGCCAGGCTCGGATCGGGTCCCCCGGGCCACTCACTCTCAGCCTCACCCCGATCCTGAGCTGCTGAGCTTCCACCATGTCAGGCCCGCTTGGAACAGGGAGTGCTCCCAGGCGTCAGGGCCCAGGGCCCATGATCCTAGGACACCGTCCGGTCCTCTGTCCTGTTGCAGAGGTATTCTTTTGGATCTCTGGTGGCTCAGGAGCTCCTGCAAGGCCCGCTCTTGCCCCACACAGCAATAGCCGTCAGGGCTGGCCAAGGGTGAACAGGTAGTCCAGTGGTGCATGGACTTATTCTCCCAATATAAACACCCAGACCTGCGCCTTTGGGGTCTGGCCCCCTGTCGTCCCAGGCTGGAGCTGGTCTCCTGGTGGGGTGGCGGCTAGGCAGAAGTGGTGGAATGCTGCCGCCCTATGATAATTTGGTGGTGCACCACCAGAGGGAGTTCCCCAGGTGCGTCGGGGGTGTAGGGGTACGATAAAGGGGGAGTGGAGTCAGGGGAGGTTGGAAAGCATGGCAATAGTAGAAGGAAACGAGGGAAGGGGGAAGCCACAAAAGTTTACTGCAGGCCGGGCGGGGTGGATCACAAATGTAATCCCATCACATTGGGAGGCCGAGGCATGTGGATCACGAGGTTAGGAGATCCAGACCAGCCTGGCTTACATGGTGAAACCCCGTCTCCACTAAAACTACAAAATATGAGTTGGGCGTGGTGGTAGGCACATGTATTCCCAGCTGCCAGGAAGACTGAGGCAAGAGAATGGTATTTACCCAGGAGGTGGAGCTTGAAGTGACCCGAGATCACGTCACTGCACTCCAACCTGGGTGACAGAGCGAGACCCCCTCTGGAAGAAAAGAAAGAAAGAAAGAAAGAAAAAAGAAAGAAAGAAAGAAAGAAAGAAAGAAAGAAAGAAAGAAAGAAAGAAAGAAAGAAAGAAAGAAAGAAAGAAAGAAAGAAAGAAAGAAAGAAAGAAAGAAAGAAGGAAGGAAGGAAGGAAGGAAGGAAGGAAGGAAGGAAGGAAGGAAGGAAGGAAGGAAGGAAGGAAGGAAGGAAGGAAGGAAGGAAGGAAGGAGAGAGAGAGAGAAAGAAAGAATTAAGAAAGAAAGAGACAGAAAGAAAAAAGAAAGAAAACAATGAAAGAAGAAATAAAGAAAGAAGGAAGGAAAGAAAGAGAGAAAGAAAAGAAAGAAAAGAGAGAGAAAGAGAGAAAAGAAAGAAAGAAGCAAAGAAAGAAGAAAGAAAGAGAGAAGCAAAGAAAAGGAAAGATGGAAACAAAGAAAGAAAGAAAAACAGAAAGAAAAAGAGAGAGAAGGAGAAAAAAGAAAAAAAGAAAGAAAAGGAAAGATAGAAGAAAGAAAGAAGAAAGAGAGAAAGAAAAGAAAGAAAGACGGAAATAAATCAAGAAAGAAAAACACAAAGAAAGAGAGAGTAAGTGAAGAAAAGAGAGAAAAGAAAGAAAGAAAGACAGAAGAAAGAAAGAAGAGAGAAAGAAAGAAAGAAAGAAAGAAAGAAAGAAAGAAAGAAAGAGAAAAAGAAAGTAGAGAGAGAGAAGGGAAGAAAGGAAGGTAAAAAAGAAAGAAAGACAAGTAAGAAAACCAAAAACCTACAGCACCTGGTATTCCCAGGCGGTCTCCCATGCAAGTATTAACCAGGCTGGACACTGCTTAGCTTCCAAGAACAGACGAGATCGGGCACATTCAGGGTGGTATGGCTGTAGATACCAGCAGAGGTGCCTGGCTGCCCCAAGAGCCCAGCCCAGCCATGCCCACTGGCTTCCAACTGGCATCACCATCCCAGGCCTGACGGGCTTGTATCAGGACCCACGAGGTTATTGCCGGTGGCCTTCCACCAGTTCCCGAGCTCCTGAGCTTCCACCACGTCAGGCCCGCTCATAACAGGGAGCACTCTGAGGTGTAAGGGTCCAGGGTCCATGATCCTGGGACACCGTCTGGTACTCCACCCTGTCACGGAGGTATTCTTTTGGATCCCTGGCTGCTCAGGAGCTCCTGCGAGGCCCCCTCTTGCCCCACCCAGCCACAGTCATCAGGGCTGGCCAAGGGCGAACAGGCAGCCCAGTGGCGCCTTGCCTTTTTCTCACAATGCCAACACCAGCGCCTGTGCCTTTGAGGTCTGGCCCCCTGCCCTCCCAGGCTGGAGCCTGGCTCCTGGCAGGGTGACGGCAAGGCATAAGTGGTGGAATGCTGCTCCTCGGTGGTGCTTTCGTGGCGCAACCCAGAAGGATGTCCACGGATGTGGCAGGGGTGTAGGGGCGCGATGATGGGAGAGCAGAGTCAGGGAACGTTGAGAATCATGGCAACAGTAGGGGGAAGGGAGGGAGGGGAGAAGCCACAAAAGCCTACAGTGAGCCGTTCGTGGTGAATAACGCTTATAATCCCAAGAATTTGGGATGCCGAGGTGGGTGGATCATGAGTTCAGGAGATCTAGACAAACCTGGCTAATACGGTGAAACCCCATCTCTACTAAAACTACAAAACATGAGCCAGGTGTGGTGGGGGGCACCTGTAGTCCCAGGTGCTTGGGAGGCTGAGACAGGAGAATGGCGAGCACCAGCGAGGCCAAGTTTTTAGTGAGCCAAGATCACGTCACTGCACACCAGCATGGGTGGTAGAGCGAGACTCAACCTGGAAGAAAAAGAAAGAAAGTAAAGAAAGAAAGAAGAAAGAAGGAAAGAAAGGAGGAAAGAAAGAAAGAAGGAAAGATAGAAAGAAAAATGAAAGAAAGAAAAAAGAGAGAAAGAAAGAAAGAAAGAAAGAAAGAAAGAAAGAGAAAGAAAGGAAGGAAGGAAGGAAGGAAGGAAGGAAGGAAGGAAGGAAGGAAGGAAGGAAGGAAGGAAGGAAGGAAGGAAGGAAGGAAAGAAGGAAGGGAGGGAGGGAGGGAGGGAGGGAGGGAGGGAGGGAGGGAAAGGAAGGAAGGAGGAAGGGAGAGAAAGAAAGAAAAGGAAGATAGAAGGAAAGAAAGAAGAAAGAAAAGAAAGAGAGAAAGAAGGAAGGGATGAAAGAAGTCAGAAAGAAAGAAAGATAAAAGGAAAGAAAGAAAGGGAGAAAGAAAGAAATAAGAAAGAGAGAGAGAAAGAAAAGAAAGAAAGTGAGAGAGGAAAGAAAGAAAAGAAAGAGAGAGAGGAAAGAAAGAAAAGAAAGAAAGCAAGAATTAAAGAAAAGAAAGGAAAAAGAGAGAAAGAAAAAGAAGAAAAAGAAAGACAGAAAGAGCGAGAAAGAATGAAAAGGAAGAGAGAAAGAAGAAGGAAAGTAAGAAAGACAGAAAGGAAGAAAGAAAGAGGGAAAGAAAGAAAAGAAAGGAAGAAAGAAGAAAGAGAGAAGGAAAGAAAGGAAGGTAAAAAAGAAAGAAAGACAAGAAAGAAAGCAAAAAAAGGCTACAGCACCTGGTCCCAGGCGGTCTCCCATCCAAGCACTAAAGGGGCCCGACCCTGCTAAGCTTCCAAGATCAGACAAGATTGGGCACGTTCAGGGTGGTATGGCTGTAGATGCTGGCAGAGGTGCCTGGCTGCCCCAAGATCCCGGCTCAGCCCTGCCAGCTGGCTTTCAGCCGGCACTGCCAGGCCAGTGCTGCAGGGCTCGGATCAGGACCCTTGAGATGCTCGCCCGCAGCCGTCCCCCGGCTCCCGAGCTTCCAAGCTTCCACTACGTCAGATCTGCTTCCAAGAAGGAGTGCTCAGAGGCGTCAGAGCCCAGGGCCCCCAATCATGGGATGCTGTCCGGTACTCCGCCCTGTCGGGGAGGTATTCTTTTGGATTCCTGGCCACTCAGGAGCTCCTGAGAAGCCCCCTCTTGCCCGACCCACCCAGAGTCATCAAGGCTGGCCAAGGGCAAAGAGTCAGCCCAGCCCTGCATGGCCTTTTTCTCCCAACACCCCCACAATGGTCGCTTGTCCTTACCACGACCGTGCCGGTGGGCAAGAGGGCATGGGGGGTTGGGGGTTGGGTGATGACCCTGCTTTGCCCCAGGCTGTAACTAGAGTTGGTAGCCTGATCCCCTGTGAGAGGGGCTGGGAGAAACCCAGACACGCACCACCACCAGGAGCAAATCCAAAGACCCATACACAGACACAACTGGGCCCTCCCATGTGGGAACCCAAGTGAACACACACATATACACACACACACACACACAAACACCTGCACGCACACACAAACGGCTTGAAGGAGAGCAAGGAAGAGATGGATGGAGAGATTGAAACCGAGAAAGGGAGACACACAGTGATGGAGACAGGGGATGGGGAGAGTTAAAGAGACAGACAGAGAGTCAGAGAAAGAGAGGGAACAGGGAAAGAGAGAGACAGAGGGAAGGTGACAGAAGTAGCACAAGGTGCAGGGGCAAACCCAGAAGAGAGAGGGGGAGGAAGTTAGAGAGTAAGAGCGATAGAGCCTTGGAGAGGGAGCACCATGATCCATTAGCCAGGGCCCTTTTGAGCAGACCGGGATAGGATGGAGGGGGCTTGGGCTGGGCCAGAACAGGGTGGCCAGGACGTCCATGTGAGAGGAGCAATAGAGCACGGAGATGGGTTATGTCGTGGATTAATTGCTTGCTTTGGAGGTGGGTTTCATAGGCTCCTTAATTTGTTGGCACCACCGTGTGCTCTTAGTGCAGTGCGGTTGGCCCCCTGATTTGCAGAGTGCACCCGACCAATTGGCCGGAGCAATGGCACCAGGCGTGTCCACAGGGCCTGAGGCCTGGGTCTCTGGCGTGTCCTCTGGACTAGAGTTTACACGAAGTTGGTGGCAATGGGAATCTCGCTGCACAGGGAATGTTTTCCTAGTGGCTGGTGAAGCAATGTCCTTCTGGATAAAGCAGTCCTTGCGTTCTGGAGCGGAGGTCTTGGCTGGCATGTGTGGCACCCGCTGCCCCTGCCCAAACCCTCCCCTCGTTTGGAAGGTTGCAGTGGAGCTCGATGAGTGGATTGAATTCCCTGGGCGTTCAGGGAGTGGGAAAGCACCGCGAACAGCAGGGAACCCATGACTGCACCTTTGGGGTTCAGCCTCCTGCCCTCCCGTGCAGGAGCCGGACTCCTGCCAAGGCAACAGCTAGGCATTAGTGGTGCTGCTGCCCGGTGGTGCTTTGGTGGCACACCCCCAGAAGGAGGTCCCCAGATGTGGTGGGGGTGTAGGGGCATGATGATGGGGGAGCAGAGTCAGGAGAGGTTGGGAACCATAGTGACAGTAGGGGGAAGTGAGGGAGGGGGGAAGTCACAAAAACCTACAGCAGGCTGGGTGCGGTAGATCATGCCTGTAATCCCAGCACATTGGTATGCCCACACGGGTGTATCACGAGGTCAGGAGATCCAGACCAGCCTGGCTTACACGGTGAAACCCCATCTCTACTAAAACTACAAAACATCAGCCGGGTGTGGTGGCGGTCGCATATAGTCCCAGGTGCTCGGGAGGCTGAGGTAGGAGAATGGTGTGAACCCGGAAAGCGGAGCTTGCAGTGAGCCGAGATTGCACCACAACACTCCAGCATGGATGACAGAGAGAGGTTTCATTGGGAAGAAAAAGAAAGAGAGAAAGAGAGAAAGAAAGGAAGGAAGGAAGAAAGAAGGAAAGACAGAAAGAAAGAAGGAAAGACGGAAAGAAAGACAGAAAGAAAGAGAGAAAAGAAAGAAAGAAAGAAAAGAAAGGAAGGAAGGAAGGAAGGAAGGAAGAAAGGAAGAAGAAAGAAGAAAGAAAGAAAGAAAGAAAGAAAGAAAGAAAGAAAGAAAGAAAGAAAGAAAGAAAGAAAGAAAGAAAGAAAGAGAAAGAGAGAGAGAGAAAGGAAGGAAGGAAGGAAGGAAGGAAGGAAGGAAGGAAGGAAGGAAGGAAGGAAGGAAGTTAGATTGAAATAGAGGAAAGAAAGAAAAAAGAAGGAAAGAAAGAAGGAATGAAAGAAATCAAGAAAGAAAGAAAAGAAAGAAGGAAATAAAGAAAGGGAGTGAGAGAGAATGAAAGAAACAAAAGAAAGACAGAAGGAAAGAAAGACGAAAGAAAGAAAGAAAGATGGAAAGAAAGACAAGAAAGAAAGATGACAGAGAGAGAGAAGGAAAGAAAGGAAGGTAGAAAAGAAAGAAAGACAAGAAAGAAAGCAATAATAACTACAGCACCCGGTATTCCCAGGCGGTCTCCCATCTAAATACCAACCAGGTCCTACCCTGCTTAGCTTCCGAGATCAGATGAGATGGGGCACGTTCAGGGTTGTGTGTCCAGAGAAGCTGACAGAAGCACCTGGCTGACACAAGAGACCGACCCAGCCATGCCTGCCAGCTTCCAACCAGCATCGCCTGCCCGGTGCCTCCCAGCTCATATCGGGACCCCCGAGCCGCTCGTCCATGGCATTCCCCTGGTTCCCGAGCTGCCAAACTTCCACCATGTCGGGCCTGCTGGGAACAAGGAGTGCTCCAAGGCGTCAGGGCCCAGGGACCAGCATCCTGGGAATCCGTCCGTTCCTCCACCCTGTCGCAGAGGTACTCTTTTGGATCCCTGGTGGCTCAGGAGCTCCTGCAAGGCTCCCTCTTGCCCACCCAACCAGAGCCATCAGGGCTGGCCAAGGGTAAACAGACAGCCCAGCAGCGTGTGGCCTTTTTCTCACAACGCCAACACCTGGGCCTGTGCCTTTGGGGTCCAGCCCCTGCCCTCCCAGGCTGGATCTGGGCTCCTGGCTGGGTGGCAGCTTGGCAGAAGTGGTGGAATGCTGCTGACCAGTTGTGTTTTGCTGGCGTACCCATAGAAGGAGATCCCTGACTGTGATGGGGGTGTAAGGGCACGATTAAATGGGAGCAGAGTCAGGGGAAGTCGGGAAACATGGCGACAGTAGGCAGAAGGGAGGGAGAGGGGAAGCCACAAAAGCCTACAGCAGTCCGGGCTCAGTGGATCACTCCTGTATCCAGCACTTTTTGTGGCCGAGGCGTGTGGATCATGTAGTCAGGAGATCCAAACCAGCCTGGTTAACACGGTGAAACCGCATCTCTACTAAAACTACAAAACATGAGCCAGGCGTGGTGGCCGTGCCTGTAATCCCAGCTGCTCGGGATGCTTAGGCAGGAGAATAGCATGAACCCAGGAGGAGGAGCTTGCAGTGAGTGGAGATCGTGCCACTGCAGTCCAGCCTGGGTGACAAGCAAGACTCTGTCTGGAAGAAAAGGAAAAAAAACAAGATAAGGCAGAAAGAAAGGCAGAAAGAAAGGCAGAAAGGCAGAAAGGCAGAAAGGCAGAAAGAAAGAAAGAAAGAAAGAAAGAAAGAAAGAAAGAAAGAAGAAAGAAAGAAAGAAAGAAAGAAAGAAAGAAAGAAAGAAAGAAAGAAAGAAAGAAAGAAAGAAAAGAAAGAAAGAAAGAAAAGAAAGAAAGAAAGAGAGAGAAAGAAAGAAAGAAAAGAGAGAGGAAAGAAAGAAAGAAAGAAAGAAAGAAAGAGAAAGAAAGAAAGAAGAAGAAAGAAAGAAAGAAAGAAAGAAAGAAAGAAAGAAAGAAAGAAAGAAGAAATTGAGAAGGAAAGAAAGAACAAAGAAGGAAAGAGAGAAAGAAGGAAAAGAAGGAAAGAAAGAAAACAAAGAAAGAAGACAGGAAGGAAAGAAAGACAGAAAGAGAGAAAGAAAGAAAGAAGGACGGAAAGGAGGAAAGAAAGAGAGAGAAAGAAAGAATGAAAGAAAAGAAAGAAGAAAGAAAGAAAAGAAAAAAGAAGGAAAGAGAGAAAGTAAAGAAAGAGGAAAAAAGAAGAAGGAAGGAAAGAAAGAGAGAAAGAAAAGAAAGAGAGAGAGAGAGAAGGAAAGAAAGGCAGGTAGAAAGGAAGGAAAGACAAGAAAGAAAACAAAAAAGCCTACAGCACCTGGTATTCCCAGGTGGTCTCCCATCCAAGTGCTAACCAGGCCCCACACTGCTAAGCTTCCGAGATTAGACGAGATCGGGCGGGTTCAGGTGGCATGCCCGTAGATGCCAGCAGAGGCACCTGGCTGCCCCAACAGCCCTGCCCAGCCATGCCTGCCGGCTTCAAACTGGCACTGCCAGCCCAGGGATGCCAGGCTCATATTCGAACCCCCAAGCAGCTCACCCTCGGCCTTCCCCAGGCTCCCGAGCTCCCGAGCTTCCACCATGTCAGGCCCGCTTGGAACAGGGAATTGGTCCAAGGTATCAGGGCCCAGGGCCCACGATCCTGGGACCCCATCCGGTCATCTGCCCTGTCACCAAAGTACTCTTTTGAATACCTCGTAGCTCAGGAGCTTCTGTGAGGCCCCCTATTGCCCCACCCACCCAGAGCCCTCAGGGCTGGCCAAGGGCAAACAGGCAGCTGAGCAGCGCGTGGACTTTTTCTCAAAACAACTCCATGGTCGTTTATCCCGACCAAGACCCGCCTGGTGGGCAAGAGGGCGTGGGGAGTTGTGGTTTGGGGGATGGCGCTGCTTTGCCCCAGTCTGGGGCAAAGAAGAGAAAGAGAGAGAGAAGGTAAGAAGGAAGGTGGAAAAGAAAGAAAGACAAGAAAGAAAGCCAAAAACCTACAGCACCCAGTATTCCCAGCCAGTGTGCCTTGGAAGTCCTAACCAGGCCAGACCCTGCTTAGGTTCCAAGAACAGACGAGATCGCGCACATTCAAGGTGGTATGGCTGTAGACGTGGGCAGAGGTGCCTGGCTGTCCCAAGAGCCTGGCCCAGCCATGACCACAGGCTTCCAACTGACATCACCAGCTCAGGCCCGACAGGCTCGTATCGGGATCCATGAGGCACTGGCCCACGACCTTCCACTGGCTCCCAAGGTCACGAGCTTCCACCACATTGGGCCTGCTCATAACAGGGAGCACTCTGAGGTGTCAGGGCCCAGGGCCCAGGCCCCATGATCCTGGGACACAGCCCAGTCCTCTGCCATGTTACAGAGGTATATTTTTGGATCCCTGATGGCTCAGGAGCTCCAGCAAGGCCCCCTCTTACCCCACCCAACCAGAGCCCTCAGGGTTGACCAAGGGTGAACATGCGGCCTAGCGGTGGATGACGTTTTTCTCACAATGACAACAGCAGTGCCTGTGCCTTGGTGCTCCAGCCCCCTGCACTCCCAGTCTGGAACCAGGCTCCTGGCGGGGCGACGGCTAGGCATAAGTGGTGGAATGCTGCTGCTTGGTGGTGCTTTGGTGGCACAACCCAGAAGGATGTCCCCAGATGTGTGTAGGGGCACGATGATTGGGAAGCACAGTCAGGAGAGGCTGGGAATCATGGTAACAGTAGGGGGAAGGGAGGGAGGGTGGAAGCCACAAAAGCCTACAGCAGGCTGTGTGTGCAGATCACGCCTGTAATCCCAGGATTTTGGCATGCTGAGGCAGGTGGATCATGAGTTCAGGAGATCTAGACAAACCTGGCTAATACGGTGAAACCCCATCTCTACTAAAACTACAAAACATGAGCCGGGCATGGTGGCAGGTGTCTGTAGTCCCAGGTGCTCGCGAGGCTGAGGCAGGAGAATGGCGAGAACCAGGGAGCCCAAGGTTTTAGTGAGCCGAGATTGTGCCATTGCACTCCAGCATTGGTGACAGAGTGAGACTCCATCTGGAAAGAAGAAAGAAAGAAAGAAGAAGAAAGAAAGAAAAGAAAGAAAGAAAGAAAGAAAGAAAGAAAGAAAGAAAGAAAGAAAGAAAGAAAGAAAGAAAGAAAGAAAGAAAGAAAGAAAGAAAGAAAGAAAGAAGAAGATTTAAAGAAAGAAAAAACAAAGAAAAGGATGAAGAAAAGAAAGAGACGAAGGAAACAAAGAAAAGAAAGAAGGAAAGAAAGAAGAAAGAAAGAGAGAAAGAAAAGAAAGAAAGAAGGAAGGAAAGAAAGAAAGAGGGAGACAGAAAGAAAGAATGAAAAGAAAGATGGAAACAAAGAAAGTAAGAAAAAAGAAGGAAAGAAAGAAAGAGAGAAAGAAAGAAAAGAAAGAAATGAGAGAGAGAAGTAAAGAAAGGAAGGTAGAAAAGAAAGAAAGCAAAAAAGACTACAGCAGTCAGTATTCCTAGGCGGTCTCCCATCCAAGGTACTAACCAGGTCCTAACCTGCTTAGCTTCCAAGATCAGACGAGATTGGGAGCATTCAGGGTGGTATGTCTGTAGACGCTGGCAGAGGTGCCTTGCTGCCCCAAGAGCCCCCACCCCAGCCATGCCTGCCAGCTTCCAGCTGGCACCGCCAGCCCAGGGTTTCCGGGTGCCCACGGCCTTTCCCCACCTCCCGAGCTGCCAAGTTCCACCACAATGGTTCTGCTCAGAACAGGGAGCACTCCTAGGCATCAGGGCCCAGGGACCATGATCCTGGGACCCCATCCGGTCCTCTGCCATGTTGCCGAGACACTCTATTGGATCCCAGGGTGCTCAGAAGCTCCTGTGAGGCCCCCTGTTGCTCCACCAACCCAGAGCTGTCAGGGCTGGCCAAGAGTGAACAGCCAGCCCAGTGGCATGGCTTTTTTCTCACAACACCCCCACCACGGTCGTTTGTCCTGACCAAGACCTGGCCAGTGGGCAAGAGGGCACGGGAGTTTCGGGGTTGGGAGATGGCCCTGCTTTCCCACATGGCTGGCACTAGAGCCGGCAGCCTGATTCCTGGTGAGAGCTGCTGAGAGAAACCCAGTCACACCCCACAATCACCAGGAGAAAATCCCCAGAGGCGGAGCTTGCACTGAATCGAGATCGTGCCACTGCTCTCCAGCCTGGGTGACAGAGCGAGACTCTGTCTGGAAGTAAAAGAAAGAAAGAAAGGAAGGAAGAAAGAAAGCAAGAAAGAAAGAGAGAGAGAAAAAAAGAAAGAAAGAAAAGAAAGAAAGAAGAAATAAATGAACGAAAGAAGGAAAGAAAGAAAGAAAAGAAAGAAGGAAAGAAAGAAGAAAGAAATGAACGAAAGAAAGAAGGAAGGAAAAGAAAGAAAGAAAGAAAGAAAGAAAGAAAGAAAGAAGAAAGAAAGAAAGAAGAAGAAAGAAAGAAAGAAGAAAGAAAGAAAGAAAGAAAGAAAGAAAGAAAGAAAGAAAGAAAGAGAAAGAAAGGAAGGTAGAAAAGAAAGAAAGCAAAAAAGCCTATGGAACCTGGTACTCCCAGTGGGTCTCCCATCCAAGTATTAACCAGACCTGACCCTGCTTAGCTTCCGAGATCAGATGAGATCGGGCACGTTCAGAGTGGTATGGTGGTAGACACTGGCAGAGGTGCCTGGCTGACCCAGGAGCTCGGCTCTGCCATGCCTGCCGGCTTCCAGGTGGCACTGTTGGCCTAGGGCTACCAGGCTGGGATCAGGACCCCCATGCTGCACACCCACAGCCTTCCCTCTGGCTCCCAAGCTCCCGAGCTTCCACCACGTCGCACCTGCTCGGAACAGGGAGTGCTCCAAGGCATCAGGGTCCAGGGCTCACATTCCTGGGATCCCATCTGGTCCTCCACCCTGTTGGGGAGGTATTCTTTTGGTACCTGGCTGCTCCAGAGCACTGTGAAGGGTTTCTCTTGGATTAATTGCTTGCTTTGGAAGTGGGTTTCGTAGGCTCCTTCCTTTCTGGGCACCTCCATCTGATCTTGGTGTGGTTCACTGGGCCCCTTGATTGGCAGAGTTCGCCCGTCCATTTGGCGGGAGCTGTGGCAATGGGCGTGCCCATGGGACCCAAGGTCTGGGTCTGTGGATTGTCCTCGGGACTACAGTTACACGAAGATGGTGGCAATGGGAATCCGGGTGCACAGGGACTGTTTTCCTGGTGGCTGGTGAAGCAATGTCCTTCCCCGAATAAAGCAGCCCCGGCATTCTGGAGCAGAGGTCTTGGCTGGCATGTGTGGCACCCGCTGCCCCTGCCCACCCCTTCCCCTGGTTCGGAAAGTTGTGGCAGCACCCGATGAGTGGATTGAATCACCTGGTCATTCCCGGAGCAGGAAGGCACAGCAAACGGCAGGGAACCCGTGCTTGCACGTTTGGGGTCCAGCACCCTGCACTCCTGGAGTGGAGCCAGGCTTCTGGAGGGGCGGTGGTGAGGTGGAAGTGGTGGGATTCTGATGCCCAATGGTGTTTTGGTGGCGGAAACCCAGGAGGAAGTCCCAGGCTGTGGCGCATGTAAGCAGGTGTAAGCAGGTGATAAAGTGGAGCAGAGTCAGGGGAGTTGGGAAGCATGGCAACTGTAGGGGGAAGTGAGGGATGGGAAAGCCACAAAAGATTATAGCAGGCCAGGCACAGTGGATCACACCTGTAATCCCAGCATTTTGGCAGGCTGAGATGGGTGGATCAAGAGGTCAGGAGATCCAGATAAACCTGCCTAACACAGAGAAACCAGTCTCTACTAAAACTACAAAACATGAGCCGGGCTTGGTGTCAGGCGCCGGTAGTCTCAGCTGCCAGGGAAGCTGAGGAAGGAGAATGGTGTGAACCCAGGAATTGGAGCTTGCAGTGAGCTGAGATCACTCCACTGCACTCCAGCCTGGGTGACAGAGTGAGACTCTGTCTGGAAGAGGAAAGAAAGGAGAGGAAAGGAAAGGAAAGAAAAGAAAAGAAAAGAAAGAGAGAAAGAAAGAGAGAAAGAGAAAGAAAGAAAGAAAAAAGAAGAGAAAGAAAGAAAAGAAAGAAAGAAGAAAGAAAGAAAGAAAGAAAAGAAAGAAAGAAGAAGAAAGAAAGAAGAAAGAAAGAAAGAAAGAAGAAAGAAGGGAGGAGGGAGGGAGGGAGGAAGGAAGGAAAGGAGGGAGGGAGGGAGGGAGGGAGGGAGGGAGGGAGGGAGGGAGGGAAGGAAGGAAGGAAGGAAAGGAAAAAGAAAGAACAGGAAAGAAAGAAGAGAAAGAAGGAAAGAAAGAAGAAAACAGTAAGGAAAGAGAGAGAAGGAAAAGAAAGAAAGAAAAAGGAATGAAAGAAAGAAAGAAAAAGAAGGAAGCAAAAGAAAGAAAGAAAGAAAGAAGAGAGAAGGGAAGAAAGGAAGGTAGAAAAGAAAGAAAGACCAGAGAGAAAGCAAAAAACCCTACAGCACCCAGTTTTCCCAGGCGGTCTCCAACCCAAGTACTAACCAGGGCTGACCCTGCATAATGAGTGAGAGGGGAAGCCAAAATAGCCTACAGCAGGCCAGGGTTGGTGGATCATGCCTGTAATCCCAGCACTTTGAGAGGCCGAGGCGGATGGATCACGAGCTCAGGAGATGCAGACCAGCCTGGCTAACACGGTGAAACCCAGTCTCTGGGAAAACTACAAAGCAAGAGCCTGGAGTACTGGTGGGCGCCTGAATTTCCAGCTGCTCTGGAGGCTGACGCAGGAGAATGGCATGATCCTTGGAGGCGGAGCTTGCAGTGAGCCAGGATCGCGCCACTGCACTCCAGCCTGGGTGACAGAGCGATACTCCATGTGGAAGAGAAAGAAAGAAGGAAGGAAGGAAGGAAGGAAGGAAGGAAGGAAGGAAGGAAGGAAGGAAGGAAGAAGGAAGGAAGGAAGGAAGGAAGGAGGGAGGGAGGGAGGGAAGGAAGGAAGGAAGGAAGGAAGGAAGGAAGGAAGGAAGGAAGGAAGGAAGGAAGGAAGGAAAGAGAGAGAGAGAGAAAGGAAGGAAGGAAGGAAGGAAGGAAGGAAGGAAGGAAGGAAGGAAGAAAGAAGGAAGGAAGGCAGGCAGGAAGAAAGAAAGGAAGGAAGGGAGAAAGAGAGAGAAAGAAAAGAAAGAAAGAAGGGAAGAATGAAGAAAAAAGAAATAACGAAAGAGAGATAGAAAAGAAAGAAAGAGAGAAAGGAAAGAAAAGAAAGAAATAAGTAAACAAAGAAGAAAGAAAGAGGAAGAAAAGAAAGAAAGAAGGAAAGAAAGAGAGAGAAAGAAAGAAAAGAAAGAAGGGAAGAATGAAGAAAAAAGAAATAACGAAAGACAGAAAAGAAAGAAAGAAAAGAAAGAAAGGTAAAGATAGAAGAAAGAAAGAAATAAAAAAAAGAAAGAAGGAAGAAAGAAAAGAAAGAAAAAGAAGAAAAAGAGAGAAGGAAAGAAAGGAAGGCAGAATGGAAAGAAACAAGAAAGAAAGCAAAAAAGCATACAGCATCCGATATTCCCAGGCGGTCTCCCATCCAAGTACTAACCAGGCCCTACTTTGCTTAGCTTCCAAGATCAGATGAGATCAGACGTGTTCAGGGTGATATGGCCGTAGATGCCAGCAGAGGCGCCTGGCTTCCCCAACAGCCCGTCACAGTCATGCCTGCCATCATCCAGCCAACACCACCAGCCCGGGGGCCCCGGGCTCAAATCGGGACCTCTGAGCCGCTCTCCCATGGCCTTCCCCTGCTCCCAAGATTCCAAGGTTCCACCACATCGGACCCGCTCAGAACAGGGAGGGCTCCGAGGCATCAGGGCCCAGGGCCCAGGATCCTGTGACGCCGTCCTGATCTCAGCCCTGTTGCAGAGATATTCCTTTGGATCCCAGGGCGCTCAGGAGCTCCTATGAGGCCCCCTCTTGGTCCACCCACACAGAGCCGTCAGGGCTGGCCAAGGATGAACAGCCAGCCCAGTCACGCATGGCCTTTTTCTCACAACAACCACACCACAGTCGCTTGTCCCGACCAAGACCCAGCTGGTGGACAAGAGGACGACAGAGTTTGGGGGTTGGAGAATGGCCCTGCTTTTCCCTGGGCTGGCACTAGAGCTGGCAGCCGGATCCCCAGCGAGAGTTACTGAGAGAAACCCAGTCACACCCCACCACAATCCAGAGAAAATCCACAGACCCACACACAGGCACACCTGGGCAATCGCGCATGTGAACCCACACACGTGCGAAAACACACAAAGACACACATACACACACATGCACGCACATGCAAACAGCTTGAAGGAGAGCAAGGAAGAGATGGATGGAGAGGCTGAAACCGAGGGAGGGAGAGAGACAGAGGTCAAGAGAGACAGGGGATGGGGAGAGGTAAAGAGACAGACAGAGAGGCAGAGAGAGAGGGACAGAGAAAGAAAGTGAGACAGAGAGACAGAGGGAAGGCAACAGAAGGAGCACGAGGTCCAGGGGCAAACCCAGAAGAGAGAGGGCAAGGGAGCTACAGAGCGAGAGTGATAGAGCCTTGGAGAGGGAGCGCCCTGCTCCGGTACACAGGGCCCTCTTGAGCAGGCCAGGGTAGGGTTTAGGGGGCATGGGCTGGGCTAGAACAAGGAGACCAGGCCGTCCATGCAAGAGGAGCAATGGAGCGCTGAGACGGGTTTTGTCTTGGGTTAATTGCTTGCTTTTGAGGTGGGTTTGGTAGGCTCCTTCCATTGTTGACACCTCCCTGTGCTCCTGGTACCGTGCATTGGGACCCTAGATTTGCAGAGTGCGCCTGTCCATTTGGCAGGAGCCGTGGCACTGGGTGAGCCCACAGCACCCAAGGCCTGGGTCTCTGGTATGTCCTCGGGACTGGAGTTTACACAAAGTTGGTGGAAATGGAATCCAGCTGCACAGGGACTGTTTGCCTGGTGGCTGGCAAAGGAATATCCTTCTCCTGGATAAAGCGGCCCCTGCCTTCTGGAGCGGAAGTCTTGGCTGGTGTGTGTGGCACCCACTGCCGCTGCTTCCCACTTCCCCCAGTTTGGAAGGTTGTGGCAACGCCCGATGAGTGCATTGAATTGCCTGGGAATTCCGGGAGTGGGAAGGCAGCATGAACGGCAGGGAATCGGCACCTGTGCCTTTGTGGACTGGCCCCCTGCCCTCCCGGGATGGACCCAAGCTCCAGGCATGGTTGGCGGCAAGGCGGCAGTGGTGGTAGGCTACTGCCTGGTTGTGCTTTTGTGGCGGACCCCCAAGAGTACGTCCCTGGTTGCGGCAGGGTTGTAGGCAGGCAATAAAGTGGGGACAGAGTACGGAGAGTTTGGAAAGGATAGCAAGAGTAAAGGGAAGGGAAGGAGGAGGGAAACCACAAAAGACTACAGCAGGGAGGGCAGGGTGGATCACGCCTGGAACCACAGCATGTTGGGATTCAGAGGAGGGTGGATCACGAAGTCAGGATATCCAGATCAGCCTGGCTAACACAGTAAAACCCCCCCTCTACTAAAACTACAAAACATGAGCCCAGCGTGTGGGCAGTTGCCTGTAGTCCCTGCTGCTCGGGAGGCTGAGGAAGGAGAATGACATGAATGCGCGAGGCAGAGCTTGCAGTGAGCAGAGATCACACTACTGCACTCCACCCTGGGTGATAGAGTGACACTCCATCTGAAAGAAAAAGAAAGAAGGAGAGAAAGAAAGAAAGAAGGAAAGAAAGAGAGAGAGAGAGAGAGAGAGAAAGAAAGAGAGAAAGAAAGAAAGAAAGAAAGAAAGAAAGAAAGAAAGAAAAGAAAGAAAGAAAGAAAGAAAGAAGAAAGAAAGAAGAAAGAAAGAAAGAAATGATGGAAGGAAGGAAGGAAGGAAGGAAGGAGAAAAAAATAAAGAAAGAAAGAAGGAGAGAGAGAAACAAAGAAAAGAAAGAAGAAAAGAAAGAATGAAAGAGAGAAAGAAAAGAGAGAGAGAAAGAAGGAAAGAAGAAAGAAAGAAAGAAAGAAAGAAAGAAAGAAAGAAAGAAAGAAAGAAAGAAAGAAAGAAAGAAAGAAAGAAAGAAAGAAACAAAGAAACAAAGAAACAAAGAGAGAAAGAAAAGAAATAAGGAAAGAAAGATAGAGAAAGAAAGAAAAATAAAAAGGAAAAGAAAGAGGAAAGAAAGAAGGAAAGAAAGAGAGAGAGAAAGAAAGAAAAGAAAGAAAAAGAAGAGAGAGAGAGAGAAGGAAAAAAGAAAGGTAGAAAAGAAAGAAAGACAAGAAAGGAAGCAAAAAAACCTACAGCACTCGGTATTCCCACGTCGTCTCCCATCCAAGTACTAACCAGGCCCGACCATCCATAGCTTCGCGAGATCAGAAGAGATCGGGCGCATTCAGGGTGGTATGGCAGTAGAGGGCAACAGAGGCCCCTCGCTGCAGCAAGATCCCGGCCCAGCCACGGCCACCGGCTTCCAGCCAGCACCGCTGGCCCGGCCCGCCGGGCTCGCATCGGGACCCCGGAGCCGCTTGCCCGCAGCCTTCCCCCGGCTCCTGAACTCCCAAACTTCCACCAAGTCCGTCCCTCTCAGAACAGGGAGCACTCCGAGGCGTCAGGGCCCAGGGCCCACGATCCTGGGACCCCGTCTGGTCCTCCGCCCTGTCGCGGAGGTATCCTTTTGGATCCCTGGCCGCTCAGGAGCTCCTGCGTGGCCCCCTCTTCCCCACCCACCCAGAGCCGTCGGAGCTGGCCAAGGGCGAATAGCCGGCCCAGCCGCGTGTGGCCTTTTTCTCACAACACACCCATCATGGTAGCTTGTCTGGAGCAAAACCCGGCCGGTGGGCAAGAGGGCGTGGAGTGTTGGGGCTTGGGGGATGCTCTGTTTTGCCCTGGGCTGACGCTAGAGCTGGCAGCCTGATCCCTGGTGAGAGGGGCTGAGAGAAACCCAGATACACCCCACCACCACCAGGAGCAAATCCACAGCCACACACACAGACAAACCCGGGCACAGGAGCACAGGAACCCACACACGCGTTAGCGCACACACACAGACACACACACAGACACACACACGCACACACACATGCAGGCACACCAAAACAGCATGAAGGAGATCAAGGAAGAGATGGATGGACAGATTGAAACCGAGAAAGGGAGAGATACAGTGATCGAGTGAGACAGGGTAGGTGGAGAGGGAAAGAGACAGACTGAGAGGCAGAGAAAGAGAGAGGGACAGAGAAAGTGAGAGAGACAGTTAGACAGAGGGTAGGCAACAGAGGTAGCGTGAAGTGCAGGTGCAAACCCGGAAGACAGAAGTGCAGGGAGTGAGTGAGATCAATAGAAAGAGAGTGAGATCAATAGAAAGTTGGAGAGGGAGCACCCTGTTCTGGTAGGCAGGGTCCTTTTGAGCAGGCCGGGATAGGTTGGAGGGGGCTTGGGCTGGGCCAGAACAGGGTGGCCAGGCCATCCATGTGAGGGGAGCAACAGAGCACTGAGACGGGTTTTGTCCTGGATTAATTGCTTTCTTTGGAGGTGGGTTTCATAGGCTCCTTCCTTTTTCGGCACCTCCCTGTGCTCTTGGTGTGGTGTGGTCGCCCCTTGATTTGCAAGGTTTGCCCATTCATTTGGCGGGAGCTGCAGCACCGGGCTTGCCCACGGGGCCCTAGGCCTTTGTCTCTGGCGTGTCCTCGGGAATGGAGTTTACAGGAAGTTAGTGGCAATGGGAATCTGGGGGCAAAGGGACTGTTTTCCTGGAGGCTGGCAGAGCAATGTCTTTCCCCCGCATAAAGCAACCCCTGCGTTCTGGAGCGGAGTTCTTGGCTGACGTGTATGGCACCAACTGTCCCTGCTTGACCCTTCCCCCTATTTGGAAGGTTGTGGCAGCGCCTGATGGGTGAATAGAAATGCCTGGGCGTTCCAGGAGTCGGAAGGCACCTCGAACGTCAGGGAACCCGCGCCTGCGCATTTGGGATCCGTCCCCCTGCCCTCTCGGGCTGGAGCTGAGCGACAGTGAGGCAGAGGGGGTGGGGTCCTGCTGCCCGGTGGTGCTTTGGTGGTGGACACACAGGAGGAGGTCCCCAACTGCGGCGGGGGTGTAGGCAGGCGATAAACGGGGTGCAGATTCACGGGAGGTTGGGAAGCATGGTGACAGTAGGGGGAAAGAAAGGAGGGGGGATGCCACAAAAGCCAACACCAGTTTGGGCGCAGTTTATCACGCCTGTAATCCCAGCACTTTGGGAGGCCGAGGCCTGTGGATCACGAGGTGAGGAGATCCAGACCAGCCTGGCTAACACGTTGAAACTCCATCTCTACTAAAACTATAAAACATGAACCAGGAGTGGTGGCGGGTGCCGGCAGTCCCAGCTGCTTCGGAGGCTGTGGCAGGAGAATGACGTCAACCCAGGAGGCCGAGCTTGCAGTAAGACGAGATCATGCCACTGCAATCCAGCCAGGGTGACACAGCGAGACTGTCTGGAAGAGAAAGAAAAGAAAGAAAAGAAGGAAGGAAGGAAGGAAGGAAGGAAGGAAGGAAGGAAGGAAGGAAGGAAGGAAGGAAGGAAGGAAGAAGGAAGGAGGGAGGGAGGGGAGGGAGGGAGGGAGGGAGGGAGGGAGGGGGGGGAAGGGAAGGGAAGGGAAGGGAAGGGAAGGGAAGGGAAGGGAGGGAGGAAGGAGAGGAAGGAAGGAAGGAAGGAAGGAAGGAAGGAAGGAAGGAAGGAAGGAAGGAAGGAAGGAAGGAAAGGAAGGAAAGGAAGGAAGGAAGGAAGGAAGGAAGGAAGGAAGGAAGGAAGGAAGGAAGGAAGGAAGGAAGGAAAAGGAAGAAAGAATGATTGCAAGATGAAAGAAAGAAAGAGAAAGGAAAGAAAGAAAGAGAGAAAGAAAGAAAGAAAAGTAAGAGAAAACTAAAGAAAGAAGGAAAGAAAGAACAAGAGATAGCGAGAAAAGAAGGAAAGAAAGAAAGAGAGAGAAAGAAAGAAAGAGTAAGAAATAAAGAAACAAAGAGAAAAAAAGAAAAGAAAGTAGGAAAGAAAGAAGAAAGACATAAAGAAGGAAAGAAAGAAAGATAGAGAGAGAAAGAAAGAAAGAAAGAAAGAAAGAAAGAAAGAAAGAAAGAAAGAGAGAAAAAGGAAAGAAAAGAAAGTAGGAAAGAAAGAAGAAAGACATAAAGAAGGAAAGAAAGAAAGATAGAGACAAAGAAAGAAAAGAAAGTAGGAAGAGAGACAGAAAGAAAGAAGGAAAGAATGAAGGAAAGAAAGAAAGAATTAGGAAAGAATGAAAGAAAGAAAGAAAGAAAGAAGAAAGAAAGAAAGAAGAAAGAAAGAAAGAAAGAAGAAAGAAAGAAGAAAGAAAGAAAGAAAGAAGAAAGAAAGAAAGAAAGAAAGAAAGAAAGAAAAGAAAAAAGAAAAGAAGAGAAGAAAGAAGAGAAAGAAGAAAGAGAAAGAAGAAAGGAGAGACAGAAAGAAAAGAGAGAAAGAAAGAAGGAAAGAAGGAAATAAAGACAAAGAAGAAAAGAAAAAGAAGGAAAGAGAGGAAAGACCAAAAGAGAAAGAAAGAAAGGAAATAAAGAAAGCAAGAAGAGAAGAGAGAAAGAAGAAAGAAAGACTGAAAGATAGAAAAGAAAGAAAGAAGGAAAGAAAGAAAAAAGAGAGAGAGAGAAGGGAAGAAAGGAAGGTAGAAAAGAAAGACAAGAAAGAAAGCAAAAGCGCCTACAGCGCCCAGTATTCCCAGGTGGTCTCCCATCCAAATACTTACCAGACCCTACCCTGCTTAGCTTCCAAAATCAGACAAGATAGGGCGTGTTCAGTGTGGTATGGCTGTAGACACCTGCAGAGCCACCTGGCTGACCCAAGAGCTCGACTCATCCATGCCCACCAGCTTCCAGCTGGCACCACCAGTCCAGGGCCGCCGGGCTCAGATTGGGACCCCGGAGTCACTCACCCGCAGCCTTCTCCCAGCTCCCGAGCTCCTGAGCTTCCACCACGTCAGGCCCGCTCGGAATAGGAAGTGCTCCGAGGCATTAGGGCCCAGGGCCCAGGATCCTAGGACCCCATCCGGTCCTCCGCCCTGTCACAGATGTATTCTTTTGGACCCTGGGCCGCTCAGGAGCTCCTGCGAGGCCCCCTCATGCCCCACCCACCCAGAGCCATCATGGCTGGTCAAGGATGAACAGCTGGAACAGCTGCACGTGACCTTTTTCTCACAGCACCCCCACAAAGGTCACTTGTCCAGACCAAGACCTGGCCGGTGGGCAAGAGGTCGTGGGGGGTTGGGGATTGGGGGATGGCCCTGCTTTACCCCAGGCTGGCACTAGCAGCCTGATCGCTGGCGAGAGGGGCTGAGAGAAACCCAGACACACCCCACCACTACCAGGAGCAAATCCATAGCCCCACACACAGACACACCCGGGCGCTCACGCACAGAAACCCCCACACGTGCGTGTGCACAGACACAGACATACAGACACACACACTCAAACACATGCACGCACAAACAAACGGCTTTGAAGGAGAGCAAGAAAGAGATGGATGGAGAGATTGAAACTGATGGTGAGAGAGACATCCATGGAGAGAGACAGGGAAAGGCAGAGGGAAACAGACAGACTGAAATTCAGAGAAAGAGAGAGAGACAGAGAAAGAGAGAGAGACAGAGAGACAGAGGGAAGGTGACAGAAATAGCAGGAGGTGCAGGGGAAACCCAGAAGATAGAGGGGGAGGGAGATAGAGAGCTAGAGAGATAGAACCATGGAGAGGGACGCCCTTCTCCAGTAGGCAGGGCCCTTTTGAGCAGGCTGGTATAGGGTGGAGGGGGAATGGGCTGAGCCAGAACAGGGTGACCAGGTCGTCCATGCAAGAGGAGCAATGGAGTGCTGAGACTGGTTTTGTCTAGGGTTAATTGCTTGTTTAGAGGTGTTTTTTATATGCTCTTTAATTCGTTGGCACCTCCCTGTGCTCCTGGTGCTGTGTATTGGCCCCTAGATTCGCAGAGTGCAACCGTCCATATGGTAGGAGCCATGGCACCGGGCGTACACACAGTGCCCGAGGCCTGGGTCTCTGGCATGTCCTCGGGACTGGAGTTTACACGAAGTTGGTGGCAATGGAATCCGGGTGCACATGGACTGTTTTCCTGATAGCTAGCAAAGCAATGTCTACCCCCGGATAAAGCGGCCCATGAGCTCTGGAGCGGAGGTCTTGGCTGGTGTGTGTGACACCCGCTGCCCCTGCCTGCCCCTTCCCCTGGTTTGGAAGGTTGCAGCGTCGTTCGATGTGTACATTGAATTGCCTGGGCATTCCGGGTGTGGGAAGGCAGCGTGAAGGGCAGGGAACCTGCACCTGCGCCTTTATGGTCCCACCCCCTGCCCTCCAGGGATGGACCCGGGCTCCTAGCTTGGCGGCAGCGAGGTGGAAGCATTGGGAGGCTGCTGCCCCATTGTGCTTTTGTGGCGGACCCCAAAGAGGACATCCCCGGCTGCAGCAAGGCTGTAGGCGGGCGATAAATTGGGAGCAGCGTCCAGGGAGGTTGGGAAACATGGCAACAGTAGGGGGAAGGGAGGGAGGGGGGAAGCCACACAAGACTACTACAGGCTGTGCGCAGTGAATCACGCCTGTAACAACAGCACCTTGGGATTCAAGGAGGGTAGATCACGAGGTCAGATATCCAGACCAGCTTGACTAACACAGTGCCATCTCTACTAAAACTTCAAAACATGAGCCCAGCATAGGGATGGGTGCCTGTAGTCCCCGCTGCTCAGGAGGCTGAGGCAGGAGAATGGTGTGAATGAGTGAGGTGGAGCTTGAAGTGAGCCGAGATCACACCACTGCACTCCAGCCTAGGTGACAGAGTGAGACTCTGGAAGTAAAAGAGCATAAGAAAGAAAGACAGAAAGAAAGAAAGAAAAGAAAGAAACAATGAAATAAAGAAGAAGGAAGGAAGGAAGGAAGGAAGGAAGGAAGGAAGGAAGGAAAGAAAGAAGAAGAAAGAAAGAAAGAAAGAAAGAAAGAAAGAAAGAAAGAAAGAAAGAAAGAAAGAAAGAAAGAAAGAAAGAAAGAAAGAAAGAAAGAGAGAGAGAAAGAAGAAAAGAAAGAAGAAGAAAGAAAGAAGAAAGAAAGAAAGAAAGAAAGAAGAAGAAAGAGAAGAAAGAAAGAAAGAAAGAAAGAAAGAAAAGAAAGAAAGAAAGAAAGAAAGAAAGAAGAAAGAGATAGAGAAGGGAGGAAAGGAAGGTAGAAAAGAAACAAAGACAAGAAAGAAAGCAAAAAACCCTGTAGCACCCGGTATTTCCAGGGGGTCTCCCATCCAAGTGCTAACCAGACCCGGCACTGCTTAGCTTCCGAGAACAGATGTGGTGGGGTGGGCTCAGGGTAGTATGGCTGTAGACACCAGCAGAGGCCCTTAGCTGCCCCAAGAGCCCGGCCCAGCCCTGTCTGCTGGCTTCCAGCTAACACCAACAGCCCAGGGACGCTGGGTTCAGATCGAGACCCCGGCGAGAACCTCGCTCATGGCCTTCCCCCGGCTCCCGATCTCCCAAGCTTCCAACACGTCGGGACCGCTCGGAATAGGGAGTGCTCCAAGGCATCAGGGCCCAGGGCCCATGCTTCTGGAACACTGTTCAGTCCTCTGCCTTGTCGCAGAAGTATTCTTTTGGATCTCTGGCAACTCAGGAGCACCTCCGTGGCACCCTCTTGCCACAGCCACCCAGAGCCGTCAGGGTTGTCCAAGGGCGAACAGCACTCCCAGCCGCAGGTGGATTTTTGTCACAACGTGCCCACCACAGTCGCTTGTCCCGACAAAGACCCAGCCGGTGGTCAAGAGGGTGTGGGGGATTGGGGGTTGGGGGATGGCCCTGCTTTGCCCCAGGCTGGCACTAGAGCCCGCAGCCTGATCTCCAGCCAGAGGGGCTGAGAGAAACCCAGACACACGCCAACACCACCAGAAGCAAATCCACAGCCCCACACACACACAACAGGGCTCTTGCATGTGGGAACCCACACACGCATGCACACACACACACAGACATACACACATACACATACTCACATGCACACACACACAAACAGCCTGAAGAAGACAAAGGAAGAGATGGTTGGTGAGATTGAAACTGAAGAAGGGAGAGAGACATCCATCGAGAGAGACAGGCGAAGGGGAGAGGGAAAGAGAAAGACAGAGATTCAGAGAAAGAGAGTGGGACAGAGAAAGAGAGAGAGACAGAGAGACAGAGGGAAGGTGACAGAAGTAGTGGGAGGTGCAGGGGCAAACCCAGAAGAGAGAGGGGGAGGGAGCTAGAGAGCGAGAGAGATAGAGGTATGGAGAGGGAGCACCCTGCTCCGGTAGGCAGGACCCTTTTGAGCAGGCTGGGAAAGGGTGGAGGGGGCTTGGACTGGGCTGGAACAGGGTGGCCAGGCAGTCCATGCGAGAGGAGCAATGCAGCACTGATATGGATGTTGTCTTGGATTAATGGCTTATTTTGGAGATGGGTATCTTAGGCTCCTTCCTTTGTTGGCAACTCCCTGGGCTCTTGGTGCAGTGTGGTGGGTTCCTTGATTTGCAGAGTATGCCCACCCATTTGTTGGGAGCCGTGGCACCAGGCATGCCCATGAGGCCCGAGACCTGGGTCTCTGATATGTCCTCCAGGCTGGAGTTTACACGAAGGTTGTGGCAATGGGAATCTTGCTGCACAGGGACAGTTTCCCTGGTGGCTGGCGAAGCAATGTCCCTCCACCAGATAAAGCAGCCCCTGCGTTCTGGAGCAGAGGTCGTGGCTCACCTGTGAGGCACCCACAGCCCCTGCCCACCCCTTCCTCCAGTTTGGAAGGTTGCAGTGGTACCCAATGAGTTGATTGAATCTCCTGGGCGTTCCAGGAGTGGGAAGGCACTGTGAACCGCAGGGAACCCGTGCCTACGCCTTTGGGGTCTGGCACCCTGTCCTCCCGGGCTGGAGTCGGGATCCTGGCGGGGTGTCAGCGAGGGGAAAGCACTGGGATGCTGCTGCCTGATGGTGCTTTGGTGATGCTCCCCGAGGAAGGAGGTCACAGCTGCAGCAGGAGTGTAGGGGTGCCATGAATGGGGAGCAGAATCGGGATGTTGGAAAGCACGGTGACAGTAGGGCAAAGGGAGGGAGGGGGGAAGTCAAAAAAGCCTACAGCAGGCTGGGTGCAGTGGATCACGCCTGTAATCCCAGCACTTTGGGAGGCCGAGGTGGGTGGATCACGCGATCAGGAGATCCAGATCAGCCTGGCTTACACGGTGAAACCGCATCTCCACAAAAACAACAAAACATGAACCGGGCTTGGCAGCGGGCACATGTAGTCCCAGCTGCTCGGGAGGCTGAGGCAGGAGAATGGCGTGAACATGGGAGGCAGAGCTTGCAGTGAGCTGAGATCGCGCCACAGCACTCCAGCCTGGGTGACAGAGCAAGACTCCGTGTGGAAGGAAAAGGAAGGAAGGAAGGAAGGAAGGAAGGAAGGAAGGAAGGAAGGAAGGAAGGAAGGAAGGAAGGAAGGAAGGAAGGAAGGAAGGAAGGAAGGAAGGAAGGGAGGGAGGGAGGGAGGGAGGGAGGGAGGGAGGGAGGGAAAGGAAGAAACTAAAGAAGGAGAGAAGGAAAGAAGAAAGAAAGAAAGAAAGAGAAAGAAAGAAAAAGAAAGAAAGAAAGAAAGAAAGAAAGAGAGAGAGAGAAAGAAAGAAAGAAAAGAAAGAAAAACGGGAAGTAAGAAAGAAGGAAAGAAAGAGTGAAAAAGAAGAGACAGAGAGAGAAGGGAAGAAAGGAAGGTGGAAAAGAAAGACCAGAAAGAAAGCAAAAATCCTACAGCTCCTGGTATTCCCAGGTGGTCTCCCATTCAAGTACTAACCAGGCCCGACCCTGCTTATCTTCTGAGATCAGACAAGATCAGGCGCATTCAGGGTGGTATCACCGTAGACACCAGTAGAGGCGCCTGGCTGCCCCAAGAGCCCAGCCAAGCCATGCCCGCCGGGTTCCAGCCCGCACTGCCAGCCCGGGGTTGCAAGGCTCGGATGGGGAACCCCGTGCCGCTAGCCCACGTCCTTCACCCGGCTCCCGACATCCTGAGGTTCCACCAGGATGGGCCGGCTCAAAACAGGGAGTGCTCCGATGCATCAGGGCCCAGGGCCCATGATCCTAGGACCCCATCCGGTCCTCCGCCCTGACGTGGAGGTATTCTTTTGGATCCCTGGTGGCTCAAGAGCTCCTGCAAGGCCCCCTCTTGCCCCACCCACTCAGAGCCGACAGAGCTGGCCAAGGGCGAACAGTCGGATGAGCCACGCATGGTCTTTTTCTCACAACGCCCCCAACAAGGTGGGCAACAGGGAGTGGGGATTGGGGGTTGGGAGATGGCCCTGCTTTGCCCGGAGCTGGCACTAGTGCCGGCTGCCTGATCACTGGAAAGAGGGGCTCAGAGAAACCCAGACACACCCCACCACCACCAGGAGCAAATCCACAGCTGCACACAGAGACACACCTGGGCGCTCGTGCATGGGAACCCACACACAAGTGCATGCACAGACACAGAAACACACACACACATGCATGCCCACACAAAGGGCTTGAAGGAGAGCAAGGAACAGATGAATGGAGAGATTGAAACCGAGGGAGGGAGAGAGACAGCAATCGTGGGACAGGGGAAGGGGAGAGCAAAAGAGACAGACAGAGAGGCAGAGAAAGAGAGAGAGACAGAGAGACAGAGGGAAGGTGACAGAAGTAGCATAAGGTGCAGAGGCAAACTCAGAAGAGAGAGGGGGAGGGTGCTGGCGAGCAAGAGTGATAGAACCTCGGAGAGGGAGCTCCCTGCTCTGGTAGGCAGGTCACTTTTGAGCAGGCTGGGATAGGGTGGAGGGGGCATGGGCTGAGCCAGAACAGGGTGGCCAGGCGGTCCATGCAAGAGGAGCAATGGAGCTCTGAGACAGGTTTTGTCTTGGGTTAATTGCTTGTTTGGAGATGGGTTTCATAGTCTCCTTCCTTTGCTGGCATCTCCCTGTGCTCCTGGTGTGGTACATTGGGCCCCTAGATTTGCAGAGTGTGCCCATCCATTTGGCAGCAGCCATGCCACTGGGTGTGCCCACGGCGCCCGAGGACTGGGTCTCTGGCATGTCCTCGGGACTGGCGTTTACACGAAGTTGGTGGCAATGGAATCCGGATGCACTGGAACTCTTTTGCTGCTGGCTGGCAAAGCAATGTCCTTCCCCTGGATAAACCGGCCCCTGCGTTCTGGAGGGGAGGTCTAGGCTGGCGTGTGTGGCATCCGCTGCCCCTGCCCGCCCCTTCCCCCAGTCTGGAAGGTTGCGGTGGCGCCTGATGAGTGCATTGAATCGCCTGGGAGTTCGGAGATCGGGAAGGCAGCGTGAACGGCAGGGAAGCTGCGCCTGAGCCTTAATGTTCCCACCCCCTGCTCTCCCGGTTTGGAACTGGGCTCCTGGCTTGGCGCCGGCGAGGCGGAAGTGGTGGGAGGCCGCTTCCTGGTCGTGCTGTCATGGCGGACCCCCAAAAGGACGTCCCCGGCTGGGCTGTGGCGGGGATGTAGGTGGGCGATAAAGTGGGAGCAGAGTCCGGGGAGGTTGGGAAGTCTGGCGACAGTAGGCGGAAGGGATAGAGGGGTGAAGTCACAAAAGACTACAGCAGGCCGTGCACGGTGGATCGTGCCTGTAACCACAGCATGTTGGGATTCCGAGGAGGGTGGATCACGAGGTCACAAGATCCAGACCAGCCTGGCTAACATGGTGAAACCCCGTCTCTACTAAAACTACAAAACTTGAGCCCGGCATGGGGGCGGGCTCCCCCCATGCACAGGAGGCTCCCCTCAGCTCAGGAGGCTGAGGCAGGAGAATGGCATGAACCTGGGAGGAGGAGCTTGCAGTGAGCCGAGATGGCGTCACTGAACTCCACCCTGGGTGATAGAGCAAGACCCCATCTGGAAGAAAAAGAAAGAAAGAGAGAGAGAAAGAAAAGAAAGAGAGAAAGAAAGAAAGAAAGAAAGAAAGAAAGAAAGAAAGAAAGAAAGAAAGAAAGAAAGAAAGAAAGAAAGAAAGAAAGAAAGAAAGAAAGAAAGAAAGAAAGAGAGAGAAGAAAGAGAGAAAGGAAGAAAGAGAAAGACAGAAAGAAAAGAAAGAAGAAAGAGAGAAAGAAAAAGAAGGAAAGAAAGAAAAAGAGAAAGAAGAGAGAGAGAGGGAAGGAAAGAAAGGAAGGTGGAAAAGAAAGAAAGGCAAGAAAGAAAGCAAAACAGCCTACAGCACCCAGTATTCCCAGGTGGTCTCCCACTCAAGCACTAAGCAGGCCTGACCATGCTTAGCTTCCGAGATCAGACGAGATCGGGCACGTTCAGGGTGGTACGGCTGTAGACGCCAGCAGAGTCGCCTGGCTTCCCCAAGAGCCCGGCCCAGCCATGCCCACCAGCTTCCAGCTGGCACCACCAGCCCCGGTCTGCCCGGCTTGAATCAGGACCCCTGAGCCGCTGGCCAGTGGCCTTCCCCCAGTTCCTGAGATTCCGAGGTTCCACTACGTCAGGCCCACTCAGAAGAGGGAGTGCTCCAAGGCATCAGGGCCCAGGTCTCAGGATCCTGGGACCCCGTCCCATCCTCAGTCATCTCATGGAGATATTCTTTTGGATCCCAGGAGGCTCAGCAGCTCCTGGGTGGCCCCCCTCTTGCTCCACCCACCCAGAGCCGTCAGGGATGGCCAAGGGTGAACAGTCGAACTGTTCACAATGTCCCCACCACAGTCGCTAATCCCGACCAAGACCCAGCCGGTGGGCAAGAGGGCGTGGGTGGTTGGGGGTTGGGGGATGGCCCTGCTTTTCCTCAGGCTGGCACTTAAGCCGGCAGCTTGATCACTGGTGAGAGTTGCTGAGAGAAACCCAGTCACACCCCACCACCACCAGGAGAAAATCCACAGCCCCACACACAGACACACCTGGGTGCTCACGCTCAGGAACCCACACACGTGCACGCAAACACACACACACACACATATTCACACACACGCAAACGGCTTAAAGGAGAGCAAGGAAGAGAAGGATGGAGAGATTGAAACTGAGGGAGGGAGAGAGACAGTGGTCAAGAGAGACAGGGGAGGGGGAGAGGGAAAGAGACAGACAGAGAGGCAGAGAAAGAGAGAGGGACAGAGAAAGAGAGAGAGACAGAGAGACAGAGGGAAGGCAAGAGAAGGAGTGCGAGGTGCAGGGGCAAACCAAGAAGAGAGAGGGTGAGGGATCTACAGAGCGAGAGCGATAGAGCCTTGGAGAGGGAGCGCCCTGCTCCAGTAGGCAGGGCCCTCTTGAGCAGGCCAGGATAGGGTAGAGGGGACATGGGCTGGGCCAGAAGAGGGTGACCAGGACGTCCATGCAAGAGGAGCAATGGAGCGCTGAGAGGGGTTTTGTCTTGAGTTAATTGCTTGCTTTGGAGGTTTGTTTCATAGGCTCCTACCTCTGTTGGCACCTCCCTGTGCCCCTGTTGTGGTGCGTTGGGCCCCTAATTTTGCAGAGTTCGCCCATCCTTTTGGCAGGAGCCGTAGCACCAGACATGCCCACAGAGCCCGAGGCCTGGTTCTCTGGCATGTCCTCGGGACTGGAGTTTACACGAAGTTGGTGTCAATGGAATCCAGGTGAACAGGGACTGTTTTCCTGGTGGCTGGCAAAGCAATGTCCTTCTCCCGGATAAAGCGGCCCCTGCGTTCTGGAGCAGAGGCCTTGATTGGCGTGTGTGGCACCTGCTGCCCCTGCCCGCCCCTTCCCCCGGTTTGGAAGGTTATGGCAGCACCCCATGAGTGCATTGAATCGCCTGGGCGTTCTGGGAGTGGAAAGGCAGCACAAACGGAGGAACCTGCGCGTACATATTTATGGTCTGGCCCCCTGCCCTCCCGGGATGGACCTGGGCTCCTGGCATGGTGGTGGCGAGGCGGAAGCAGTGAGAGATTGCTTCCCAGTTGTGCTTTCATGGCGGATACCCAAGTGGATGTTCCCGGCTGCGGCGGGGCAGTAGGCAGGCAATGAAGTGAGAGCAGAGTAAGGGGAGGTTGGAAAGCATGGCGACAGTAGGGTCAAGGAAGGGAGGGGTGAAGCCACAGAAGACTATAGCAGGCCATGCACGGTGGATCACACCTGTAACCACAGTACATTGGGATTTGGAGGAAGGTGGATTATGAGGTCAGGAGATCTAGACCAGCCTGGTTAACATGGTGAAACCCCGTCTCTACTAAAACAGCAAAACATGAGCCCGATGCAGGGGTGGGTGCCTGTAGTTCCTGCTGCTTGGGAGGCTGAGGCAGGAGAATGACATGAATGCATCAGGTAGAGCTTGCAGTGAGCCAAGATCACGGCACTGCACGCCACACTGGGTGACAGAGTGACACTCTGTCTGGAAGAAAAAGAAAGAAAGAAGAAAGAAAGAAAGAAAGAAAGAAAGAAAGAAAGAAAGAGAAGAAAGAAAGAAAGAAAGAAAGAAAGAAAGAAAGAAAGAAAGAAAGAAAGAAAGAAAGAAAGAAAGAAAGAAAGAAAGAGAAAGAGAGAAAGAAAGAGAGAGAGAAAGAAAGGAAGGAAGGAAAGAGAGAGAGAAAGAAAGAAAATAAAGAATGAAGGAAAGAAAAGAAGGAAAGAAAGAGAAAGAAAGAAAGAAAAAGAAAGAAAGAAAGAAAAGAAAAGAAAAGAAAAGAAAAGAAAGAAGGGAGAGAGACAGAAGGAAACAAAAGATGGTAGAAAAAAAAGAATGAGAAGCAAAGCAAAAAGCCTACAGCACCCGGTATTCCCAGGCGGTCTCCCATCCAAGTACTAAACAGGCCCGACCCTGCTTGGCTTCCGAGATCAGATGAGATCTCGTGTGTTCAGGTTGGTATGGTCGTAGACGCTGGTAGAGGAGCCTGGCTGCCACAAGAGACCGGCCCAGCCATGTCTGCTGGCTTCCAGCTGGCACCGCCAGCCTGGAGCCGCCGGGCTCGGATCAGGACCCCCGAGCCTCCAGCCTGCGCCCTTCTCCTGGCTCCTGAGTTCCTGACTTTCCACCACGTTGGGCCTGCTAGGAACAGGGAGTGCTCCAAGGCATCAGGGCCCAGCGTCCACGACCCTGGGAACCCGTACCGTCCTCCACCCTGTCACGGAGGTATTCTTTGGATCCCTAGCCGCTCAGGAACTCCTGTGAGGCCCCTTCTTGCCGCACCCACCCAGAGCCGTCAGGACTGGCCAAGTTTGAACAGCCGACCCAGCTGCGCGAGGCCTTGTTCTCATAATGCCCAAACTACGGTCGTTTGTTCCGACCAAGACCTGGCTGGTGGGCAAGAGGGCATGGGGCATTGGGGGTTGGGGGATGCTCTGTTTGCCCTGGGCTGGCACTAGAACCGGAAGACTGATCCCTGGGGAGAGGGGCTGAGAGAAACCCAGACACACCCCACCAACACCAGGAGCAAATTCACAGCCCCACACACAGACACACGCTGGCACTCGCATGCAGTAACCCACACACTTGCGAGCACAGGCACACAGACACACACACACACACATACACACACACATGCATGCATGCACAAATGGCTTGAAGGAGATCAAAAAGAGATGGATGGAGAGACTGACACCGTGGGAGGGAGAGAGACAGTGATCGAGAGAGACAGGGGACAGGGAGAGGGAAAGATACATACAGAGAGGCAGAGAGAGAGGAACAGAGAAAAAGAGAGACAGAGGGAAGGTGACAGAAATATCACGAGGTGCAGGGGCAAACCCAGAAGAGAGAGGGGGTGGGAGCTAGAGAGTGAGAGCAATAGAGCCTTGGAGAAGGAGCACCCTGCTCCTTTAGGCAGGGCACTTTTGATCAGGCCAGGATAGGGTGGATGGGGCTTAGGCTGGGCCAGAAAAGGGTGATTAGGCAGTCCACGCAAGAGGAGCAACGGAGCACTGTGATGGGTTTTGTCTTGGATTAATTGCTTGCTTTGGAGGTGGGTTTCATAGGCTCCTTCCTTTGTTGGCACATCCATGTGCTCTTGATGTTGTTCGGTGGGCCCCTTGATTGGCAGAGTGTGCCCGTACGTTTGGCAGGAGCTGTGGTAACAGGCATGCCCACGGGGCCCAAGGTCTGGGTCTGTGGAGTGTCCTCAGGACTGGAGTTTACACGAAGATGGTGGCAATGGGAATCTGGGTGCAGAGGGACTGTTTTCCTGGTGGCTGGCGAAGCAATGTCCCTAACCCAGATAAAGCAGCCCCTGCGTTCTGGAGCGGAGGTCTTGGCTGGTGTGTGTGGCTCCAGCTTCCCCTACCTGCCCCTTTCCCCAGTTTGGAAGGTTGCAGTGGAGCCCGATGAGTGGATTGAATCGTCTGGTCATTCCCGGAGCAGGAAGGCACCACGAATGGCAGGGAACGCGTGCCTGGGCCTTTGGTGTCCGGCCATCTGCCCTCCCAGACTACAGCTGGGCTCCTGGTGGGGCAGCAGTGAAGCGGAAGCAGTGGAATTCTGCTGCCCGGTGATGCTTTGGTGGCAGACACCCAGGAGGAGGTCCCCGATTTCGGCGGAGGTGTAGTAAGGTGATAAAGGGGGAGTACAGTCAGGGGAGGTTGGGAAGAAAGAAAGAGAGAGAAGGAAAGAAAGGAATGCAAAAAAGAAACAAAGACAAGAAAGAAGGCAAAAACCCTACAGCACCCGGTATTCCCAGTCGGTCTCCCATCAAAGTACTATCCAGGCCCGACCCTGGTTAGCGTCTGAGATCAGATGAGATCTCGCATGTTCAAGGTGGTATGGCCATAGATGCTGGCAGAGGTGCCTGGCTGCCACAAGAGGCCAGCCCAGCCATGCCTGCCAGCTTGCAGTAGGCACCGCCAGCCCAGGGCCTCTGGGCTTGTATCGGAACCCTGACCCACTCGCCCCTGGCCTTCTCCCAGCTCCCGAGCTCCCGAGCTTCCACCACGTACGGCCCATTCGGAACAGGGAGTACTTCGAGGCATCAGAGCCCAGGGCCCACGATCCTGGGACCCTGTCCAGTCCTCTGCCCTGTCCCATGGTATTCTTTTGGATCCCTGGTGGCTCAGAAGGTCCTGCGAGGCCCCCTCTTGTCCCACTCAGCCAGAGCCATCAGGGCTGGCTAAGGGCAAACAGGCGGCCCAGCAGTGCATGGACTTTTTCTCACAATGCCAACACCTGGACCGGTGCTTTTGGGATCCGGCCCCCTACCTTCCCAGGCTGAAACCAGGCTCCTGGCGGGGCAGCGGCTAGGCAGATATTGTGGAATGCTTCTGCCGGGTGGTACATTGGTGGTGCACCCCCAGAGTGAGTTCCCCGGGTGTCTCGGGGGTGTAGTGGCGTGATAAAGGGGGAGAAGAGTCAGGGGAGGTTGTTAAGCATGGCGATAGTAGGGGAAAGGGAAGGAGGGAGGAAGCCACAAAAGCCTGCTGCAGGTTGAGCGGGGTGGATCACAAATGTAATCCCAGCACTTTGGGAGGCTGAGCCGTGTGGATCACGAGGTCAGGAGTTCCAGGCCAGCCTGGCTTACACGGTGAAACCCCGTCTCTACTAAAACTACAAAACATGAGCCGGGGGTGCTGGTGGTGGTGTGTAGTCCCAGCCGCTCGGTAGACTGAGGCAGGAGAATGGCGTGAACCGGGAGGCGGAGCTTGCAGTGAGATGAGATTGCGCCATTGCACTACAGCCTGGGTGACAGAGCGAGACTCCGTTTGGAAGAAAAAGAAAGAAAGAAAGAAGGAAAAAAAGGAAGGAAGGAAGGAAGGAAGGAAGGAAGGAAGGAAGGAAGGAAGGAAGGAAGGAAGGAAGGAAGGAAGGAAGGAAGGAAGGGAGGGAGGGAGGGAGGGAGGGAGGGAGGGAGGGAGGGAGAAAGAAAGAAAGAAATGAAAGAAAGAAAGAAAGAAAGAAAGAAAGAAAGAAAGAAAGAAAGAAAGAAAGAAAGAAAGAAAGAAAGAAAGAAAGAAAGAAAGAAAGAGAAAGAGAGAGAGAGAAAGAGAAAGAAAAGAAAGAAGGAAAGAAAGAGGAAAGAATGAAAGAAAGAAAGAGAAAGAAAGAAAGGAAAGAAGAAAAGAAAGAATAAAAGAAAGAAAGCAAAAAATAAGAGAGAGAGAGAGAGAAAAGGGAAGAAAGGAAGATAGAAAAGAAAGAAAGACAGTAAAAAAGCCTACAGCACCCGGTATTCCCATGCAGTCTCCCAACCAAGTACTAACCAGGCCCAACCCTGCTTAGCTTTAGGAGATCAGACAAGATCAGGCACGTTCAGGGTGGTATGGCCGTAGACGTGGGCAGAGGCTCCTGGGTGCCCCAAGAGCCCGGCCTAGCCATGACCACCGGCTTCCAGCCAGCATCGCCAGCCCTGGGCCACCGGGCTCCTCTCGGGACCCCTGGGGCGCTGGCTCTCAGCCTTACCCGCTCCCGAGCTGCCGAGCATCCACCATGTCGGGCCCGCTCAGAACATTGAGTGCTCCGAGGTGTCAGGGCCCAGGGCCCACGAGCCCCTGGGACACCGTCCAGTCCTGCGCCCTGTCACGGAGGTATTCTTTTGGATCACTGGCTGCTCAGGTGTTCCTCCGAGGCCTCTCCTTGCTCCACCCACCCAGAGTAGCCTGAGCTGGCCAAGGGCGAAAATCCAGTCGAGCTGCTCATGGCCCTTTTGTCACAACGCCCCAACCACGGTGGCTTGTCTGGACTAAATTCCTGCCGGCGGGCAAGAGGTGTGGGGGATTGGAGGTTGGGAGATGGCCCCGCTTTGCCTAGAGCTGGCACTAGAGCCAGCAGCCTGATATCCAGTGAGAAGGGCTCAGAGAAACCAAGACACACCCCACCACCACCAGGAACAAATCCACAGACCCACACACAGACACACCCGGGCGCTCCCGTGTGGGAACCCACACACACGAGTGCACACACACACAGAAACACACACACAGACATACACACACACAGATGCACACACACACAAACAGTTTGAAGGAGAGCAAGGAACAGATGGATGGAGAGATTGAAATGGAGGGAGGGAGAGAGACAGCGATGGAGAGAGAGGAGGGTGGAGAGGGAGAGAGACAGAGAGAGAAAGAGAGAGAGGCAGAGAAACTGAGGGAAGGCGACAGAAGTAGAACGAGGTGCAGGGGCAAACCCAGAAGAGAGAGGGAGAGGGAGCTAGAGGGGGAGGGAGCTAGAGAGTGAGAGCGATAGAGTCTTGGAGAGACACCGCCCTGATCTGGTTGGCAAGGCCCTTTTGAGCAGACGGGGATAGGGTGGAGCAGGCTTGGGCTGGGCCAGAACAGGGTAGTCCGGCCCTCCATGTGAGAGGAGAACTGCCGAGCACTGAGACAGGTTTTGTCTTGGATTAATTGTTTGCCTTGGATGTGGGTTTCGTAGGCTTGTTCCTTTGTTGGCACCTCCCTGTGCTCTTGGTGCGGTGCGGTGGGCCCCTTGATTTACAGAGTGTGCCAGCCCATTTGGCGGGAGATGTGACACTGGGGGTGCCCACGGGTCCCGAGGACTGGGTCTCTGGTGTGTCCTCAGGACTGGAGTTTACAAAAAGTTGGTGGCAATGGGAATCCAGGTGCAAAGGCACTGTTTTCCTGGTGGCTGGCGATGCAATGTCTTTCACCTGGATAAAGCAGCCCCTGCGTTCTGGAGCGGAGGTCTTGGCTGGCGTGTGTGGCACCCGCTGCCCCTGCCCACCCTTTCCCCTGATTTGAAAGGTTGCCACAGCGCCCAATGTGTGGGTGAAATCGCATGGGCATTCCGGGAGTGGGAAGACACCGGGAACGGCAGGGAACCCATGCCTGCATCTTTGGTGTCCGGCCCCCTGCCCTCCCAGGCTGGAGCCGGGCTCCTGGCAGGGTGTGGGCGAGGCGGAAGCAGTAGGATGCTGCTGTCCGGTGGTGCTTTGTTGGCGGACTCCCAGGAGGAGGTCCCCGGTTGTTGCGGTGGTGTAGGCGGACAATAAAGGGATAGCAGAGTCAGGGGAGGTTGGGAAGCATGGCGACAGTAGGGGCAATTGAGGGAAGGGTCAAGCCACAAATGCCTACAGCAGGCTGGGTGCGGTGGATCATGCCTGTAAACCCAGCACTGTGGGGGCCCGAGGCGGGTGGATCAGGATGGCAGGAGATCCAGACCAGCCTGGCTAACATGGTGAAATCCCGTCTCTACTAAAACTACAAAACATGAGCCCGGCGTGGGGGCAGGCGCCTGTAGTCCCAGCTGCTCTGGAGGCTGAGGCAGGAGAATGGGGTGAACCAAGGAGGCAGAGCTTGCAGTGAACCGAGATCGCGCCACTGCCAGACAGCCTGGGTGACAGACTGAGACTGAATTTGGAAGAGAAGGAAAGAAGGAAGGAAGGAAGGAAGGAAGGAAGGAAGGAAGGAAGGAAGGAAGGAAGGAAGGAAGGAAGGAAGGAAGGAAGAAAGAAAGGAAGGAAGGAAGGAAGGAAGGAAGGAAGGAAGGAAGGAAGGAAGGAAGGAAGGAAGGAAGGAAGGAAGGAAAGAAGGAAGGAAGGAAGGAAGGAAGGAGGAAAGAAAGGAAGGAAGGAAAGAAGGAAGGAAGGAAGGAAGGAAGGAAGGAGGAAAGAAAGGAAGGAAGGAAGGAAGGAAGGAAAGAAGGAAGGAAGGAAAGAAGGAAGGAAGGATGGAAGGAAGGAAGGAAGGAAGAAAAAGAAAGAAAGAAAGAAAGAAAGAAAGAAAGAAAGAAAGAAAGAAAGAAAGAAAAGAAAAAGAAAGAAAAGAGAGAGAATAAAGGCAGAAAAGAAAGAAAGAAGGAAAGAGGAAAGAAAGAAGGAAGGAAAGAAAGAAAAAAGAAAGAAGAGAGAGAAGGGAAGAAAGGAAGGTAGAAAAGAAAGAAAGCAAAAACACCTACAGCACCCGGTACTTCCATGCAGTCTCCCATTCAAGTACTAACCAGGCCCAACACTGCTTAGCTTCCGAGATCAGGCAAGACCGGGCGCGTTCAGGGTAGTATGGCTGTAGACACCTACAGGGGCGTCTGGCTTCCCCAAGAGCCGGGCGCAGCCATGCCCGCTGGCTTCCAGCCATCCCCGCCAGTCCGGGGCAGCCGGGCGTGGATCAGGACCCACTAGCATCTCCCCCGCGGCCTTCCCCCAGCTCCCGAGCTGCCGGGCTTCCACCACGTCCGGCCCGATCGGAACAGGGAGTGCTCCGAGGTATCAGGGCCTGTTGCGGAGGTATTCTTTCGGATCCCTGGTAGCTCAGGAACTCCTTCGAGGCCCCCTCTTGCCACAGACACCCAGAGCCGTCAGGACTGGCCAAGTTCGAACAGCCGGCCCAGCCGCGCGTGGCCTCTTTCTCACAACGCCCCAACCACGGTCGCTTGTTCCGACCAAGACCTGGCCGGTGGGCAAGAAGGCGAGGGGTATTTGGGGTTGAGGGATGACCCTGCTTTGCCTGGAGCTGGCACTAGAGACGGCAGCCTGATCCCCTGTGAGAGGAGCTGAGAGAAACCCAGACACACCCCAACACCACCAGAAGCAAATCCACAGCCCCACACACAGACACACCTGGGCCCTTGCGTGCGGGAACCCACATATGCACGCACGCATATGCACACACACACACACACACACACATGCACGCCCACACAAACAGCTTGAAGGAGAGCAAGGAAGAGATGGATGGAGAGATTGAAACTGAGGGAGGAAGAGAGACAGCCATTGAGACAGACAGGGGATGGGGAGAGGGAAAGAGACAGACAGAGGCAGAGAATGAGGGAGGGACAGAGAAAGAGAGACAGAGAGACAGAGGGAAGGTGACAGAAGTAGTGCGAGGTGCGGGGGCAAACCCAGAAGAGAGATGGGGAGGGAGCTAGAGAGCGAGAGTGATAGAGTTTTGGAGAGGGTGCGCCCTGCTCCAGTAGGCAGGGCCCTTTTGAGCAGGCCGGGATAGGGTGGAGGGGAATTGAGCTGGGCCAGAACAGGGTGGCCGGGCCGTCTATTCGAGAGGAATAACGGAGCGCTGAGACCGAGAGACCGATTTTGTCTTGGATTAATTACTTGCTTGGAGGTGGGTTTCGTAGGCTCCTTCCTGTGTTGGCACCTCCCTGTGCTCTTGGCGTGGTGCCGTGGGCCCCTTGATTTCCAGAGTGCCCCCGCCCATTTGGCGGGAGCCGTGGCACCGGGCGTACCCACGGGACCAGAGGCATGGGTCTCTGGCATGTCCTCAGGACTTTAGTTTACACGAGGTTGGTGGCAATGGCAATCTGGGTGCACAGGGACTGTTTTCCTGGTGGCTGGCATAGCAATGTCCTTCCCCCCCCGATAAAGCAGGACCTGTGTTGTGGAGCGGAGGTCTTCACTGGCATGTGTGGCACCCGTTGACCCTGTCTGCCCCTTCCCCCGGTTTGGAAGATTGTGGTGGCGCCCGATAAGTGGATTGAATCGCCTGTGCATTCTGGAAGGGGATAGGCACCGGGAACGTCAGGAAACCGGCGCCTGAGCCATTGGGGTCCGGCCCCCTGCCCTCCCGGGCTGGAGATGGGCTCCTGGCTGGGCGGCGGCTAGGCGGAAGCGGTGGGATACTTCTGCCCGGTGGTGCTTTGGTGGCGGACCCCCAGGAGGAGGTCACCGGCTGCGGCTGCGGTGTAGGTGGGCGATGACGTGGGAGCAGTCAGGGGAGGTTGGGAAGCATGGCGACAGTAGGGGGAAAGGGAGGGAGGGGGGAAGAAGCAAAAGCCTACAGCAGGTCCGGCGCAGTGGATCACGCCTGTAATCCCAGCACTTTGGGAGGCCGAGGTGTATGGATCAGGAGGTCAGGGGATCCAGACCAGCCTGGGTTACACAGTGGAAACCCCTTTCTCGGGCAGGAGAATGGCGTGAACCCGAGAGGCGGAGCTTGCAGTGAGCCGAGATCGCGCAACTGCTCTCCAGCCTGGGTAACAGAGCGAGACTCCGTCTGGAAGAAAAAAAAAAAAAAGAAGGAAGGAAGGAAGGAAGGAAGGAAGGAAGGAAGGAAGGAAGGAAGGAAGGAAGGAAGGAAGGAAGGAAGGAAGGAAGGAAGGAAGGAAAGAAGGAAGGAAGGAAGGAAGGAAGGAAGGAAGGAAGGAAGGAAGGAAGGAAGGAAGGAAGGAAGGAAGGAAAGAAAAGAAAGAGGGAAA
This sequence comes from Macaca fascicularis, assembly GCF_037993035.2. NCBI lineage: Eukaryota > Metazoa > Chordata > Mammalia > Primates > Cercopithecidae > Macaca > Macaca fascicularis. Next base: position 98,207,212 of record NC_088375.1, read on the forward strand.
GAAAGAAGAAAGAAAAAAAGAAAGATATATAGAGAAAGAAAAGAAAGATAGAAGGAAAGAAAGAAAGAAAGAAGAGAGAGAGAACGGAAGAAAGGAAGGTAGTATAAAAGAAAGACAAGAAAGAAAGCCTATAGCGCCCAGTATTCCCAGGCTGTCTCCCATCCAAGTAAGTAACCAGAACCGACCCTGCTTAGCTTCACGAGAACAGATGATATCGGGCCTGTACAGGATGGTATGTCCATAGTCACCAGCAGAGGCGCCTGGCTGCCCCAAGAGCTGGGCCCAGCCATGCCCGCCGGCTTGCGGCCGACTCCGCCAACCCGGGGACGCTGGGCTCAGATCGGGACCTCTGAGGCGTCAGGGCCCAGGGTTCAAGATCCTAGGACCCCGTCCCCTCTTCCGCCCTGTAGCGGAGGTATTCTTTTGGATTTCTGGTCAATCACGAACTCCTACGAGGCCCGTTCTTGCGGCACCCACCCAGAGCTGTCAGGACTGCCCAAGTTCCAACAGCCGGCCCAGACGCTTGTGGCCTCTTTCTCACAACGCCCCCACCACGGTCGCTTGTTCCGACCAAGACCCGGCTGGTGGGCAAGAGGGCGACGGGGGTTCGGGGTTGAGGGATGACCCTGCTTTGCCCCTGGCTGTCACTAGAGCCAGCAACCTGATCCCCAGCAGGACGGGCTGAGAGAAACCCAGACACACCCCACCACCACCAGGAGCAAATCCACAGCCCCACACACAGACACACCTGGGCGATCTCGCTCGGGATCCCACAAGCGTGCACGCACACACACATAGACACACATAGACACACACATACACACACACATATGCACAAACACACAACCGCCTTGACAGAGAGCAAGGAAGAGATGGATGGAGAGATTGAAACCGAGGGAGGGAGAGAGACAGCGATCGAGAGAAACAGGGGAGGGGGAGAGGGAAAGAGACAGACAGAGAGGCAGAGAAAGAGAGGGACAGACAAAGAGAGAGAGACAGAGAAACAGAGGGAAGGCGACAGAAGCAGCACGAGGGGCAGGGGCAAACCCAGAAGAGAGAGTAGGAGGGAGCTAGAGAGAGAGAGCAATAGAGCCTTGGAGTGGGAGCGCCCTGCTCCGGTAAGCAGGGCCTTTTTGAGCAGGTCAGGATAGGGTGGAGGGGGCTTGGGCTGGGCCAGAACAGGGTGGCAAGCCGTTCCGTGCGAGAGGAGCAACGGTGTGCTCAGACGGGATTTGTCTTGGATTAATTGCTTGCTTTGGAGGTGGGTTTCCTAGGCATCCCCCTGTTCTCTTGGTGCGGTGTGGTGGTCCCCTTGATTTGTAGACTGCGCCTGCCCGTTTGGAGGGATTCATGGCAACGGGTGTGCCCATGGGGCCCCAGGCCTGGTTCTCTGGCGTGTCCTCAGGACTGGAGTTTACACGAAGTTGGTGGCAATTGGGAATCCGGGTGCACAGGGACTGCTTTCCTGGTGGCTGGCGTAGCAATGCCCTTCCCCCGGATAAAACAGCACCTGCGTTATTGAGTGGAGGTCTTGGCTGGTGTGTGTGGCACCCGCTGCCCCTGCCCACCCCTTCCCCCGTTTGGAAGGTTGTGGCGGCGCCTGATGAGTGGATTGAATCTCCTGGGCGTTCCTGGAGCGGGAAGGCACCGCGAATGGCAGGGAACCCGCGCCTGGGCCTTTGGGGTCCGGCCCCCTGCCCTCCTGGACTGGAGCCGGGCTCTTGGTGGGGCGGCAGCGAGGAGGAAGCAGTGGGATTCTGCTGCCCGGTGGTGCATTGGTGGCAGACGCCAAGAAGGAGGTCCCCGGCTGCGGCGGGGGTGTTGGGCGATAAAGGGGGAGCAGAGTCAGGGGAGGTTGGGAAGCATGGCGACAGGAGGGGGAAGGGACGGAGGGGGGAAGTCACAAAAGCCTACAGCAGGCCAGAAGGGCTGGATCACGCCTGTAATCCCAGCACTTTGGGAGACCGAGGCGGTTCGATCACGAAGTCAGGAGATCCAGACCAGCCTGGTTTACACAGTGAAACCTCGTCTCTTCTAATACTACAAAACATGAGCCTGGGGTCGTGATGGGTGCCTGGAGTCCCAGCTACTCAGGAGGCTGAGGAAGGGGAATGGCCTGAACCCGGGAGGCGGAGCTTGCAGTGTGCCGAGATCGCGCCACTGCACTCCAGCCTGGGTGACAGAGCAAGACTCAGAAAGAAAAGAAAAGAAAAGAAAAGAAAAGAAAAGAAAAGAAAAGAAAAGAAAAGAAAAGAAAAGAAAAGAAAAGAAAAGAAAAGAAAAGAAAAGAAAAGAAAAGAAAGAAAGAAAGAAAAAGAGAGAAAGAAAGAAAGAGAAAGAGAGAGAGAAAGAAAGAAAGAAAGAGAAAGAAAGTAAAGAAGGAAGAAAGGAAGAAAGAGAGAAAGAAAGAAATGAAAGAAAGAAGGAAAGAAAGAAGAAAGAAAAGAATGCAAGAAAGAAAGAGAAAGAAAGAAAGGAAGGAAAGAAAGAAAGAAAGAAAGAAAGAAAGAAAGAAAAAAGAAAGAAGAAGGAAGGAAGGAAGGAAGGAAGGAAGGAAGGAAGGAAGGAAGGAAGGAAGAAGACACAGAGAAAGGAAGAAAGGAAGGTAGAAAAGAAAGAAATCAGAAAAGCCTACAGCACCTGGTATTCCCAGAGGGTCTCCCATTCAAGTACTAACCAGGCCCCACCCTGCTTACCTTCCGAGATCAGGTGCGTTCAGGGTGGTATGGTGGTAGATGCCGGCAGAGGCACCTGTCTGCCCCAAGAGCTTGGCCCAGCCATGCCTGCTGGACTCCAGCCAGCACCGTAGGCCCGGGGCCGTAGGGCTGGGATTGGGACCCCTGAGCTCCTGGCCCGCAGCCTTCCCCCTGATTCCCAAGCCCCCAAGCTTCCACCATATCACACCCGCTCTGAACAGGGAGTGTTCCCAGGCGTCAAGACCCAGGCCCCACGATCCTGGGACCCCGTCTGGTGCTCCACCCTGTCGGGGAGGTATTCTTTTGGTACCTGGCCGCTCAGGAACTTCTGTGAGGCCTCCTATTACCTCACGCACACAGAGACGTCATGACTGGCCAAGGGCAAACAGCCGGCCCAGCCGCACGTAGCCTTTTTGTCACAACGCCTCCACCGCGATCACTTGTTCCAACCAAGGACCGGCTGGTGGGCAAGAGGGGTGGGGAGTTGGGGATGGGGCTGGCCCTGTTTTGCCCTGAGCTGGCACTTGAGCTGGCAACCTGATCCCCGGCGAGAGTGAGAGAAATCCAGACACACCCTACCACCACCAGGAGCAAATCCACAGCCCCACACAGAGACACATCTGAGCGCTCGCGTGAGGGAACCCACACACGTGCGTGCGCGCACACACAGACACACACAGACACACACACAGAGATGCACACACACACAAACGGCTTAAAGGAGAGTAAGGAAGAGATGGATGGAGAGATTGAAACCAAGTGAGGGAGAGAGACACCAATCAAGAGAGACGGGGGGAGGCGGAGAGGGAAAGAGACAGACAGAGAGGCAGAGAAAGAGAGAGGGACAGAGAAAGAGAGAGACAGAGAGACCGAGGGAAGGCGACAGAAATATCGAGAGAAGCAGGAGCAAACCCAGAAGAAAGAGGGGGAGGGAGCTAGAGAGTGAGAGCTATAGAGCCTTGGAGAGACACCGCCCTGCTCCAGTAGGCAGGGCCCTTTTGATGAGGCCGGCATAGGGTGGAGGGGACTTGGGCTGTGCCAGAACAGGGTGGCCAGGCCGTCCATGCAAGAGGAGCAACGTGGAGCGCTGAGACCTGTTTTGTCTTGGATTAATTGCTTGCTTTGGATGTGGGTTCCATAGGCTCGTTCCTTTCTTGGCGCCTCCCTGTGCTCTTGGTGCGGTGCAGTGGGCCCCTTGATTTGCAGAGTGTGCCAGCCCGTTTGGCGGGAGCCGAGTCATCAGGCGTGCCCACAGGGCCCGAGGCCTGGTTCTCTGGCGTGTCGTCTGGACTGGAGTTTACAAGAACTTGGTGGCAATGGGAATCCAGGTGCACAGGGACTGTTTTCCTGGTGGCTGGTGAAGCAATGTCCTTCCCCCGGATAAAGCAGGTCCTGTGTTCTGGTGCGGAGGTCTTGGCTGGCGTGTGTTGCACTTGCTGCCCCTGCCCACCCCTTCACCCGGTTTGGAAGGTTGCGGCAGCGCCCAATGAGTGGATTGAATCGCCTGGGCGTTCCGGGAACGGGAAGGCACTGCAAACGGCAGGGAACCCGCGCCTGCGCCTTTGGGTTCCGGCCCCCTCCCCTCTCGGGCTGGAGGTGGGCTCCTGCCTGGGCCGCGGCTAGGCAGAAGAGGTGGGATGCTGTTGCCCCATGGTGCTTTGTTGGCGGACCCGCAGCAGGAGATCCCCAGGTGCGGCGGGGGTGTATGTGGGCGATAAAGGGGGAGCAGAGTCAGGGGAGGTTGGGAAGCATGACGACAGTAGGGGGAAGGGAGGGAGGGGGGAAGCCACAAAAGCCATCAGCAGGCCGGGCGCGGTGGATCACGCCTGTAATCCCAGGACTTTGGGATGCCGAGGTGGGTGGATCACCTGTTCAGGAGATCTAAACCAGCCTGGCTAATATGATGAAACCCCGTCTCTAGTAAAACTACAAAACATGAGCCGGGCGTGGTGGCGAGTGCCTGTAGTCCCAGCTGCTCAGGAGGCTGAAGCAGGAGAATGGCAAGAACCTGGGAGGCCGTCCTTTTAGTGAGCTGAGATCAGCCACTGCCCTCCAGCCTGGGTGACAAAGTGAGACTCCGTCTGGAAGAAAAAGGAGGGAAGGAAGGAAGGAAGGAAGGAAGGAAGGAAGGAAGGAAGGAAGGAAGGAAGGAAGGAAGGAAGGAAGGAAGGAAGGAAGGAAGGAGAAAGAAAGAAGGAAAGATAGAAGAAAGAACGAAAGGAAGATAGAAAAAAGAAAAGAAAGAAAGAAGGAAGGAAAGAAAGAAAGAAAGAAAAAGAAAAGAAGGAAGGAAGGAAAGAAAGAAAGAAAGAAAGAAAGAAAGAAAGAAAGAAAGAAAGAAAGAAAGAAAGAAAGAAAGAAGAAAGAAAGAAGAGTGAGAAAGAGATGGGAAGAAAGGAAGTTATATAAGAAGGAAAGACAAGAAAGAAAGCAAAAAAGTCTACAGCACCTGGTAATCCCAGGCAGTCTCCCATCCAAGTACTAACCAGGTCCAGATCCTGCTTAGCTTCGGAGATCAGGCGTATTCAGGGTGGTATGGCAGTAGACACCAGCAGAGGATGCCTGGCTGCCAAAAGAGTGCAGCGCCGCCATG